>NC_080677.1:163701276-164027705 GCF_030445035.2 Dasypus novemcinctus | reverse complement strand
ATAACTCTATGCTCAAAGAAGTGGAAAATAACTCCCCACTCCTAAGTGTGGGCTGCACCTGGGGATTCCCTTCCAAGAGAGCAGTATGGAAAGAGGGAAGAGGCAAAGAGTAACATTGCAGCAGGGAAACCTGATGGAAGCTACCTCAGCCAGATGATCAAGGTCAACACTAGCAGTGAAGTCACCTTGACAGGGTGAAACTGATAGGATGAAAAACTAAGAAGCCAGCAGGAGAGAAAGAAAGGAACGGAGAGCCACTAAATTTATGAATTAACCCACAAAATCTCAGCATAAGTCCTGAGGACATATACACAGGCTTTGAGAGCTAAAATCATGTCTGAAATATCAGGACAAGTCCCAGACTAATCTGAGCTACATATGTGTGGGACAAATCCAATCCAATGCATCAAAGGCTTAGAGAAATGAACTTAGATTTGAACCTCCCATGCATGTCTCAGTCTAACTTCTGAGCCTCATGAGTGCATGCAAACTCAAACTAAGGTAGCAAGTGCTTAGAAACCAAGCTAAGATTTGAACCAGCTGTGCAGATCTCAGACTAACGTCTGAATGACACATGCCCAGAAGATGCCCAAATCAGCATGACAAGGGCATAGAGAACTGTGCCAAGGTCTGACCCACCACCCCAAGGTGAGACACAAGTTAATCAGCTGGATTTCCCGCTAAAAGTAAAGCAGTGATATCTTCCAGAGTATTGTGCTAATGTAGAGAAATCGGGTGTGCACGGTATTGAAGGCCAGGACACGAGAGTACCGAGAAGGAAGTTGGCTTATTTCGACCAGCCGGGTTCGGTGGACTCTTGTCCTAATAAAAACCGAGCCCCAAATAGAATTTTGGGTTCCCTTTTATACAGAAAAGATATAAGGGTGGGGAGTTAAATGGTGCTTTTATGAAAGAAAATGACTTTCCTTGTTAGTTAAGTGTTTGTCTGAGTACCAGATAAGTTTTGAATTAAAGTACCCCCATATTTCAGGTGAGCTTGAATTAGCATATCCCCCACATTTCCAGTGAGCTTGAATTAGCATATCTGGATGCAACTTTGAATACACATTTGTCTTACATCCTTTCTGAACATTCAAAGACTGTAGGGCCTATATTACTTATTTGGCCATTTTGGGGACTAGGTACTCTTGGAAACAATTTTGAATTTATGCACAGGCCATATCAATAAGACTTAGATTCTAGACAATGGAACATCCTAAATTTAGGATTTTAAATTGCCTGATACATCATAAAACATGGCTGATTCTCAAGATAAGAAAATCAGTCAACAGACACCTAACCCAAACTAACCCATGAGTTGGAATTCTGAGACAAATTTTTAACTGTGCTATTATAACTATGCTCAATGAGATAAAGGACAACACGCTTGAAAGGAATGAAAACACAGGACTTCTTAGCAGGATAGGAAATAGAAACAAGAACCAAATTAAAGTTTCAAAACTGAAAAATATGATACGTGAAATTTTTCCAAAAAATCATTAGATGGGCCCAATAGCAAAAATTGAGATGGCAGAGCAAAGATTCAGTGCACCTGAAAATAGCCCAGTAAAAATTCTCCAGCCTAGTGTTCCACAAGATCATGCAATGATGGATATAGGCCATGTTAAATTTCACAAAAAGTTATAAAAGTGTATAGTCTAAAACGTAAACCATAATGTAAACCAAAATGTAACTAAAAATTTAGAAAAGTATACAGTCTAAAATATAAACCATAAGTAAAGCAAAATGGAACCATGGTTAGTAGCTATATTTCAATATCTATACATCAGCTGTAGCAAATATGACATCCACATGTAAAAAGATCATTGCTAGGGAAGGGGGAAAAGGGTTTGATGTTGGGTGTATGGGAGTCCCCTATACTGTATATGAGACTTTACTGTGATCTAAACATTTTTGAAGACAAAATTAAAAATTAAAAAAAAAAAAGAATTTAGACACTGAGGAAAGAATGGAAAAGACTGCCTTGTCACTGTTCATAGAAGGCAACACTTACTACAGTGATGAAAAGCAAAACATCAAAAATAAAGTTTTATAATATTTTTCATTTTTTAATACCCCAATTTATTTTTTACTTTATTTCAGTTTTTCTAAATTAGTATGTATTCTATTTCTAATCATTAGACCTATTGTTACTATTTCATTTTCCTACTAATTGAATTTGGCAATATGTTAGGCTTCATTTCTGAAGACATTTTGGATTACATAGGGGTTCAACTATGGCAGGGGATGAGCACTGGTGTGGGGTGTCATTGATGGGGGACACATGGTTGGGAGGGCATTCTCCAGGGCATGTATATAGGGTATATAAAAATGTTCAGATATTCGTTGGGTATTGTCATACTACTAGGTAGAGTTACACACGACAACTGAGGGAGTGCTGAGATCCTAGCCAGGGGAGCACTGTCGCATTCCCCAATGAAAAACCAACAATCCCTCAAGCGCAAGGGCAAAGACTAGTGAAGACGAAGGTCCAAGGATGGGCCCTGGATACCGATGACTATGCTTATGAGCCTGTGTGCTTGAAATTTAAAATAGGCCTAGAGCTGCAGGGTGCCTGAGAGTTACCTCCTGAGAGCCTCCATGTTGCTCAAATTTGGCCACTTTCTAAGCCAAACTCAGTATGTAAATGCATTACCTTCCACCCAGCATAGGACATGACTCCCGGGGATGAGCATCCCTGGCATGGAAGGATTACTATCAATCACCAGCTGGGGATTCAAATAGAAAAAGGCCTTGAATAAAAGGGGGAAATGGTAAAGACAAATGAGTTTATATGGCTAAGAGACTTCAAAAGGAGTCAGGAGGTCATCAGAGGGGTCATGTTTATGCATATCTCAGCAGGATCCCAGAGACAGCCAAAGTAGATACAACCCCAGGTACTGGTACTCCTGAGGGCTACAGAGACACAAAGGTTCTATGGTCATGGCAGATGACTCTGGAGGTCAGTGCCTTGCCAGTGGACCCTACTTTGGAATTTGTGCTTCTGAGTGTGATGGAGTTGGACTAAGATGTGATCTTTCTATACATGTCTCTTCTCTCACTTTTACTGAACCTGTGGTTGGCACTGGGATTGATGTGTACTCAGGAGACTTGAATCTCTGGACTGACCATGTGCCAGCTGGGCCCTTAACCTCAGCAGAGTTTCAAAACCTACTCTCTAGTTCATTGGACTTACCCAGGTCAGCTAATAGGGAGGTGAAGATTGTAAACCACCACATCAGGGAAACAAGAGTATCTACAACTGCAAGCAGGAGAATCCCATCCATCAGCCATGTGGGATCTAAGCCCTCTCTTGATATAAAAGTGACATGGATATCACCATCCCAGCGTCCACTGGATGGAGGAATAAAATAAGGATTAGAGTGATCTCACTGGTATTCTACTCTAGAACTATTGTGATTCTAGCAATGGAAGAAACTGTATCATTGATGTGGAGACAGTGGCCATGGGAGTTGCTGAGGACAGGGAGAGGGAAGAAGAGGTGTGATATAGGGGCATTTGGGGGACTTGGGATTGTCCTGAATGATATTACAGGATATTATATATCCTGCCATAATCCACTGAATGGACTGGGCGAGAGTGTAAACTATAATATAAACTATAATCCATGCAGTGCAGCAGTGCTCCAAATGTATTCACCAAATGCAATGAATGTGCCACAATGATGAAAGAAGTTGTTGATGTGGGAGAAGTGGGGTGAGGTAGAGTGTGGGGTATAAGGGATCTTCTTATATTTTTTAAAGTAACATATTTTGTGATCTACATATCTTTAAAAAAGAGAGACAATTTAAAAAAATTTTTTAAATTCTCCAATCCAAAGAACAAAGAGACAAAAATTGGAAGAAAAAAGAGAGCTTCAGATATTTGTGGAATAATAGCAAAAGTCTAACAAAAGGTGAAGAGAAAGAGATTGGGGCAGGAAAAAAATATCTGGAGAAACAATGGCTGAAAAATCCCCAAATAGGATAAATGTTACAAATTTACAGACTGAAAAAGCTCAGAACATCTCAAACAAGAAAGGCACAAATAAAACCATTCCCAGACACATAATAATCAAAGATAAAGAAATGCAACACATTGCATACAGGGGAACAATGTAAATTTCTCATCAGAAAACAGGGAGACCAGAAGACTATAGTGAAACATCTTTTAAGTACTAAGAGAAAAGAGCTCTACATCCACTGAATATATCCTTTCTAATGAAGAGAGAATAGAGACATCTTCAGTTGAAGTATGGAACTAAGGGAATCTGTCACTAGCAGCCCCTGCTCTACAAGCAATGCTAAAGGAAATTCTCCAAATGAAGGGAAATGATACCAGAGAGAAACTGGGATCTGTAGGTATGAAGGAAGAACAAAGCAATGGTGAAGAGCTGGTAAGTATGAAAGCTTCAGTTCTTTCAAAGATGCATGACTGTTTGAAGCAAAAGTTACAATGTTATCTCATGTGGTTTTCACCATGAGTGGATGTCACATCGGCAACAGTTCCCACCCAAAGCTTGGCGCAGCGGGGCAAGGATTTTACATTTCACATGAAGGGAGATCATATTAACTATGAATAGACTGTGAAAGTTCAAGCATGTATATTTCAATCTCTAGAGCAACCACTAAAAATAATAATACAAAGAGAAATTTCAAGTAACCCGATAAATAAAATATTCAAGTAAGCCAAAAGGAAGAAGAAAGTAAGGGCAGAGAGACAAATCAAGTAAAAAGAACAAATGAGTAATAAAATGGTAGACTTATGTCCAACTGTAACATTAAATTAGCCATATCACACATCAAATGTTAATGGCCTAAACACTCCAATAAAAGGCAGAGACAGAATGGATAAAACAAAAAAAAGATTTCATATATTGCCTCCCAAAAGCATACTTTAAATCAGACACAGATAGGTGGAGAGTAAATTGAAAAAGATATGCCATGTAACTCATAAAGTGAGAATTTAGAATATAGGTTACCAGGGGATAGAAAAGGGGTAGGGAATGAGGAGTTGATGCTTAATTTGTGCAAAATTTCTATTTAGGCTGATTATAAATGTTTGGAAATAGATAGTGGTGATGGTAGCACATTATTGTCAGCATAATTAACAATGCTGAATTATGTTTGTGAATGTGATTAAAAGGAGCTGGAGTCTCATGTGTTACCAGAAGGAAAGTTAGAAGACAAAACATGGGACTTTATAACACAGTGAACCCTGCAGTGGAAGATAGACTGATTAATAGCACAAGTGTAAGAATGTTCTTTAATGAACTATAACAAACGTAGGACATTACTAAAAGATGTTAATAATAGGGTAGTATATGGGGGGACAGCACACGTATGGAGACTATAAATGATAGTTAACAGTACTATTTTAATAATCTTTCATCAGCTGTAGCAAAGGTACCACACAAATGCAAAGTGAGAGCAATAGGAGAGGAAAGTGTAATGGGAACACTGCATTTTTTTTCTTACATGATTACAACTTCTCTAATTTAGAAAAAAAATTATAATAATTTTTAAAAAACCCAAATGCAAAGGGTTTCTTAAAGAAAATTTCCAAATAAAATAATAAATAAATAATTCTACTTCTATGTAAGTTGGATCAGAGCACACAAAAATAAAAGATAATCATTTTTTGTGTGTGAAAACAGCAGTGTCATAATAAATCTAATATCAAATTTGAAAAGCATGTCATAAAGAAAACTATATACCAACTGACTTATGAATATTATATCTTAAATCAGAATTACCAAAGGAAATCTAACATATTCCAGGAATGCAGGAATTCTGCATTAGGAAATAAGTTAATAATCACTGTTTGCCATATATCTTGATTTTTTTAAAGCCATAAAATAATCTCAAAATCTTTACATCATTAACATCAAATTGACAAAATATTACTTTACATCTTTCTATTTCTCCAGTATATCTGTAACTGAACAGACTTTTTCATTTCCATATCTTGATATGACTTGATAGAATTTCATTTTATTGATCTAATCATAGAACCAGATAAATGTTTTATTTAACATTTATTTCACTATTGTTTAATTCAGTAAGATCTGCTTTTATCAAGATTGATTCCAACTACCTGTTATATTGTTAGTAGATTCTCCTCACTAATTAAAGCATTAAAATTTTAAAAATATAATGAGATCTGGAGTGGCCATTTTAAAACTAGATAAAATCGATTATAAGACAAAGAATATTATCAGAGACTTAAGAGGGACATCCCATAATAATAAAAGGGGCAATTCATCAGGGACTTAGAAAAATATCGCCATTTGTGTATCAAATAAAATAGCCTCAAAATCTCTGGGAGACAAAATGGCTAAATTAAAGAATGAAATAGGCTCTTCCCTAATTCGAGCAGATGTTACTGCCTGTCTCTCAGCACCTGACAAAACAACTGGACTTAAAACACCACAAGAGACAAAAACTATCTGAACAAGACTAGCAATTGCTTTAATCTAACTAAAATTTATGGAGTACTGCATCCAGGAATGGAGAATACACATTATTTCAAAAGCAAATGGTAAATTCACCAAGAAAGATGATAGGCAAGGCCAAAAACTAAATCTTGTTGTATTTGTAAGTGATTGAAACAATAAAATGTGCATCATCTGACCACAACGGAATTAAATTAGAAATTATGAATAGTAAGGATTTAGGATAATATCAAATAACTAACTGGAAGTTTTTTTTAAATCTAAGTAATCCTAGAAAAGTTAGAACTATTTTGAACAGAGTGAAAACAAAACTAAAACATACCAAAACTTTTGTTCAGGTGAGAGCAGTACTTAGAGGGAAATAATTTTAAATGCATTTATTAAAACAGAAGAAAGATATAAAATCAATGACTTAATGTTTTGCCTTATGAATTTATAAAAAGAAAGCAAAGTAAACCCAAAGTAAGTATAAGAAAAAAATAATGAGCAGAATACAAAGAAATATATGAGCAAACGCCTAGCAAGAATGATTAAAAAAGAGAGGAGGATATACACAAATCACCATTACCAAGAATGAAAAAGTGTTTTCACATCAGATACTGAAGACATTAGGATAAAAAGAGAACACTATGAACAATTTTATGATAAATTCAGCAACTTAGATTTCAGCAAATTTTAAAATGTCACTTACCAATAAAGACCCTAGAAGAATCTGAAAATCTGTTAAAATAATTGACTATCTCCAGGCACAAATCGTTTCACTGATGAATTCCATCCCATCAAACATTTAAGGAAGATATAACAGCGATTTTATGCAAATGTCTTGTAAAATAGAGGAGGACGCACACTTGCCCAACTCAATTTATGAAGCCAACATAACACAAATAACAAAACTCGACAACTCGACATTATAAAAATAATTACGGAACAGCGCAGCTTCGTGAATATAGATGCAAAATCCTTAACAAAATATTAACAAGTCAATCCAACAATATATTAAAAGGATGAGGCACCATTACCAAGTAGAGTCTGTCCCGGGAATGAAAAGTTAGTTTAATATTTGAAAATCAGTCATTGCTATGCATTGTATTAATACACAAGGGAGAAAAAAACGATCGTTTTAATAGATGCAGACAAAGCACTTGAAAAAATTCAATAGCATTCATTACAAAAGCTCTGAGCTGATCGAGAACAATAGGGAACTTCTTAGAACTGCTAAAAGGCCCCTAAGAAAAGCCCACTGCCAATATCATACCTAATTGAGAAACTCTGAATAATTTCTCCCAGAGTTTGCTTTCACCACTCCTCTTCAGCATTGCATTAAGGCATAAAAAGAAACAAAAGGCATAAAGATCAGAAAGGCCGAGGTAAAACTCTTCCTGTTTGCGGATGATGTGATTGCTCAGGTGGAAAAGCCCAGGCACTCTCTGTGATAGCGAGGACTAGTAAAGGAATTTAGCACACCCTTGCCCCACAGGGATAAGCCAGAAGCCCCCCCATCACCCGTGCTTTAGCAAGCCCTCCAGGAGATTTAGATGCATGCTCAAGGTTGAGAATCACATGCTAAATTATGGTGCAGCTTCTCAGGATCTGTGAGCCAGCAGCCCCGAGGCGCTTTCAAAGCTCCGGAGCTGGGGGGCCTCCAGGGGGTCTGGGCTCCCACTCTTCCTCCACCAGCAGCCTGGCTCCAGGGGAGGGCCATTTCCGCCGCCCCCATGAACCGTGCCCCTCCCGTACGGGGACTCGAGTTCTGTGAGAGAGCATGATAGGTGAATGCACGCAGAAGGAGGGCTCAGGGGGCTGCCCCCTGCAGAGCCGCCGCCCTTCACCTGCTGACCCGGCCTCGTCCAGCCTCAGGACCACCCCGGATCGGCCACAGCACCAGGCCCCACACTGGCCACCAGCCCCGCTCTTTTCGCGGCCGCACCGTTTAGGATTGAATTGCTCCTCTTCTCCCAGAATTTTTAAGTCTACTTTTCCGGTCTAACATCAGTCACAGTTTTGCTTCTCCCACACCTTGATCTTCTTTGACCTTATGGCTGCCCTGTGTGACATATACAAAAACTCATGCTTCTTTTTTCTTTGAAAATCTGACACCTAAAAAGTACTGAAAATTATAATACAACTTTTGTACTGAATCAGCCTCTTGCTCGTTTGCGGTTCCTTACTTTCAGTCTCATTTCGTTGTAATTCCTCCCCTGCGGTCTCATCGGCGGCCGTGAAAGCGGCTTTAAATCCTCTGGGGGTGTGGATGGGCCGTGGGTAGAGGGACATGTCCCCCTAAGCCCTGCTCGAGTCCGAAGCCCTTATCCGGGAATGCTGCCTTCCTGGACCCGGCGTCCTTGCAGAGGGAACTAGGGTCAATGAGGTCAGACGAAGCAGGACGAGCTGGTGTCCTGCTGAGAGGAGGGACAGGGGCAGCGGGGAGGAGGCCGGGGGCCCTGGAGGCAGGTGGGAGCCGGGCAGCCCCGGCAGGCGGCCAGGGGCTCCCCGCAAGGCGTCCGAGAGCCTGGTCTGCACAGCTGGCTGCAGCCCCCCGCGTCAGCGCCAAGAGAAGAAGCCCCCGCGTCAAGCCACCCACGTGTGGGGCTTTGTCCCCGCGCCTTTGCAGCTGTGTCCCTGGCTGGAGCCTCCTCTACCCGGCCTCAGAGGTGACCGCCCTCTGCGGGGTCTGGCCGGAAGAGGGCTGGGGGCCGTGGGAAGGCAGCCCCCGCCTGGGGCGCGTCCCCGGCCCGGCTCCCTCGCACAGGCTGTGTGGGGGCTCCCAGCCAGCCTGGGGGGACCTCAGCAGGCCTGTGCTGGGCGGTGGCACTGCGCAGCTCTGACCGAGGACACGGGCCATGGACCCCCAAACGTACTCCTGCTCCCCAGGCCCACGGCAGGGGCCTGCTCATCCCAACCTCTCCAAGAAAGGGAAAGGGGGGCCCCCCAGGGCACCCCACAGCTTGTCTTCTGTCTCTAGACTCTGGTTACCCCAGGACCCGACAAGGGGGCTTCCCACTTCCTCCTCCGGCTCGGAAAGGCCTTTCCCCAGGCCGAGCTTCCTTCCCAGCAGAGCGGTCAGCACCCAGCCTGGCGGCGGAGCTGGTGGCTTCAGGGAACCCTCCGCCCTGACGCTGCCCTGGGTGCGAGAGCTACGGACAGGCTCGGAAGGACATTGCATGGACACTGTATGGAACAAACGGGTTTACAGCCCGACTTGGTATCAGCCTTTCTGGAGGTTTCTAGAAACTGTATCCTACAGGGAGCTTTGGAGCTAGAACCTGCCGTCAGAAGACACTAGTATGTTAGGTGGTTTGCATCATTTATTAAATTTAAACGGTCTTGACATGGCCATGTTTCATTGTTTTTAATAGGCATTTCTGCATAGGTAAATCTGTAGTTTGTAACTCCAGCTTGTTTGGACATCATGATTCAAAACAACCTGTGTTTAAAACCTTTTCTTGAACCCATTTTTGCATGTTTTGACAGCCTTAGCCAACTCAAGATGAATTGTTAAAATAAATCATTTACACTATTATGAATTTCATTTCAATATAATTTTTAAATTTTACTTTAAGAACTTGTTTTAACATGTGAGAAAATTCTATACAAATATATATTCTTTTAGGATCCTATAAATTTTGTCGGTAATGGTTTCTAATTTTCCGTTCAATGATTTGGCATAAATATATTTTTATTTGGGGCTTTACAAGAAAATCTATGCTAAACATTTTATTTTCCTGACAATTGCCCCAAATCGCTTTCTTTCCTCTATGGTGTAAGATAGATGGAAGTGGAGAGCGAAATCCCACAAAAGTGAGCAGAGTTGTCTTACTAGATAAATGGGGCAAATGTGAGCAGAATTCAATCCGTTTGACAAATGGAACTAATTTAGCTCCTGCCTGGTCCGGTGGCCCTCTCCACGTGGAGAGGGCAGGACCATGCACAGGGCTCTGTGGATCAGCACGTGAAGAGGTATCTGGAAGCTGGTTCTTGGCCTTTCGTCAAAATTTCCCCAGGACTTCAGTTTATAATAATGAGCTGCCAAGTTGTGTCTAACAAATTGACAAATATGTTGAAACCATCCCTGTGATACTTCTGAATTCCAGGCATAAGAAGAGGAGGAAGGGACGGGAGACAGGTCACAAAACAAAGACTTCAGAAAGGCATCAGCTTTTTCAACCACCCCCAGGAGAGGCAGGAAAGCAGAAATGTGCCATCAAAGGGAAAACGACTTAGAACCCAGAAGTCCTTCCTCAGTCCAATAACACATCCCCATTTCCTGGCACACGAGTTCTCAAAACAATGTATTCCCCATGAACTTTCCTCAGTCTATCGGAAGAACTGTCCCACCAAATGAGGGCAAAAAGGAGAGCGAGGGGAGGAGAGATGAGCTCCTAAAAGGGGGTGTCAGACACAGGAGGAGGGGAGAGAATTCCCAGGGTGACAGGAACTTCCTTAGCTGTTAGGGAACAATGTTAAAACCACGGGGAGACACCACTTCACACCTACTCAAATGCTCAAGTTCAGGTGTGATAAGCAAACAGCCAGCAGGCACAGGACAAGATTCCTGGCCTCATTAGCCCTGAGGGAAATGCAAATCAACACCGCAGTGAGGCGCCACGGCCCCCACTGGGAGGGCTGCTGCAGTGATTATGAAGGACAGTTGCAGGCGTGGGCGGTGGGAAGCACCTCCGCCAAGGCTGAGGGGAATGTGAAATAGCACAGCCACCCCGTACACAGGTACACAGCCTGGGGTTCCTCAGACAGTTACATGTCCAAGTGCCTTAGGACCTGGTAATCCCACCTCTGGGGAAATACTCAAATGAACAACAACTTGGATCCAAAAAAACACACATGCACACGTATGTCCACAGCAGCACTATTCACAATTGCCAGAAGGTGAAACAGGGCTGGAGTCCATCGAAGTCTGACCAGATCAACAGATGGCGGAACAGGCCTACCATGGAGCGCTACATCATTCACCCAGAGAAAGGAACCGTTTCTGATTTATGCAGCAGCGTGCACGAGCCTGAAAAACATTATGACGTGAGAGAAGCCAGGCACGAAACGCTAAGCACTGTGTGATCCCGCTTATGTCAAATATCCAGGACAGGTAAATCACAGAGACAGAAGCAGACCTGTGGTTCCCTGGGGCTCAGGAGGGGCGTATGGGGGGCAACTGCTCCCTTGGTGCAGGTTTCCTTTCGGCGCGATGAAGCTGCTTTGGAGTTAGGTAGAGATGGCGGCCATACCACATCGTGAATGAACTAAATGCCACCGCAGCGTTCACGTCAAAATGGTTAAGGTCCACGTTGTGTGAATTTCACCTCAATGCAAAAATGGAGAAGGAAAAGCAGTGGACTAAGAAGAGCCACAATAATTTTGAAGAAAAACAAAATTAGGGATGTGTCCTACTAAATAAAGTGACAAAAGATTAGTCTTTTGAATGCATAAAGAATTCCTATAGCTGAAAAAGGATGAGACAACCTGAAAGAAAAATGGATAAAGCAAATTAACAAGCCAGAACAGACTGAGCACAGCAGCTGGGAGCTAGGAAGGACGCCCGGGAAGACTCAGGAAAGCAGCCATGGACTGTTACCCCACACCCATCAGTTTGGAGGAAAAAATAAGACTGGCAAAATAAGTGTCAGCAAGGATTTGCAGACGCAGGAGCTCTCAGCCCTGGGGTAGGCATCTAAATTGGTAGACGATGCTTGGAGATTGACTTGAGCAGTCGAAGGGCTGCAGATGTCACGCTCAGGGACCCAGGAGGCCCACCTTTAGGTGCAGGCCCTGGAGAAGCTCCAGGCCAATTCAGCCAGTGTCGTGTGCGCCCGTGAAAAAGGAGAAACGATCTAAGTGCCATCAGTCAGAGGACAGGTAAGTAAATCATTGCATAGGCATCTAACATGATACCATATGCAAATGTCAAACCATAGCTGAGAATGATAAATTCTGAACTCTTAGTAACAGTCAACGCAGAGGACGGAGGGAGGAAAGTGGGTTAAGAATGGCTGTGCCACGACAGAAGCGGACAAAGATGAACACGCAGCAAATAGACACAGAGAAACAGGCAACTGGGGCGGGAGGGGAAGGGGAGAGAAATAAATAAAAATAAATAAATCTTTAAAAAAAAAAAAAGAATGACTGTGCTGAGCACTTCCACCATGGAAATGTTGTTTTTGTTAGTGTTTTAATAATCTGACAAAAACAGAGCATTACAATTGGACTTGATAAAAGTGTTCAATTTTTTGCATTGTTTTCTGTGTTTAATGTTACCCAGCAAAAATGACATCCTGTGACACAAAATTTTGCTCGCTGCTTTTTCCATTTAATAATATATTCTCTTTTTTAATAATGTTAAGTAAGCCTTATCAGTCTCCTGAAGTTGTTCCTGGTGTTCATCAGTGGATATTGAATTGTTCCCCTATATTTAGAAATTTAGATTGTTTTAGACTTTTCCTTATGGCAATTAATACTTTAATCAAACCTTCTCAACAAAAAGTGTTTTGCAATTTTTAAAAAAACAAACAAAGTGCGGTGGGATACTTGAAGAGAGAATAACACAGCAATTAAGAAATGGCAAGAGAAGAAAACTATTCTTAGCTGAATGTTTAAAATCATAAATTATCTATTGGAAATAATTTAATCTATCTTTCATAAAACTGTAAACATAGCCAAGCAACAGGCAAAGAAAGGAAATTTAACTATCTGTGTAAGTAAACATCTAATTCTACAAAGAAATATTAGAAAGAAACCACAGTTTCATAAAAGCCAATGATTGGACAACACAAGATTGCATGTTGTTTGCATCAAAAGGCTGCTTTTCAGCCATTTATCAACATGCGCACACTCTCTTCCTTAGTCAAACTGGACACAGGGAGAATTTCAGCTCTTAAAGTTGGCGCTTTGAGTTATGCGAACACAAAATATAGCCATAAATTACAGCTAAAATGGATAAACTATTTTCCATTCATGCATTGCTCTCAGTCATATGTTCCAGAAAAAAACAATCACCTTAAGGCTGAGATGAGGATTAGTCTCAGTGTGGAAAGCATGGAAACTATCAACTCAAAATCACAACAACAACATTTCTGAAGGTAAAATGCAGGGAAAGATGGGGAAAGCTAATGTTCACCCGTAATCATATCTATTTGCTTCAGAGTCCTATTTTCTGGAACATTACTACTGGAGACACATACACAAGCAAAACATTTTAACATTTTCCCTTTGGAAAACTAGTCTTTAGTCCTGCATTCCAGGGGGCAGGAGGCAGCATGGATTTTAGAGCCAGTACAGATTGAGATCTAGTGACGTTGTGCATTACTCCACAGTGATCTAAATAGTTAAATAATCCCAAACTGCAGTCTCTCCCACCTCTGGAACAGGAATACATTTATCTTGCTTTAAGTTTATATGAAACAAGGTGGAGTACAAGTTATTTAAATATTATCATCCACCCTGTTTCTCTTAAGATTCAATAAACTATACAGAAGCTGTCTAGCTTGTTAAAAGCCCTTGAAGGATGCTTAGCCTTTTCCTCTTCTTGAAAAACAAAAAGATAAAAAATTTTGTGCCTGCCAAAGATATGCATAGCAGTATTTCTTAAAAATTCATAATAAGAAACTTGAAAATTTTTAGAATTTCACAATACGGAATTTCTCTTTGACATCAACTCCATTGAAAAATCATCCAGTTCCTTATTTTAGGAGCATCGAATAAATAACAAAAGCAACTTATTTATGAAAATAACATTCGTTTGTGTGGTCCCCTGCAGGGTTCCTTCAGAATGTATTCACATCCATCCTCCCTGCCTGATGATAACGTTTCTAGAGAATCAGTGTTTCCTCCTCGCCCCTTCCTCTGCTTCACGATGCTGTGTTTTGGTGAATGTCCTTATTTCGTGGAGCAGTTGATTGATTATCTTCTGAAGCATGAGAGCTGATACCTGCTTCACAAAGCACTTAGAGCTGTTTGCTTCAACTACCTTCAGGAGAAGGTATTAAAAGTGCCAGTCAGTGCTCCCCCATGGACCGGCCACCTTCTGTGCCCTGTCAAGATGGCCAAAGAATGTGCATTTCAGGGAATGCAGAATAAAAGTGGCCAGCTTTTGTTTTCCACTGACACATTGTATTGGGTTCAAGTGATCGCTGTCCTTCGAGATGCTAAGCGTAACGACTTCCCTTAGGTGTGTTCATTCATAACGATGACATTTCGTCTGCTTCTAGTTCAGCATGTGGGTAAGTAAGATGTAGTGGTTGTCAACATTAATAAGTTTGTTTTCTGCGAAAATGCGTAATCTAATGGTGTTCCTTATTACGGGTGACTCGTGGAGCAGATAGGCAGCGGTGTGCAGGGTCTGTGCTTCTTCACCATTTAAAGCCATGCTGTGCTGGGCTTGCACTTGGTGGGAAGTCACTAGGAGGGTCAGACTAGAGAAGGGACGTTGAGACGGCGCGTCCTGGCGTGCTGGACAAGAGGCTGTGGCGCACCTGCCGGCTGGGTCCAGGACTGGGGACTGGCCGGGAGGTGGCGGGAGCTGCCGCTGCCCTCACCTCGGCGTCCTGCCCTCGAAAGCCAGAGCATCGTGGGGGCTGGCCCGCGTCTCCACGACATAACTAAGAAGAAGGTGCTCTTATCAACGCGAGGTGGTTCTGGGACGTGGTCGGTTTCCCTCTGTCCTCTTACCTAGGCCGAAGTGTCCCCTGGACCCTGCGGGCTGCAGGGCCACAAGGCTGTGCCTGGGGCAGCTGCTCCCGACCTGCGGTCACCCACGGAATTAAGAAAGAAAGCCCGCGTGGAGCCCACGCAGGTCCCGGCCACTGCCCGTGTGGGGGCGGCCGGCGTGCTGCGGGAAGCACCCCGCAGAGGGCACTCCTTCCCCGCAGCCTGGCCCAGGCCCTCCACCAGGGCAGGGGCGCCCGCCGCCCCGCTGCGGCCACCTGGAGGAGGCCGGCGCCAGGGGCCGGGGCGGGTGGCAGAGGCTGCAGGCCTTACGTCTTGTCCCTCTGCCCTTGGGCCTGCCGCGCCCCTTACAGGAGCTGCCCCTGCTGCACGTCTGCGCTCTTTCTGTCACTCTGTCCTCTTGGGAGGCCTCTTCACTCAGGTGTGTGCGCAGGGCACACCTGCTCCACAGCCCGTGCAGTCCAAGGGACGCCTCCGTCCCATCCCCTCGGGCGGGCCCAGGCCACAGCCCCCTGCCTGCGGGAGGACAAAACGGGGTCAGCAGGGCAGCCCCGGCCCCCGCGCCCTGCTCTGGCCGCCCTGCAGGGCGACCCCTAAGTCCACACTCACTCTGGCCGCCCTAGGCAGGTGGCTCCTGAAGGTAAGGCAGTGACCTTGCCACCTTGGCCTCTGCGGTGCGTGTGTGCGTAGGAGTCCTTTCCTGCACTGGGGTCACGTGTAAATTCTCCCGTGTTGTTTTCTAAAACTTAAAACCTTGCTTTTCACATTTAGACCATTTAAGTCCATGCTTGGGCGTGATGGAGTGTGCTACTGTAGGTTACTTTACGTTGATCCACTACCAGTGACCAATTGACCCCGTCCACTCTCTGAACGGCCCATCCTATTCTCACCGATCTATAACACAAATTGTTCATAGTATTTCTTTCTTACATTTATTCCTATGTATCTTGGTACATTTGTTGCTCTTGCAAATTGAATTTTTATTGTATTTTCTGTTTTCTTTCATTAGAATTAAACTGGTGTTTTTGTTATTGCCATATTGAGTGTACATTCTGAACCCTATTATGAGTCAAAAGAAAACTGTGTGTACTTTTCTACATTCCTTTTATTTCTTTTTCTTGATTTATTGTACTGGCCAGTACTGGGCGTGGGGGGGGGGGGTGGGGGGGGGGATGGAGAATGAACCAAAATAGTGAAAACATGTTTGTCCTATTCCTGGCTTGGCTTTCAAGAAATTCTCCTAATATTTCACCATAAAATATGAAGTGTACTACATATTTTTGGCAAAATTCTTTATCAGAACAAGGAAGTTTCCTTTTTATTACTAGTTAGCTTGAAGGACTTTTTGTTTTGTTTATAATTATATATTGGCATTGAATTTTTCAAGTGCTTTTTCTTGAATCTGTATAGATAATTACATAAATTTTTCCCGTTAAAATATTAAGGTAGTATATTACTTTAAGATTTTTATTAAGAAGTACTGAAAAATATAGGGAAATGCTTGGTTACATCTTTTACATGAATACAAGGAGGGTCTTGGTGAAAGAGACCTAGAAGTGAAATTACTGGGTATATTAGTCAGCCAAAAAGGGTGCTGATACAAAATATCAGAAATTGGTTGGTTTTTATGAAGGGTATTTATTTGGGGTAGGAGCTTACAGCTACCAGGCCATAAAGCATAAGTTACTTCCCTCACCAAAGTCTATTTTCACGTGTTGGAGCAAGATGGCTGCCAACGTCTGTGAGGGTTCAGGCTTCCTGGGTTCCTCCCTTCCAGGGTCTTGCTTCTCTCTGGGTTTAAGGTTATTCTGTTCCCAGGGCTTGCTTCTTCCTGGGCTCAGGGTTCCTTTCTTCCTGGGGCTGGCTTCTGTTTCCCCTGTGAGCTAACTTCCCAGGGCTCTGGCTTAAGTCTTCACCATCAAACTCCAACATCAAAACTCCAATATCAAAAACCCTCAACTCTGTCCTTTGCCATGCCTTTTATCTTTTACCTTTGGTGGGTGGGGACTCAACACCTTAATGACATGGCCTAATCAAAGCCCTAATTTTAACTTAATCACACCCAGGTACAGACTAGATTACAAACACAATCCAAATCTATTTTTGGAATTCATAACCATATCAAATTGCCGCACTGGGCTACAGAGTATTTAGACGTAAGGGGTATATCTAAAACATTCCTGTTTAAACCAAAATTGTTCTTCCAAATAGTTGTATGTACTACCATTGCCCACATCAGTGTATGAGAATGACCATCTTCCCATTTTCTCTGCAATACTTGGTCTTCTGAGACATTTTATCCCCCTTTGAATTAGTGTGAAACAATATTCACTTAGATTGCTCATCTTCTCATATGTTTATTGGAATTAATAGAGTTTCTACTAATAAACCATTTAAGTATTTCTAAGATGAATTCCACATATTTAAGATGGATTTTGATATTAGACTATTTGGATTCCATTTGCCAATATTTAATTTAAGATTTTTGAATATTCATGTAAGATACGTCTATAAATTTCTTTTTTTATATCCTTTTTTGTTAATTTTGGTATCAGAAGTTACTATAGCATAGGAAATAAGTTGAGGATTATTCTCACTTTTTAAAATTTCTGAGGAAGTTTATTTGATGTTGGGAAAATTGGTTCCTTAAATCAATTTTGGTAAAACTTCCTTTCAACACCACCTAGATCTGATAATATCTCTCATTATCTTGATTGTCTATCAGTCTTCCCAGAGATTATCTGACACATCAGATTTTTCAAAAACAAGATTATTTTGGTTGTGCTGATCATTTCTAGATTTCTTTATTTCATATTTCAATTAATTCTGCACTTGATTATTTCTTTCCTTGTACTCTCCTTGGATTTAGTTTTTTAATCTAAGATTTTTAGTTGAAAATGCAGTTTATTGATTTTACACAATTTTATTTTCTAATATATACATTTGAGGATGTAGAGTTGGTTCTGACTTGAGCGTCCTTCCACAACTTTTAACTGCTCCACTGAGATTGAGACATCATAAACATACCAGAAAGGGCACATATTTAAAGTGTAAAATGTGATGTCTTGTCATATAGATACACCTGTATGAAGTGTGAAACCGTAATCCCCTTCCCATTCTCTGGAAACCAGAGAACTACTTTCTGTCCTAATGCATTAGTCTGCACTTACTAGAATTTCATACGCTTGGAATAACATAGGGTATTTTCTTTTTTGTCTGTCTGCTTTGACTAAGCATATTTTTTAGATCCATTCTCATTGTTGCAGAGTCTTTTTAGCCATAAACCTGTTGGTTGGCACATGGATTTTTTCCCAGGTTTGGGCTGTAATTAATGAAGTTGCTACGAACACCTGGGTGCAAGTTTCTGCCTGGGCATGTGTTTCTCCTGGGTTAATACCTTGAGGAAATGCCTGGATCATATGAGAAGCATTCGTTTATCCTTTCAGAAAGGTGTATAATTGTTATCCAAAATGGCATAGTTGAATTGTTTTACATTTGGCCAGCAGTGTGTGAGGGTACTCATTCCTCAGTACCCTTACTATGTACCCTTATGTACCCTTATGTACCCTTATGTTTCATCTGTTTAAATATAGCCATTCTCATAGGTGTGTAGTAATATTTCATTGAATATTTAACTTGTTTTTCTCTAATGATCTTGAACATCATTTTATTTGCTTTTTTTTTTTAACCGTCTATGATGGTTTGAATTTGCTGAATCTCAAGAAAAAGATTATGTTCTTTTGCTAATACATTCCTGCGGATGTGGGGCCCTTTTGATTAGACTTTGCCAGTGAGGCGTGACTCAGGTTGCATCTCAGCCCTCTTACTGAAGATTTATGTAAGTGGAGACACAGAGAGAAAGGAGGCCATCATTTTGATCCTACCATGGAAGAGAAAGGAGAAAGAAGAGAGTGAGAGGATCTTAGGTTCACCTACAGCTGCAGAAAGGCAGAGAAACCTGTAGAGGCTCAAGGAGCTGAGGCCTACCAGGAGATGCTGCTCAAGGACAGAAGCCCTGAAAGGCTGAGAGAGAAGCTGGAGTCTGGAATTGGCAGAGCACAGAGGCCCAGAAAGGCTCCTGAGAGGCTGGGCCCACAGAGCAGCTCAAGGCTGAGGAGATGAGGCCACCATCTTGTTTCACCACATGGCAGGACCCCAGGACAACCAGTAGATGCCTTTGGTGAGAAAGCATCTCTGCTGATGGTTCATTTGGACATTTCACAGCCTCGAAACTGTGAGCTTTTTTTTTTTTTTTTTTTTTTTTTTTTTAAAGATTTATTTTATTTTATTTAATTTTCCCCCCTCCCCTGGTTGTCTGTTCTTGGTGTCTATTTGCTGCGTCTTGTTTCTTTGTCCGCTTCTGTTGTCATCAGCGGCACGGGAAGTGTGGGCGGCACCATTCCTGGGCAGGCTGCTCTTTCTTTTCACGCTGGGCGGCTTTCCTCACGGGCGCACTCCTTGCGCGTGGGGCTCCCCCACGCGGGGGACACCCTTGCGTGGCACGGCACTCCTTGCGCGCATCAGCGCTGCGCATGGCCAGCTCCACACAGGTCAAGGAGGCCCGGGGTTTGAACCGCGGACCTCCCATATGGTAGACGGACGCCCTAACCACTGGGCCAAAGTCCGTTTCCCATGTGAGCTTTTATCCTAAATAAAATCCGCATTATAAAAGTCAACCCATTTCTGGTACTTTGTATTGGCAGCCCTGTGACAAACTAAGACACCATCTGTAAAGTTGATTTGGTGAAGTCTCTGTTCAAATCTTTTTTTCCATTTTTTTAATTGGGTTGTTTGATTTCTTACTATTGACTTTTCAGAGTTCTTTGTTTATTCTGAATCTGAGTCTTTAATCAAATATATGCTTTGTAAATGTTTACTCCAAGTGACTTGTCTTTCTTTCTCCTCAAACTGTCTTTCAAATAAAAGTTTTTAATTTTTACAAAGTCCATATCAATATTTTTCTTTTATAGATTGGGTTTTTTGTGTTATATCTAAGAAATCCTTCTCCAAAATAACAAAGGTTTTCTCCTACATTTAGTTCAAGAAATGTTTTGAGTTTTGGTTTTATATTTAGGTGATATATCTAATGTAGTATACATTAAAAATATATATATATTATGTATATGTTGTAGTATGTATCATAATTTACACACATTATAAAATGTATGTCACATTAATAAGAGAGTACATACTATATTGACATAGTGAAAAGAATTAAAAAACAGCATCCATGTATCCATAATCCAGCATATGAAGGAAACATCTCTCCATTCTTCCTGGCACTGCCAGGAGACCATCTTCATTTTTCTTATGCTTAGATTCCTAAACAATGTGTTGTTGGTTTTGCTTGTTTTTACCTTCTATAGAAATAGAATCAAACTGTTTGCATTACTCAGCGATTTGTTTTTCTTGTATTTGAGATTTATCCATCTTCATCTTGTTGCTGTAGTGTATGGTCACAGCTGTATATTATTTTGTTGCCTAAGTATACTGCAATATATTTGTCCCGTGTATTGTGGCTGACTTTAGATATTTTAAGTTTTTTTTTCCTCTCATAAATAACTCTGTAATAAATATTCTGATATATGCCTTCATGGGTAAAATGTGACAATCTTTTTAATTGGTATGTCTTAAGATATATACATATACAGTTCTTCAACTTTACTAGATTATGTTAAGTAGTTTCCAAAGTAGTGATACCAAGTTCAGCTGGCACCAGCAGTGTGTGGAACTTCCATTGTTAGATGTGCTGATCGCTTGGTATTGTCAGACTTTATATTTTTTCAATATGATTGGTGTGTAATAGTATACATTGTCATTTTACTTTTCGGTTTCCTAATTATTGATGAAGTTGAGCATCTTAATATGTTTATCGGGCATTTATGTTTCCTTGTCTTTTAAATATGTACTTTTGTATTTTCCATATTTAAAGTCAGTTTTTTGTCTTTATCTTATTGATTCTTTACAATGTTAGTGTGATGGTTAGATTCATGTGTTTTTGGCTAGGGTCTGGTGTTCAGTTGTTTGGTCAAGTAAGCACTGGCCTGATTGTCACTGTGAGGATATTTCATGGGTTTAAATCATTAATCAGTTGATTGCATCTACAGCTGATTAAGTCTACAATCAAGTGAGAAAATGGCCTTCAACAATGAGAGGTATCTCATCCAATCAGTTAAAGGCTTTAAAAGGAGAAGGGATTATTTCAGTATTCAGAAGGGAGAATTTCCATCTCTATTTCACCCAGCCAGCTTCTTCTAGGGAATGCATCAATTCATTGAAAACCTTCATCAGAATTCTCAGTTTGTGGTCTGCCCTATGGAATTTGGCAGTTACATGAGCTAATTCCCATTAAAAAATTTCATAGTATTTACTATATATATATATAGTTGGTTCTTTTTCTCTAGAGAACCCTGACTAAAACAGTGGATGATGATAATATTAGATATATAAGTTAAGTTACAAATATCTTTTTCAAATTTTTAATTTTGTGGCTTGTTATTTTCACTTTATACTCTCTTTGGAGGGACTAAAGTTTTTAATTTTAATGGTGCCAACTTTATCAATATTCTACAATATTGTATTAGTCAGCCAAAGGGGTGCTGATGTAAGGTACCAGAAGTCTATTTGCTTTTATAAAAGATATTTATTTGGGGTAAAAGCTTACAGTTACAAGACCCTAAAGAGTCATCTCAAGGTTGCTTTCTCACCAGTCAGTTGCTACGTGTGGAAGCAAGATGGCGGGCGATCTCTGCCTGGTCTCTCCTTCCTTCTGTCTCTAAAGGTTCCTGGGCCCATCTTCTTCCATCTCAGCTGTAGGCTGGCACAGGGCTCATCTCTCAGGGCTTCCTAGCTCAGTCTGGCATTGGGCTCGTTTCTTTCCAGGGCTTCTCAGCTGCTCAGCTGTTCAGCTGCAAACTACCAGGTGAATGGCTCAGCCCTCCCTGGGCTGTAGCTCTTTGAGCCTTCTCCTGTCTGTCTCATGACAAAGTTCTCTTCTCTGGATCTGTGGAGCTCTCTCTCTTCCTGTGTGTTTTCTTGAGTGAGTGTCTGTTTTTATCAGCCCACCAAGGGGGTGGGGACTCAACCTAAGTCACGCCCTACTGATGTGGTCCAATCAAAAGCCCTAAACTGATTTCATTAAGTAAACAGTGAAGTCTTTGAATTTAATACAGTCAAAGAGTATCACAACCAGAAGAACAGAACAGTTTACAAATATAATCTTTTTTTTCATTTTTGGGAATTCATAAGTAATCTCAGAACTGCCACAAATATGCTTTGAGGCCTTTTTGTCTTATTTAAGAAATTATTCTCTATTTTGAGGTCATAATGTTCATACGTATACATATAAAATGGCTTAATTGTGTTTATTTCATTAATGTAAGATGTAAGTTGGTTCACAATTAGAATATCTATTGATTTAATTTGTAGCATTAACCATTAGAGGGGAAAAAATCAATGGGCTATCTGAATAATGCAAAAGTATAAAGAAAAAGATAAAGTTCATCACCCTATCATGACAAAATCTTTTTGCAAAACATTAATTGAACACATCTTTGTGCTTCTAAAGAACATCTATAAAACCATATAGTGAAACCTAATTCTCAATATTGAAAACCTTGAAACATTTCCTTAATATCATAAACAAGGATGATTGCCATCAATTATTCTATTCAAAGTTGTTCCAGAGGTCCTAGTCAGTGAAAAGGGCAAGTGACAGTAATATATAACAAGCATTTGGAAAAGAAGTAACAAACTCTATTTTCTGCCAAAACATCTATGACAATAGATTTACAAAAATTCAGCAAGCTGGCTTGTTCTAAGATTAACATATTAAAGTTCATTGCATTTCTAGATACGTTGCGTTGAAGTGTTTATTAACATTTTTGAATGTGTCATACAAAACATGGGGCTGCGTAACACAGGGAGTCCAGTGGTGGAAGAAAGGCTGTGGTTACAGGACAAACATGAACATTCTCTCATGAATTGAAACAAATGTGTGACACTAAGACAGGGCATTAATCATTGGGTAGGTTGGGGGGGAATATAACAAATGTAAGAGATGGGCTATGTTTAGTAGTAATCTTTTGGCAATGCTGTTTCATAGTTTGTAACAAATGTTTCACAACAATACAAGGTGTTGGTGGTGGGGTGACACATGAAAGCCCTGTATCATGATGGGCATGTTTATTTTGTAAGTTCACAATGTTTACTCTACACTCATTGTTTAGGTATGTTCGTGTATGAATGCTACACTTTCATAAAATTTTATTTTAAAAAACATGATTAGGCATTGCTCCCGGGAGCACGCAATTTCTTGCTTGATTTTTACTTAAACTTTTAGCACTATTGTGTTTTTAAAATATTATTATAAA
Organism: Dasypus novemcinctus; assembly: GCF_030445035.2. Classification (NCBI taxonomy): domain Eukaryota; kingdom Metazoa; phylum Chordata; class Mammalia; order Cingulata; family Dasypodidae; genus Dasypus; species Dasypus novemcinctus. The sequence goes on along the minus strand of NC_080677.1, from coordinate 164,004,209 downwards.
AATAGCCCTATTTAAAAATTTTATACCTTTCTGAATTTGTTTACTTTTTACCATATATTTATCTTCATCACTGAAAATTATTTATGAAATTGCACAGTCACATGAAAAATTCTCACAATATATGGTTAAGTGTAGAAGCTAAGAAGTAAAATTACATATTTAGCATTTTTACATTGTTAAAAATACAATTATACTTAGAAAAAAGATAAGAAAAATACACCAAAACAGTGTTTAAAAACATGTTTCATTTAGGAAATGGGATTAGAAGTGATTTATTTTGAACTTTTTACCTTTTTTTGCATTTTCATAAAGGTCTTTATCTTGTATTATATTTGATGAAAAAAAAGGTGAAATAACTAAATAAAAATGAACTTACACCACAAAAAATTTTTTCTTTAGAGAATTTTTTTTCTTCGTTCATTGGGGGATTTTCTGTGGACCCCTGTGGACCCCTGTGAGCCCCTGTGGACCCTGAGTGGACCCCTGTGAGCCCTGTGTGGACCCTCTGTGGACCCCTATGGACCTCTGTGGACCCCTGTGAGCCTTCTGTTTACACCTGTAGACCCCTATGGACCCTCTGTGAGCCCTCTGTGGACCCCTGTGGACTCAGGGCTGTTTGTGCTCTGCCTGGTGGTGGTCAGCCTGGCACTTGCCTTGGGCCCATGTCCAGTCTGACACCCCCTCCTTTGGTGACTAGTTGCCTTCTCAGGGGCCTTCCTCAAAGGCAGTGGACACTGCCAGGAGGACTGGTTAGCAGAGGCTGTCGTCCCTATGTTGTCCTTAGGAGACCTGCCCACGGTCCTGCTCTGCCACGTACTGGTTCTGTCACTTTGAGATTAGTTTCTCAATCCACCTAATGATGCATTTGCTATTTCAAAATGTTTGGTTTTCATCTGGTAACAATATTTGTTTTCACAGGCATCTTAAAAAGTTAAAATAAAATAGTATTTTTAAACCCCTTGGCACAGAGACAAATATTTCATACTATCTATTACTATTTCAGTAAGAGTATGCTGTATTATCATTATTGTTCCCTGCACAGGGAGCTCCTTAAAGACATAAAGTCTGTCTTGTTTTTTGTGTATATCTTCAATGTCAAGTTCAAAGACCACACATAACAGGCCTGCAGACTGTTTCAAATTAATAATTGAGGCAGTATTTTAGAAATATGAGCCCAGGGGAGTTACTCATGATGGGCTGAGAGGTAGAGAGACCAGAACCTGGGACACTAGTTGAGAAATCATGGCAGAAGGAGGGAATTTGGTCGGGATGTATGATTGCAAGTGAAGGTTAAGGAGGAACAGGAGTCCCGGGGGAGCTGGTTTCTGTAGAAAGCTCTTAACTTTAGCTCTTGATAGCTCATTCTCTTTTTAGACTGTGTCCTTCTGTAATCTCCGCTTCCTGCACTGACCTGGTATGTCTCCGATTTGGAAGCCTCAAGGACCGTAAATAATGCAAGCACTCTGGAATGTGTGTGTATATGTGCACGTGTGTGTGCACGTGTGTGGGAGGTGTGTGTGCATGTGCTTAAATGTGTGCGTGTGTGTGCACGTGCATATGTGCATCCGAGTATACACTTCCTTAAGTATGTATGTGTGAATGCGCATGAAGCTGTGTGTGCACGCATTTGTGTGTGCGTGTCAACCTGGGCAAGCAGTTAAATTGCAAAGGCTTTTGCTAGAAACCACTCAGGCCCACTTGCTTCTTGTGCAGCCACGTTTTCAAGTCTTTCTTTTCCGGAACATTCCCTTGAAGGATGCTGGAAGTCACTGAGCGCTGACTCTGCCCTGGCCTGGTGACAGCGCGGGAGGTGCCATCGCGGCGCTCAGTGGAGGCAGCGGCCTTCTCTTGGCTACGCTGGCCACGTCCATTTCTTTCCAAGCCTGTTTAAAAGCTGCTGGCTGCAGAGCATTTTCTAGGCTGCCTTTCCCACGTCTTCCTTCCTTCTTCTGTTTTTGCACCTTGGGTCTGTACAGAACCCCGGGCTGTCAGGCGAGGCGAGGCACTCAGGAGCCGAGACCCCCAGGAGCCCGTACGGCCCCTGCGCCCACCTGGGCCTGTGCCTCCTGGAGCCCTGGGGCTGCGCTCCGGGACCTCGGGGACGGCAGGCCGTGGCCCGCGAGTGGTGCGTGGCCCACCAGGTGACCAGTATCCCCACTATGGACGCCGGGGCAGCCTCGGTCGCTGCTCCAGGCGCAGGGCCCGGGCGGGGGGTAGTGTCCCTGCAGGCCCCAGTGCAGGGGCATCCGCTTGTCCTTGGGGACGCTGCCTGCCTGGCCGCGACCCCTCGGAATCCAGCTCCAAGCCCGGGGACAGGCATGCTCACGCCGGCCGCGGGGTCAGCTGCAGCACTGGTGTTTAAGTCACCCCCTCGTTCCCGGACCCAGCTCTGCTCAGTTCCAGACTTTAAGGAAAGAAGGCACAGCCGGTCGTGAAGAAGCCGCAGACTTGGTTCCACTCTCGAGGACTTGGGAAGGAGCCCCAGGAAACAGAAGACAATGAAGGCTAACTGGAGTGAGGGCGATGGCAAGAACACACCGTGATGACAGGGACAAATCCGCGGTGGCGGAACAGGCCTGGGAGGCTTCATTGCCAGGAAGCAGCTTACGGGTGGGTCAGCTTCGAATGGCCCCAGAGAAACCCGGAGGGCGAGACCCAGAAATAAAGATGAGGATTAATCAGGCTGTAAGGAATCATAACAAACAGAAGAGAGACAGAGAGAGAGAAATCTTCCTGGAGCGGAGATGGCATAATAGGGCCTCCAGGAAGCCACAATCCATTTACGAAATCTTAATCCAATAATTGACCCACTAATCCAATTCTGCAACCAGTAACCCGAAAATACCACCATCAGGACCAGCACTGAAATATAAAGATGGGGTTCAAATCAGATTGCCATTAAATTTTTAAAGCCCCCAAGCCAGCCACCTGCGGGGAGGACCGAGCCGGGTGCTCTGAGCACCCCTGCAGTGTGGGTTCTGTTATCTCCAAGGACACTGGGAGGCAGGAAAACGGCTGTCGTGTTCCCACAGCGGTGCTATCGTCAGGCCAGGCTCTGGCGTTAGATTAGGGGCTCCTTGAGGTCATATCTCACAGTTTTCCATTTCCCAGGCAGACACAAAGGGTGATGAGGGCTGACGTCTTGGTGAAGGTGACCGAGGACAAAGGACGCTGGGTCTGCTCTCTGTCCCTTGCGGTCAGCTGCCGGTTCTCAGGGCGTGAGCATCTGGCCACCTCCCTTCCCGTTTCTAACAAGAGAAGAAAGATGGGCCACCTCATGTACTCATTTTTCGTTTCATGTGCAAGTTCCTAAAATATGCCCCACTTTTCTGTTATATTTTGGATGCTCTCTTTGTTTTTCTATGAGCATTTACTTTTCATTGTATTTTTGTACATAGATCACAAAAAATGTTATATTAAAAAATATAAGAGGTTCCCATATACCCCACACCCTACCCCCCACTCCTCCCACATCAACAACCTCCCTCATCATTTTGGCACATTCATTGCATTTGGTGAATACATCTTGGAGCACTGCTGCACCGCATGGATAATTGTTTACATTGCAGTTTACACTCCCCCCCCCAGTCCATTCAGTGGGTTATGGCAGGATATAGAATGTCCAGCGTCTGTCCCTGCAATATCATTCAGGACAACTCCAAGTCCCAAAAATGCCCCATATCACATCTCTTCTTCCCTCTCCCTGCCCTCAGCAGCTACTATGGCCAGTTTCTCCGGATCAGTGCTATAGTTTCTTCCATTACTAGTCACAATAGTTCTATAGTAGAATACGAGTAAGTTCACTCTAATCCATATTTTATTCCTCCATCCTGTGGACCCTGGGATGGTGATGTCCACTACACCAGGAGATCGGATGCTCTCTTGAAGCAAGGAAACACTTTCTCCTCTTCTGAGTTCAGCTGCCCCAGAAGAGCTTGTGATGACCAAACGGTCCCTGAGTCAATCATTCATTCACGCATTTCCCCATGCATTTATTCAATAAGCATTTATCAAACATCTACCACAAGCCAGACACAGGTTGTAGAACTGGGGATGCAATGCTGAAAAAAAAAGGCTGAAATGCTGGCTGTCCTGGAACTTCCATTCTAGATAATAAATAGAGGAACAGGAGATTCACAGCGTGGCAGTGTCACAAAGGAAACCAAGTGGGGAAAGGGAGTCTGCGTGCATGCGTCAAGTTCTTATAGACAAGGCACTTTTTAAGCAGAAACCGAGCACACTGAGACACGGTGCCCACAAGACTGTCCCAGGCAGACATCAGATGAAGTGCAAAGGCCCCGAGGCCCAAAGCCATGCAGCATGTGGCCAGAACGACGTAAGGCGGAGCTAGAACCCAGGAGTGGCAGAGGACCCGGGGTACGGTGGAAGGCACAGGGCTGCGGCCGGGCCTGAGGGCCTCTTCTGGAGAGGTGGGAGTGGTTTGAGGCTGAGAGCCGATGCAGGAACCTGACTTTGGTGCTAGAGGTATCGCGCTGGCTGTCGGAGAGAGACAACGGAGAGACCAGGCAGGGCCATGGCACAAGGGGCGTGAGACGGTGGTGACGGAGCAGGGCGGACATGGGCAGGCTCCAGACTGATTTTGGAGACAGCTGACGGGATCAGCTGCTGAGTGCGGTGGTGAGAGGAAAGCGAAGGGCTCCAGGGCTCCCCAGGCCTGGGGGTCTGAGCTGCTGGGACCATGAGGCTGTGGTGTAGAGAGATGAGGACGCCTCGGGGGCCACGTTCAGAAGAGGAGTGGGCAGGGCAGGAGCTGGACGGTGCATTGTCGGGGCCTGTAGACGTCCAGGTAGCAGCTGGGGACACTGGTCCAGAGCTCAGGGCAGAGGCCCCTGGAGATCGACATCTGGAGTCAGCAGGCGGCTGTCGTGTGGCCACTTGAGACTGGAGGAGGCCCCAGGCAGCGACGGCCGGCAGATCAACAAGAGGAGGCTTGACGGGGAGAGCAAGAGGCTGGAGGGACAGGGCAAATGAGGAAGCCAGAGGGACAGGGCAAACGAGGAGGAGGCTGGAGGGAGAGGGCAAACGAGGAGGCCAGAGGGACAGGGCAAACGAGGGGGCCAGAATGGACAAATGGGAGGAGGCCAGGCGGCGCAAGTGGGAGATGGCCAGGCCGGCAGGAGAAGCAGAGCAGGAGCTGGGCTTGTGGGCAGTGGATTTGGGGGCAGCCAGGAAGGGACGGCCACCAGCGCCCAGGCAAGGAGGAATGGAGAACTAAAGAGGACAAAGACCAGGGCTGGTCTTTGGGTGGAAGCGGGGAGGTTGCGGAGGCCTTGACCAGGGCCATTGTGGGAAGGCCAGCCTCGTACCCGGGGACGGGGTGTGGGCCTGTCCTGGACTGAAGGGCAGGTGGGCAGGGCGCGCGGGCTCAACAGCACACCGTGAGGCCAGGGTGCCCGGGAGCCGCCTTCGCTGGCTAAGAACAAGCTCCTTCGCTTTATCCAGCGGCAGCTTGGCCTTGGCGCAGGGCATCTGGGTGCAGCTGGTGTTGAATCTGCTGTAAAATCCCGCGATGTCAGCGAATCAGGGCTGCTAGGCCCCCGGCGCCGAGGCCCTGCACCCAGAAGGCCTGCAGCAGAGGCCCCCGCTTTCAGCCGGGGGACCACCTAACAGGTCCCAAACTCTCCCGAGAGCAAATGGGTGACTTTACTTTATCCAACACCAGCACTCCAGGGTCAAGGACAGGGAGCTCAGCGGGTTCCGGGAAGCCTGGGCTGCACCCGCCTGGACCCTGCGCGCAGCCCAGGGAGCACCTGAGGCCATGGACAGCAGGCCAGCACTGGCCACAGCTGAGCAAGGGTGTCGCGGCCCGAGGCCACACGAGCCAGCAAGAGCCAGGGAGCGGGCAGGGCAAGGGCAGGGTGCGGGGCAGGGCAAGGGCAGGGCATGGGCAGGGCGCGGGCAGGGCAAGGGCAGGGGGAGCAGAGGGGGAGGGCAGGGGGAGCAGGAGCTGCAAGGATGAGCAGGAGATGTGGGCACTGGGCCTGCTCTCCAGGGTGCCCGGCGATTCCCATGGGCTGCCAAGATGGAGCACTACGTCCTCCCGCCCAATGGAGCGTTTTAAATCCTCAAGTTAGCGCTGGCCCATCCCTGCAAGGACTGGCTCCTTGACCCAGTTTGCAGATGAGGAAGCTGAGGTCCAGAGAGGTAACGCATTTGCCCCAAGCGACAGCTTTGGCTGACTGAGCCTGACTCTCTAGGAAGCACGGCCCGAAGGCTCGCTGCTGCGCTGCACACAGTGGCGCTGGCTGCCGGGCGCTGCGAGCCTTGTGGGCGTAAGGCCGCCTGGGTTAGCTTCAGACTCAGGAGCTGAAGGAATGGGAAGTAAGTTGCCAGTAAAAGAGTTTGAGGCAAAGCCCTGAGGGGGAGGGAAGCTCCGCCCGGATTTTCCACCTTCACTGTTCTCTTGGCAATCACTCTCTTCTATTTCCTTCTAAGCACAGGGGCAGGTTCGTCTTTCCTAATTCACCAACCCCAGGGCGGACAGATCAGCATGGCCGAGCCGACGGGCCCACAGACGGCCTTCTGGCCAGTGGCAGCAGCAGAGAGAGTGGACACAAGGACCAGTGAGGACAGTCATGTGCCTAGTTGTAACAAAACCAGACCACGGCTGGTGGCTGAGACAGAAAGGGTCTAGACGGGTTGTCACTTACAGAGAAGTGCCTCCTTTTTCCTTGGCAAGATTGTGTAACTCTAGCTTTTCTGATACTTGGACAATACGTTGATACTGTAGCGGTCTGAGTTTTGTGTCTTTTCTTCTGGGGGACGGCTCCTCGTCCACACCAGAGGTCCCCATGAGGTGCTGGTGGGTCGCTGCCAGCAGAACGCTGCCCCTGCAGGCTCTGCACTTGAAGCATTTCAGGTTCGTGAAGCTTCTCTGAGAGTGACAATCACGAGGAGTCATCTCACTTCCCAAATGTGCGATAATTTGGAGTGTTACTGGGATCAAAAAGAGCATCAGTGTTTTTTGGCTCTAAACCTAATGACAAATGAGAAAAATGTGAACATTTCTTGGCATAAGCCTGTGAAAAGTGTGGGGAAATCCTGGAGTGGGAAGCAGCCTGAAGGGCAAGGCCACCCAGAGGCAAGTCTGACGTGGGTGCGGCCGCAGCGTCTCGCGCTCACCTTTGCTTGGAGGTGAGCGCGCAGCGTCCATCAGGAAGCCCCAGCGTCCATCAGGAAGCCCCAGCGTCCATCAGGAAGCCCCAGCGCAGTGTCTGCAAGCAGGGGAGTTCCTGGGTGGGTACTGCACTCACGTCCCTGGCAGATGGAGGGGCCAGCACGCCTGGTCAGAGTGGGCATGGGTGTCTGTCATGCGGGAGAGCACCCGAGGTGGGTCACCAACCCAGGAAAGAACGTGGAAACACTGGGTGCACCTACAATCAGAGTCGCAGGGAGGTATGGGTGGAAAGCAGAGGTGTAAGGAAGAGAGAGGCGGAAGGGCAGAGAGCGAGTGCTGAGAACGGCAGAGAAGCAGGAGATAGTGGCTTTGAAGAACCCAAGAAGGAGAACATTTTAAAGAGGTGTGGAGGCGGTAGTGATTTCAGAAGATAAGAAGAGAAGTTGAAGGAAGACAGCATGCTAAATTCCTGGCATTGCATTCAACGTACCTAAAAATAATTTAATTCTTAATTTAGACAATTAGAAAACTATGTTAAAGAATGTTTTGTTTCCAATCATAATAGAATTGAACAGACTTTAGTAATTTTAATAGAATTGGAACCTTTAGCTGACAGAGTCTTCCCATTCATGAAAACGTCCATCTCCCCACTTACTTGGGTTATCTTTATGTCTTTAATGACTGTGTAATTTCTCCCTTTAAAAGCTTGCACACATTTTGCCATTTTATTTCTAGGTATCTACTTTTATACTCTCATGACTATGATCTTTCCTTTGTTGCTTTCTATTATTTTCTAGTTGGTTAGGATGATAGTTAAAGTTTTCATGGTTAGCAGAAGCTGACCTCAGATCCAATGCAAGTCCAATTCCACAATTCCTATGATTTGGAATTCCTATGGCAGAATAAAGGTCCAAGAATAACCGGTCATTCAAAGAAGAAGAAGAATGAGGGATGAGTCTCTCTACCAGATATCAAAATTTCTAAAGCTATAGTTATTGAAGAGCATGATTTTGACAAAGGGAAACATAGATATTCAATTCACAAAATTATGAATCATCCATTAATGCATATTATGCATATTATTTTTTATGCATTTTAGTCAGATTGAACTTTTTAAAGCAGTTTTATTAAGATATATATATTGTAACACATAAAATAAATGTAAGGTAAAAATCATGAGGGAAGAAAGATGTACTTCATATTTAGTACTGTTAAATAAATAAAGAAGATGAAATGATTAGGAGTATATATATACACAATAATAGTACTTCAACAATTAAAAAAACAATAACAAAAAGAACTACAGAAAGAAATATAAAATAATATAATTTACAACAGCAAAAAATAAATACCTTAGTATCAATATAAATATTCAATTAAGGAATAAACAAGTCTATGATTTAACTTAATAAAAGTTCACATAAGTTCTTTGTAAAGGAGATTAAAACCTCAATTACAGGAGATAAAATAAGATACAGTTTTCATGGATGTAATTATTCAATATTGCAAAGATTTCAAATATGCCCAATTAAGAATAAAGTCAGGGAAATCTCAATTAACTTTTTAAAAATTAAAATATTAAAAATTATCATAAAATTGATTTTTAATAACAAATATTAAAAAATAACTAAGTTCGCTTATAGTTAATTCAAATTTTAAAAGGAGTAGGAAAGGAAAGGCACTAACCCTAGCAAATATTAATACATTTTATTAAGACATAATAACAAATACACAGATGGAACAGGAGAGAGAAGCTCTAACCTCTGAAATATGGATGCATTGCTTTAATTTTAAAAAGGAAAACCTTGGATTGTTTAATAGATAGTGCTGGGAAAACTGACACTCTTTAGAGAAAAATATCAAGCTCAATCTCCATCTTTTGCTATAGCAAAAGAAGATGGATTCCAGAGAGAGCAAGACAAAAAGCTAATAGGAGGAAATGTAGAAATTCCTTGTGACTCAAAAGGGGAGCTCTTCTTAAAAACATATTTTTAAAAGCCTAAATATAAACTGATAAAACTAACCAGAAGGCAACAGACTAGTGGAAGATATTCTTCATCTCCAAAACAGAGGCAGAATTAATAACTAGAATATACAAGGAATACCTGGTGATCAATAAGAGAAATATAGGCAGTCTAAGAGAAAAGTGTTGGAGAGATATGAATCAGCAATCATCAGAGAGGAAATCAGAATAGTTAACAAGAATGCATTATAATCAGATGAATGAAAAAGTAAAACATCAAGATATCATTTTCTATCCATCCTATTGGTAAGTTAGAATGATGAATAACAAAGGACTCATTTCAGCATCAACTGGGCCAGTTCAACAGAGCTGGCGCACATCCTTCACAGCCTTTCTCACATGGTAGGCAAGTTGGCTGGCAAGCTGGTTCCGGCAGTCAGCTGGAGCTCAGAGAGGCTTGGTGCACAGGGACCTCTGTTTCCTTACATGGGCCTCTCCATGTGGCCTGAGCTTCCTTACAAAATGGCAGCCCCAGCAATGGCAGTCTTAGTGTTCCAAGGAATGGGAAGTGGAAGCCTCCAGTCTCTTAAGATGTGGGCCTAGAAAACAGATTACTTCCACCATATTCTAATTGTCAAACTTAATCAGATGCAACAGGGGGGGAAATAGACCCAACTCTATGTGGGAAGATCATCTAAGAATTTGTGGATATCTTCTGTCCACCTTCTAGCTACAAATTATTTACCTTATTTCCATGTGAAAAACACAGTCATCTTCTCCCAAGGGCCACAAAGCTCTCGTCCCATTGTGACATCACCTTGAAGTCCAGAGTCTCATCATCAAAATCAGGTTCAGTTTGGGGGTGTGGCTCATTGGGTGTGATTCCTCTTAATCTGAATATCTGTGCCCCCCCCCCCCCAAAAGCCAGCCTGCAACACACAGCGAATGGACTCAGAGAACAGACAACTGGGGCGGGGGGGAAGGGGAAAGAAAGAAATAAAAATAAAATTTTTTTAAAAACCAGCCTGCAATTTGCAATAGGCATAGATACCTGCAAAAGTGCCATTCAAAAGAAGGGGACACAGTCCCACATGAGTCCTGGGTCCTTTGAAAGGTTAAGATCCACCCCAGCACAGGCAGTCACTTCCTTGAATAGGCCAATTGCTGCTCCCTGGGAGTGGTCCTGCCACCTCTCCGGTGTTGGGGCGGCTGGCAGTGCCGACACACCCATGTGGTGATATGGAAGTCAATGAAGAGAATATTTTAGGAAAAAGAGTGATCAGATGATGCACTTGCTCTTCCCAACAGGCTTCCCGCCAGCTCAACTAAGCGTGGCCCATATGAGAACAAATAAAAGCAACACACTTTCCTCTTGGGCTAAACTTACTGGCAGAATTTTTACCAGACTGACCTTTGTTTTGGTGAAAACATGGTGAAAACATTTAAATAATGTGAATTTCTAGAAAAAAAATTTTTTAAATCAACAAGCTTGGCAGCCATGATAGTTAAAGGCTGAGCAGAACACGTTCCTAAGTGGAGCACTGTGTGGGAGATGGAAAGGCAGCCCCATGGCCTTGCACACAATGGTCAGAGAGCTCAACATTTTATTAGCTTGTTTGAGGAAGAAGGACAGTCTGCTGGGAAACTTAATAACCAAGGTATGATACATAATTGGTTTTGCTAAGTATAAATCAAATAAAAATGCTGTTAGCAAGTAGAAATTCCCTTTTAAAACTATGTTCATGTAGCTAGGTTTTGTGTGGGACGGCCACCAAGATGGTTCTCCAGGGTAAAGACAAGCTGGTTTGCGTTTATTGGAAATGATAATTGCAATTTGCTTAGTCTATTCTTGCCTCCTGCTATGTCTTGTTCACCCTCAGACCAACCTCATCCATGCCCTGGATGGCAGAATTTGGCCTCGCCTTCTTCCTAACCTCTTCCCTCCTTCAATGTGCACAAAGCATTGGACATGAAGCAAGTACCTAGAGTTTCTCCCCTATGAAAGGCCTGAGGTCTTCACTGCGGATGATTATCCTGCTGAGGAAGGAAGCTGCACAGCATGTGCTGCTGCATCAGCATCCTTGTACATGGTGGACTTTAGTGGTTGTGGGGAGATAACGTGGAGAGTCACTCCTATAAAGGCTTTTCCCCATTCCTGAAGCTCTGGTGGAAATGCTGTCAATATCTTCCTCGTACAATATCAAAAGCCAACCTGGTACCTTGATGGTGCACCTGTTAGGGAAGGGTCCCGTCCTTCAGGGTGGCTGTCTCTGAAATATACCAGGGAGGGTCTTGAAGTCCTGCCAGCAATTGAGTGGGAAAATGTGAAGAAATTGGTTAAAGAGAAAATACCTGAGGAGAGGTGAAATATAAAAGATTACTGGAAGGGACTGGGAAATTGCCCAAGTTTTTCCAGAAGGTTGATTAGAATTTTGGAAAAGTTTTCCTACTTTCCAGAGTTTATGCAAATCTCTAAGTTCTGAACGTATCTGAGGTTTGCCCTATCAATCATAATATATTATGGAAAGAACTAATTATTTTAGAACTGTGCAGCTGCATGCAACCATCGGATTATTATCAGAGTTCAAAGAGAGAAGCAGATGTGTAAAGCAGAAGCAATGCCAGATATGTACTTTAGGGCATTAGGAAATATGTGGTTGGATGAAAGAGTCTTATTCAGTAATAATTTTCCATCTCTCAACCATGGCAATGGGATTAATCTATATTAGTCTTTTTTCAACTAGGCTGCTGTTTTTCGTTGTATTTGTTATTTTTCCATTTTGGATTTAACAGACAGGAAATGGCAGCTTTTTCATAGCTCTTGTGGATTTTGCAAATCCCAAACGGAAGATGCTCAGAAAAACAAATCCAAATAAGGTGTTTTTGCTATTGTCAACTGCAATTTGTTATTCTCCTTTTAGCAGAACCAAGAATAACATTCAATTCCATTTGCTGAAACTTGTCTTTTAATTTCTTAGCTATATATTTGAGGTTTGGACACACAAGTTTTTAAGACAGCAAGTGTTTGTCAGCATTTGCACTTTACGCAATCCTTCTAGATGCCTGGGAAACTCCACCCAGCATTTGCAAGATTGGATAAGCCCATAGCCAAAATACCAAGTGTCCAGTTTGACTCTCAAAGGGACCTAGCATTGTAACATCCACACATCTTTACTGAATACCAGCCTCCCATTAGAACAGTGTAAAATGTGTTATAATACCTGGAAAAGATCCAGTTAAAACTGTCCATGTTTTGTTGACTGGCCAAGATAGCAACAGAAGAGATCCAAAATCCTTGAACAAACACCAAAACCTGGCAGAGTCAGCTTCCTCCAAAAAACAGATAAAAAGTTGCAGTAACTAAGCAAGTGCCAAATCATGAAAATAAGGCTTTAAAGATGGTAGCAGCACCTGGAAAACTTGCTGTCTCCTCTCCCAAAGCCACCCCAGGACAGCATGGAACCAGCTTGCACTCCCATTATGGGTCCCCAGTCCTGTTTCAGAGGGAGTGGGGTAAACACTTTACATATAATGGGGTGCCTCATTCTTGGTGTCAGTCTATTGAGTGGCAACCTAAAGAATGAAACAGCAAACTTGTCTCTTGCTTACTCTGCTAGAACTTACCCGGAAGGCAGAAGCAGTTTTAAGTGAAGCTGGCTGAGACAATGGATCACAGAATTTAAGAGCTATAATAGAATACCCAGGAGACAGAGAGAGTCTATTTTATAGGGAGTACAGGAGACATTCAGATTCCTGTTAACAGAAGAATTCCTAAGATCAGAAGCTCATGCCTAGGACATGGCACACACTCAGAAAAGATGAAGAGACCCTATACTTCACATTCACCTAAGGCTGATCTTCTTGTAGGAGGACTGAGCTCTGAAGAGAGGATCAGTCATTGTGGTCAATTTGCAAAGGTATTTTTTGCTTTTGTCACTCAAGGAAATTTCCATCATATCACTAGGTGGATACGAACTAAGGAACAGACAGCTGAGGAACTGAATCTCAGAGTTAATATATTAAAATATTAAAATGTACAGTGTGAAACAAACATTACAGAACAAAGAAAGAGAAAGGAAATGATGGTCTATCCAATGAGCAAGACAAAAATTCAGAAACCATCAATGAAGAAGGTAAGACTTTGGATATCCTGGACAAAGACTTTTCCAAAGATGATTTCAATATGCTCAAGGAGCTATGGGAAAACCTGGAGAAAGAACTAAAAGATATCAGGAAAATTATTAGTGAGCAAAAGGAGAAACTCAATAAAGAGATAGAAAATTTTAAAAGAAACCAAACGAATACCAGAGTTGAAGACCACAACAACTGAAATAAAATTTCCCCTAGAGGATTTCAACAGCAGATTGGTGTTAACAGAAGAAAGAATCAGTGAACCTGAAGACAAGATTATTGAAATGATGCAGGCTGTGGAACAGAAAGAAAAAAAGAATGGACAAGTCCTAAGAGACCTGTGGGACACTATCAAGCATACCAATATACATATTTGGAAGTCCTAGAAGGAGAAGAAAGAGATAAAGGGATAAAAAGAATAGGCGAAGAAATAATGGCAGAAAATTTCCCAAATTTAATGAAAGACATAAATATACATATTCAAGAAATCCAAGAAAATGCAAACAGGTTAAACTCAAAGAGAACAACACTTGGATGCACAGTAGTCCACCTGTCAAATGCCAAGGACAAGGAGCAACCTGTTATGTAGAAAGGAGCTCCTATAAAACTAAGTGCTGATTTCTCATCAGAAACCATGGAGGCAAGAAGGAAGCTGGACAAAATATTTGAAGTTCAAAAAGTAAACATTTGCCAACCAAGACATTTATGTCTGGTAACATAATGAAGGAAAGATTAAGACATTTCCTGATAAACAAAACTGAAGGAGACAGTCACCATTACCTGCCATACATCAATGCTAAAGGGTGTTCTTCAGACTGAAAGGAAAGAAACTAGACAGTGTATCAAAGAGGTATAAAGAAATAAAGGTGTCTCGTAAAGGTAACCACATGGGTAATTGTAAATGCTGGTACTATTGTGGGGTTTTTTTGTTTTGTTTTGCTTTGTTTTTGTTTTTGCTATGCAATGGCACTTTTAACTTCTAACAGTACTAGAATTTAAATGCATAAAAAGTAATGATGGATCTATGATTATGGACATACAATATATAAAAATATAATTTGTAACTACATCAAAATGGTGAGGTGACACAGAGGTGCAGGAACCATTTTTGTGTATGCTATTGAAGTTAAGTTAGAACCAAACAAAATGTAATGTTACAGGTTTAGGATACTAAGTTTAAATTTGTGGAAACCCACAAAGAAAATATCTGAAAAATGTATACAGAAGAAAATGAGAAGGGATAACAAGCCTGCCAAAAGTCTAGACTGGAAACAATCTCTACAATCAATAGCAGAATTGAGGAAAAAGAAGACAACGTGTCTTCAACAACTCTGCAACTGAAGAGCAAACAGATCATCAGAGTTTAGGACCTTCTCTGTGGTGCACAGCAGTCCACAACAGCAGAGTTTCAACACCTGTGCTCACTGCCATGGCATCAAGTGTTGAAAAATTATAAACATAAAACCACTTGCCAGGCTTCAGAGTCCTCACTCTGCCAGGCACTGCAGTAAATGCTTCATGCCCACGTGTCAGTCAGCATATGCACCTCTCTGAGGTGGACACCACTAAGCAAATTGTCCAGGGAAGCTCGAGGCTCAAAGCTATAACGTCACTTTCCTAAGATCATACATCTAGAAAATGAGAGAGTGGTGTCCAAATCCAGGTCGGTGTGACTTCTAGGCCGGTGCCCTTCAATGTGACACACATCCTTCTGCTCCTCTTTCTCACATAGAACATTTGTCTCTTTACAGCTCCGTGACATCATCACATGGGTCTCCCACACCAGCAGGATGATGTTGGTGGAGCAGATACCACCTCTATCCTATCCATAAGAGCACAAAGTACAGAGACTGGGTGCCTGGCCCAGCAGCCAAGAGAACAGAGGTGGTGGGCATGGACCAAGGTCTCCTATCTTTTTCTGTTCACATTTCTTAGCACGTTGTCTGTGACCTCTCATGTCATCTGTGAACTTTGCTCACCACAGGAATCAGGTTGGCGTCTTATCCTAAAATGGATTTAGTTAGTTACTTTGTTGATTTTCTGTGAAAATCTTGTGCCTATATTTTATGAGCAACAAATCTGAAGATACCTGTGGTGAATTTCTTTTTAGCTTTAAGTACAACTACCAGGAGGATTGAAGCAC
Organism: Dasypus novemcinctus; assembly: GCF_030445035.2. Lineage (NCBI taxonomy): Eukaryota > Metazoa > Chordata > Mammalia > Cingulata > Dasypodidae > Dasypus > Dasypus novemcinctus. The sequence continues at coordinate 163,988,834 of NC_080677.1, read as the reverse complement.
TCTTCAGTGATGTAACTGAGGCCTATATTTCTAATTGTTTGAATCAAAGTTCTTTTTGATCGGAACCTTCCCCTTTAAAACTGCTTTAAAGGCAAAAATGGAGTAGATGGGTTAAAGTTCTATATTAATCAGTTATTGTCACAATAAAGCCATGTAACAAACACTTCAAAACCAAGGGGCTCGTCACAATGCTCTTTTGCTCTCCTGCCCACAGGACTGCAGTTGACTGTGGATCCGAGGACCCAGGCAGGGCTCAGGTGGGAGGCTCTGGTTCAGGTCGTCTGGTGCCCAGCTGGGTTAGAGTCAGGTCTACTCTCTGTAGGATTGTTCTGGAGCTGAGGCTGAAGGGGCAGCCAATTATTTCGGCCCGAAAGTGCTCCCGAGAGCAGACGAGCCACGTTTGGATGTTTCAAACATCTGTGGATCACGTCCCCAGGGATTCCCTGGGAACTTGAGTCCCCTCCACAGAACTTTGAGTGGCTGTAAAACAAGGAGGATAAAAATGTCTGCCACAGTGTCTAAACCACATTCAACTTCATTCTGGGTGGGGAAATGCATCACCCCCGTAGTCGAATAGATTTCTCCTCCCTCTGTTCTCAAGCGACAGCACACGTTTGAGCTGTGGGGTGGAAAGGGCACATAGAACATGGCTAAAGGACAGAAAAGATTATGGTCCCACCAAGCCCAGGGCGGGAACTGGGCTTATGACAAACACCAAAACCATGAAGGTTAAGAAATAAACATTTTTCTCCTAAAAAATTGACCCTTTTTGCCCTAAAATTGTAATTCATGTGGAGAAAATCATGAACAAATAGGAAATAATGAGTAAAATATTATGAACTTTGGGTCACATTTCCAAACTGATTAAGTGACTCAGACAAAAATTATTGTTCATGATATTTTTCTATGTCTAAATACACTGATGCAATTAGGTTTTGTTTTGTGTTGTGAAAGGAATGCAACTATTTTAGTGGCCTAAGTGTACACTTGCATGTTTCAAATATCAACATTCATAATTTATGCTCAACTGATTTATACTACTTAATTTGAGTAGACAGAAAATGCTCCTCATTAAAAATAAATTCCTAACCCATGAAAGTTTTATATATTCTTTTTCAATGTTGGATTCTTAACAGGCATTAGCTAAATGTTGCTGCAATGTCTAATTTACAATTCTGATATGTTTTAATGTCTTTATATTCGGCCCTGAGTACTTATCTTTATGCCTGGGAATATTATGACTTGTACAAAAAATCTGAAATGTACAATGAAGCTATTTCAGATGTCTAACAAGAAAGCATGGGAATTGGTGTTATGGACTGAGTTGTATGGCCCTGGTTTTGGGAGAGGGTAGGGTCTCCATCTCAGCGGTCAGGAGGACTGAGCTTGGAGCCATGGAAGATAACTCTCATGCCTTGAAATCCAGTGGAATTTCCTCTACTGGGTTTCAGACTTGCTTGGGACCTCTGACCCCTGTTTTACTCCCCATGACTCCCTTCTTTTTTTTTTTTAATACTTTTTTATTTTAAAAAATACTTAGATTATATAAATGTTACATAAAAAATATAGGGGATTCCCACATGCCCCACTCCTAACCCCTCCCACATTTCCCCACATTAACAACATCTTTCATTAGTGTGGTACATTTGTTAAAATTGATGAACACATTTTGGAGCATTGCCCCTAAGCATGGATTATAGTTTACGTTATAGTTTACACTCTCTCCCATACAATTTTGTAAATTATGACAAGATATATAATGGCTTGTATCTTCCAATGACTCCCTTCTGGAACTGTCTATTTTAAGTCTGCCCCCACTACTGTCTTTTGGAAGCTGATCACTTGTTTTTGAGATTTCACAGGCCCACAGATGGAGAGAAATTCAATCCCTGGGTGGACTACCCTCATGGCTACTTTAGATGAGATTTTGGACTCATCCAGTAGATACTTGTATTAGCCAAAGGGGCGCTGATGCAAAATACCAAAAATCTGTTGGTTTTTATAAAGGGTATTTATTTGGGTAGGAGCTTACACATACCAGGCCATAAAGCATAAGTTACTTCCTCACCAAAGTCTGTTGCCACATGTTGGAGCAAGATGGCTGCCGACGTCTGCCAGGGTTCAGGCTTCCTGGGCTCCTCCCTCCCTGGGGCTCATTCCCTCCAGGCTCAGCCAGTCTGCTCTCTCCACAAGGCCAACTGTAAACTGTCAGATGAACAGCTCGTCTTTCTTCCTGGGCCCTCTGTGGTGTCTAATGGTGGCTTCTCTCCTTCTTCATGTATCTGCTTCTCTCTGTGATCACTTCCTGGGCTCCAGGATCAAAACTCCAACCTCCCCTCTCTGCAGTAAGGGGGTGGGGACACAACATCCTACTGACATGGCCCAATTAAAGCCTTAATCATTATTTAATCAAGTAAAAGTGAAACCTCTGAATCCAATATAATCTAATACACCCTGAGGAGCAGACCAGTTTACAAACATAATCCAATATCTATTTTTGGAATTCATAAACAGTATCAAACTGTTACAATGCTGGATGGCTTAAGCCTTTGGGGATGGTGGGATGGGGTAAATGTACTTAGCATGTGGGAAGGACATGGATTTCAGGGGCCAGATGGCAGACTATTATGGATTGACTTATAGCCCCCCAGAAAGATATCTTAATGTCCTAACCCATAGAACCTTAGGTCGTGACCTTATTTGGAAATAGAGTCATTACAGACAAAATTAGGCGCCCTACATTGGTGTAGGGCGGGCCTTTAATCCACCACGCCTGGTGTCCTTATAAGAAGAGGGAACTGGACTCGGAGGGAGAAGGCCGTGGGAAATCAGAGGCAGGGAACGCCACGGATTGCCAGGAAGCCACCCCCGGAAGTGAGGAGGGTGGCAGAGTCAGAACCCCCCACAGACTTCAGAGGGAGCACGCACCAGGATTCTGGACTTCCAGGCTCCGGAACCGGAGGCCATACATTTCTGGCGTCTAGACCCACTCCACCTGTGGTGCTTTTTTACAGCAGCCCTGGGAGACCGAATTTCGGTGAACCATAACCCAGTTTGGGCCCAGGTTCAAACCCTGGCTCGCGGGTCTGGGCTGAGTGACCCCAGGCCTCACCTTGCACTGTCCACCGTTGGTGAGGCCCGACACGCTGACCCACACACTGGTAGGGCCACCGATCCCAGTGTGGAGGAAGTGCTGCCTGGGACCCGCTCCTCTCTGCCTCTCTCAGTCTCTTCACGACACCACGGCCATGTGCCCGCAGGCCCCACAAGGGCCCTGGCCCCCAGGAAGACACAGACTGACCCGGCTCGAGCCTTCCAGGAAGTCCTCGTTTGCCGGGAGGGGACCCCAGGAACAGGGAAGACACCCCAGGAATGGGACAAGCCCGGTTGTCGGCTTTCATCACCAGCTTCAGTCAGAGGATCTGTGATTTTACGTGGTTTTATTTGAGAATTCCATATATCGTCTAATTTGAAAATTATCGATTAATTTGAAAATGGGGTTCTTCCACTCCTAAACTCCTGAAAATATTGCCTTATAATGAGCTCAGTCGGAATTTGCCTTAGTTTCCAATAGCTGTTAAAGAAAGCACCACAACCAAAAGGCATATATATGTATGTGTACACACACACACATACACACATATTCTCCTCTACTCCCCTCCCCTCCCCACCCCTCCCCTCCCCTCCCCTCCCCTCCTCTCCTCTTCTCCTTCTGGCGGCTAGCAGTCCCTCTGAAGCCTGTGCCACACCTCTCTCCTTTTCTGGCAGGGTCCTCTAGCAAACCATGGCATTCTCTGCCTCAGTTGTCACATGGCCATCTCCCTTTGGCCAGTCTTCGTGCCCCTTCTCCTCTACTTAAATGGACACCATCATCAGATCATGGGCCCAGATGACTACAGGGTGATCTCATTTTAGCTTATCCAATTCCATCTGTAATGACCCATTTACAAAACCACATTCTGAGGTTCTGAAGACTAGAAGCTCAAGATACCTTTTGGGGGGACACGAGCCATCTGTAATGTAGGTAAATGGCAACAATGTTCTTCTAGGAAGGCTCGTTTGCCAGCCTGTCCCCCAATCTCCATTTTAACAGCAAGCTCTACTTGTCAAAGAGCTCCACTATATCAGGAACACTCAGCGCTCATCTGCAATCACTCAACTGGGTCCCCCTTTAAGTCTAGTTATTTAATTGCAAAAATTTTATGAAAGGAAAACTGGTTATCAGGGAGAACATTTCTTTCTTTTTTATATGAATGTCCACCCAGACGCTCTTTGAACAAGCATCAAGAGTACAACACTGCCTCCACACACAGACTTCCCCCTCGTTTGTTCTTCCATTACTTTTCATTTAGAGCTGCATGCACACACTGACACTGTTTGAGGACATGCTTAATTCTAGCTCTTTAATATGCTTTGTACCTGAAATAAAAGCCTCTTCTGTGGCACACAGGGAAGGTGTAGGAGAAACTACCTTGTATCTTTGGAGATCTTGAATTCTCAAAGAGTTTTTATGTTGATTAATTCATGTAATTTTCACAAACTCTTTGCTATGAGAGTAAATGCTGCAGTTGTTGAGCTGTTCACTGTGATAAGAACTGGCTTTTGAAGCACTTGGCCGCAAGAGGCACCAGTCTGGCTTTTAACCATCAGTGGGCTGGTGTTCTGCCTCTGAGGCCAGCCTGGTTCTGTCTCCCCAGCCTGTGAGTTCAAGCACTAGGGTCTCCTCGCCCTTTGGCTGTGGCCTCTGATCTCTCTCCCCTGGTCTTGGTGTGACCCTCTTGCTTTAGGACCCCTTACTCCACTTCTTGTTTCTTTGTGGACATCATTCAGAATTTCCGTTTTGTTTCCAATTCTAGCCTGAACCGAAGCTGCTGACCGTGGTGTAGATAATACAATTTTCTATCTAAATCAGGGGTTCTTAACCAGGGTTCTGTGAGCTTGAATTTAAATTAAAAAACAAAACGTTATTCTTGTGGGGACATGCTGGTGCTGGTGTGATATATTTATTAGATAATACACAGTATAGTAGGACTTAGTGGTCCATGGAACAACAGAGGTTAAGAACCCCTGATCTAAATCTTAAAGACCAACACGAAACCAGCCTTCTTCTTGGAGAGGATGTGAAGGAAACTGGAAATAAAATGAAATGCCATTTATTTTACCAATTGTCCTTCACACTTCTTTTGAGGAAATGTTTGCTGTAACTGAATTGGTTGAATCTCTAAATTCCCCTATGATCTTTTGTCTGTTCTTTAGAATAAAGTCAATTAGTTCTGCAGTTTGCTTATTAGAGAAGAGTTATCACTTCCTAAGCACTTCCAGCTTACCTTTCAGATCTCAGCTTAAATGTCACTTTCTCGTATAACTTTCCTGGACTACCCCGAGCCAGTTTGGTCAACTGGTAAAATCATATGCCTAGCACTGCAAACTTCTCTTAGTCATACCTCCTGCTGCTTTAGTACCTGTTTATTTCTTCTCCAATAAACTGCAGCTCCCACGAGGGCAGACAATTGCTTTGTCCACTGGCAGCATCCCCAGGCCTAGCTCAATGGCCAGTATGTCTTAGGAAAACAACACAATTTTGACAGATATGAATACTTCAGGGCAGTGCACCAGCCACTGAGGATGCCAAGATCTAGAAGACATCTTGGAGAGTTTACTATCTACTTGCAAATGCAGGCATATAAATAGATACAAATGGAAACAATGCTACAATAAAATAAAGAACAATCAAATGTCTAATCACTTCCAGAAGAGGTGTATATTCAGAAAAGGCTGCATGGGCTTAGAGGAATGAGGGCTGTGCCTTGGGCTGGCCAAGTAAGGTTTTGTCAAAAGCAGGGGGAACCAGAGAGTGACCTGCTTTGCTAAGTGGAGCAGGATCTTCACGGCAGGGAAGATGGGGTGGCGCTCGTGCAAAAGTTATTCCAGGAGCAGATCAGTAGGTTTTTATTTTTGGATTTGTAAAAGGTGTGAAGAGAAGAAGGCAATGTTTGCAGTCATCTGAATGGCATGAGTAGGGCAAGAGAACATGAACTAACCCCTGGCCAGACAGAGAAGTCAAAGAAGGAAGGGTCTCTGGGGACTCCCAGATTTTGAAGGAGATAAAGAATAGGAGGATATTTAAAAATAGGTAGGTAGATAGATAGATAGAGAGATATAGGTGATAGATATAGATAGGTAAATAGATAGGTAGGTAGATGATAGATAGATGTAGATAGATGATAGAGATAGAGATAGATGATAGATAGGTGATAGATATACATAGGTAGATAGAGAGATGATAGATAGGTAGATAGGTAAGTAGGTAGGTAGGTAGATGATAGATAAATAGAGGCAACAAGAAAGGTTGGATATGTTCAGTTTGAAGTCCCAACAGTCCAACCCAGATTCCAACCCAGTAGAAACCTCCCATGTAAAAGGGGTTCGTGAGGTGTGGAGAGCCAGGTTGAAGAGTCTGCCCCGGGGACAACTACATAGAGATATTTGCCAACTGGAGGAACTTTTAGAAGACTCTTTAGTTGGAGAAGAGAAATGGTAATATACGGGCATTAGCATTTAGAGGGATATTATCCTTAACTCTCTTTATTTGCCAAAAAATACAAAGGACAAGGCTAAAAATGTTCAGTTCTTTCAGAGAGTTCCTAAAATTCATATGCTCTATCAGTGACTTCTGATCATCCTTAAAAAGCTGAACTAGAAATACAGTTTAATACATTGCCTTACTGACTACCACCCACTGAAGGTGTGGGAGCCTAAAATTTAACACACAGGCATGTTTCATGTTCATACCAAGCAGATCGCCAAGGCCAGTCTGATGACCCAAGAAATGCACAGGTCTCCTACGTGATTTACCATAAAAGAAGGATTCCTTATCAGCCATGAACTTCTGTAGCGTGAAGAAAAATTGGCTCTGGCATTTGGAAGTGTGCAGGGAGGGAGCCAAATTAGCTGCTAAGGCCAGCACGGCGGGAAGAGGGCTGCAGCGCTCTGCAGTGGGGTGCAGGGGAGGCATCTGCAAGGCGCAGTGTTGTGGAGCTGGGTGGGTGGTGGATGCACTGAGGGTTCCTCACACGATTAAGAGGGAAACAGGCGGTGGCAGTGGAGCCGGCCACGACAGGGCTCACAGTCCTGTTGCTGAAATGTGAACCTTGGGTGAGTTTCCGGGGCAGCCAGGAGGCTGCAGGGGGACCTGGTCTGCTGGTCGCCTCGGTGGGCAGCCACCTTAGCATATTGACGCCGACAGCCAGAGCCGCCTTTGTCCAGCACCTTTGGAGATGGGTGTCCCTAACTGGGACAACCAGGCGTCCAACCAGATGGCCGGCTTAGGCTTCTCCAGAGATTGGTTTCTCTCCGAAGTCTGCCGAGCCCACGGCCTCTTTCGTACTTTCATTACCCGAGGAAGCCTGGCCAGTCTTTTGGCAGCTGAGGACCCGGCAGGCTGGCAGGCTCGGCAACGCGGGGTGGCTCACAGACTCCCAGGGGCCCGGCAGGCCACAGAGCAATTCCTGCCAAGTTCCTAGAGGAAGGGGGTAAATTACCCATCGCAGGCACCGAAGGGCATTCTGGAAATGGACATGCTCTGCAGGGTGCATAGGGCAATAGAAAGTCTTTGATGGGATCTTTCCAAGAGGAAACTTACTTTGGAGGCTTTAAACTGCATGAATGCAAAAATACAGAAAATCAGATCAACAAAAAATGAATAAATAAATAAAATAAAATGCATGAATGCCATCTCTGGATTGCTCTTCAAGGATTTTGCAGATCTTCCCCGATTTCTTGGGTTTCATAGGGCAGGGAGAGACTGTGATTGTCATTTTGTAGTTATTATCAAGTTCATCTCTACTTTCTAGGGCAGTGTAACCAGGGCTCCCATTCCTCAGCCTTCAACTGGCTTCTGCCGGCCTTTCAAAGGGGCAACCGCGCCGCGCGTCGACTGCGGGCAGCCCACCCAGCCCCACCGCCGTGGTCTAACGGCTCGCAGGACAGGCACCCTGCCCTTTGTGCGGCGCCAGCGTCCATGCAGATTGATGGACAGAACTGCACAGGTGAGATAAAGGGCAGAATCCCTGGACACTCTCCCTAACATAACCCATTAGCGAAAACGTAAGTGGATTCCCTAAGCATGGGTCACGCCTCACAAATCGAATATAGTTTTTTAAGGTGATACATATTTATGTGGAAAAGCAGACTTGTGAGAATATGGCTTGCTTAAGCTTTCAAAAGTCTTGCAGTAAGTTTTACAGCAAGGCTGATGTGTTTTAATGTAATCACCATAGAACTGGAACTAGCAGCTTATTGGATTACTAGTATACAAAATTGACATTCAATTCGATGAATATTTATTACTTTCTTAATTAGGAACTATGGAAAATACAAAATAAGACACTTTCCCTGTACTCCCCCAAATCTACAACCCAACAGGAGAGCATGCTTAAAAAACAGATTAAAATAAGATATGCAACCCTACATGTTTACAAGAAAAAAATATAAATAATTGAATTCCTTAGAGAATTAGATATAAGACTAGCCTTGTTTTGAATATATCTTAAGTGAAGTGGTGAAAGACATATATGGGAAAATCTCCAAGTTTACATAGACTGAGAAGTTTTTCCAGGAAGGAAAACAATGCATAAATTCATGCTTTGTGAACAAACCAGAAAGAAATACTAATACATTCCAATCTGAACATTGAAAACGCTAATGAACTGATAATACAAACGAATCCACCCTAGAATGGATTCTAATTTATTAACTAATCTCCATCAAATATGACCCAAGATAATCACTGATATATATTTCCCCACATCCAAAATGTAATAGTGGACTCACGTGATTAATAAAATTACTATGGTAGAAGACAATAACAGGGAGACTACTTGGAAACAAGTCAGAATATTTCTCCTAATTTAATCATAATTTTGGGATAGGCATACCTAGCCCTGTAATTAGGTGCTTAAATTATGGCAGTTATGTAATTCTGTGGTTTCACAAGGTCCATTTCAGTGAAAACATCAACTTCATAAGATAATAAATGTCTCACTATTAAAAACATCGCAAATGTTTTTTAAAGGAAAACAAACCCTAAATTCACATTTTATGTAAAATATAATACAGTGGTGTGAACTATTAAAAGTTTCTGATTAAAATACACTTTTAAAAATGCATATAAAAAAATTAAAAACCCTAGAATTATTAGGGGAATGATTAAAAACAGTTGTTTAGTTTTTGGCAAATTTTATTTTCAGCGTCAACAACGTATAACTTATTACAGTAGCATGGTATGAGATATCCACGTAGGCAAATAATAGTATAAAGTATTATGAAAACATCACCAATTAAGAAAGAGTTTAAAGCAAGTCTGATTATTCAAAAAATGCCCAGCTTTTAAAGCTCACTGTACATACCTGCCACTGATCTACATTAATCCCCGGGCCTGCGCCACCCCAGCTCTCCCTCCCCTTTCTTCACACTGACAAGGATTTGGTTGGCCTGTCTGTCCTGGATGCAGCGTAATCGACCTGGACAAGGTTGGAGAAGGGCTTGCAGAATGGACTGAGGAGCGGAGGAGGAGGTCACCTGGAGACAAATGCAAGAGTTTTGAACTCTAGTTGAGGACTTAAAGGTGGAGCAAGGCTATTGTTGATGTTAAAAACAGAGGTGAAGACAGGAAAAGCAAGAGCTCCATCATCAGATCCTGGGGCACTAGAACAAGGAGGAAATCGCTTAAATCTTTAGCGAGGAGACAACCCTGAGGGCTAGAACTCTCCTCAGTTCAGTGCAAGGTGAACCAGCAGTACAGAGACTAACAGAAAAGAGAAAGCACAACGATCTAAATCAACAATTTGTAGCACGAGTAGGCTGGTGGATCTCCCTTCCCTTAGCAGATGTTCAGAGTCGCTTGCGTCTTCCAGGGACACAGCTCTTGGCTCTCACAGCTCTGGGCAATGGGACTGATTTGCTCCTGGGGATACCCTCCTGAGGTCAAGGCAAGCTCCAGAGAAGGGACCTGAGCCTAAGGGCAAGCTGCCCGGAATGTTCCTCCCAGTGAGCAGGACTGCTTTCTCCCCAGAGCCTGCGCCGTGCCTGACGTGGGTCTTGGTTGACATTAAGCTTTCCCGCCTAGGAAACAGGTGAAGGAAAGCTGGGCATCGGAGAGAACAGGGGAGAGAGGTTCAGAACCCAGACAGATTCTGAAGTAAACACTCCACATCAAAGCAAGCAAACTTGCTACAACAACAACAAATACTATTTTTATCAAGAGTATTTTTCTGGAAATAAAATAATGAATCATAGTTTTCATTTGTTATTCAAGTGTCATTGTCATAATCATAATTTTCATATAATTCTTTAATAATTTAGCTTGTACTTGAAACGACCTAGACTGTAGGCCTCGCAGTCTCTATTTTCTTCCTTTTCCAACGTTAAAGCTAACTTAGAGAATGTAGTCTTTGTCAATAACAGATGAAGAAAATTGGTTTATACTAATTTGGATCAGGATTCACCTGATTTCCTGAAAGTTTCAATAACCACATCTGAAATGGGAAAGAAGGCAGGATTTTATCAGGATACTAAGGAATTGGATCCGTAAGGGGAAGAAAATTCTTTACTTTATCAGGAAGTCACTTCTAATACTAGAAGTGTAATACTTCCAGCAGGGGCTAGATGGATACACAGAAGATTTCAGTAACTTGGTGATAAAAGAGGGGTTGGCGTCATTCGATTCAGGGACTATGCGCTTTAACTGCTTAGGAAGAGATGCACCGGGTGCTGCCGCTTACCATCCACCGGGTGCTGCCGCTTACCATCAGCGCTCATTCTTCCCTCCGTAAGAAAAGATAAAAGTAAGTTAAATGTCTCTTCTCCAGCCTCAGCTTTCAGTTGCTTCTTTCGGCAATAATGCATTGGTGACAATGCCAGTCATGCCTCAGATGAAGTGTTATATCAGGAAGCATCTCCACCGGCCACTGTTTCACAAACTAACACCTGGAGAAGATAGACGCCCCGCCCACAGGGCAAATGCCCAAGCCGTGGAAACCTTCAAGGGCGGGCAGATAGCTCTATTTCCCCCCATGCCCGGCACCTAACAGTAGATAATTTGTAAGTTCTAAGTCCTCTGGCAAATTCTATGTTAGAGCCATGGACCTATCAATAGGATGACAAAGATCTTTAATATTTATAAAAAAAAAAACCCAGCTGCTTCTAAAACCATACACAGAGTCTACCATTTGATTTGTCTGAATTTTCATGTTATGGGTCAGGAAGTTGATTTGGCTAGCGCTTCCAAAATGTAGTTTCCTACAAATAGCTCTAGGATCTGCTTCCGTAGAGCGTGGAGCTTTCTAGCAAGTTCCTGAGCTGTGCTGGCACTGGTCGTCTCTGGACCACAAAATGGGAAGAGGAGTTACACCACTACTGTTTCACCCACCTATTAGCATTCCAGTATATTCTGAAGATATGCTGCGAGTGCCACTGAAATTCTACCTTTGTCTTCCCTGAAAACTGCCACATTTCCACTCAGGGAACACTTCTAACCCTGCCTGGAGCATTCGGCTTTCACCCCTACCTCAAATTCACAAAATCAGACCACAGCTTTAAGGGACCATGCATAAGCCAAAGAACACCATTCAGATTTAGAGAGCTGCCTCCAGGTTAGCAAACTTTACTTCCGAGTGTCAATAAATTTGCATATAAATAGTGAAAGTGTGTTTTTCTCCTTTCAAAAAGTTCTTAGAAGGAATGATGGGGACTATACTTTCAGAAGTCAAAGATTTACCTGGGTTTCTATGGCCGAATAATTTCAACACCGTTTGCAGGGAGTGTGGAGCTGCTGTGGCTTTGAAATGAAATATCTGCTTTATCTCAGACACTGCAGTTTTCTCACAGGTAAGTTTTGAGCTGAAAAAGGTGGTCAAATGCTGATTAGTTGGTTAGGGACATTGCCACAGTTCAAAGCAGAGTTCTAAGAAACTCTTGCAAAGAATAAATGCTGCAGAACATAATGCGTAAGAGAAAGTATTAACAGCACAATAAAATATGAGTAATTTTATTATTTTATGAATTAAACAAGTTGTTATACCAAAGAAAACCATACATTTCTCAGAAAAGATGCATATTAGTTACAATTTTAAGCAAAGAAATTTTAAGTAGAAAATAGAAGTATATAAAAAGCCAGGTAAGAGAGGATTGATGTAATATAGACACCCATTGTTAGGCAAAACATGCAAAGATTCAAGTGGGCTTCTATATGTAGGATTGATAATTATTAAGTTGGACTAGTCCATAGTGTCCATATCTTTAATTTACTGAATTGGTTTGATTATTTGGAAACATTAAAGGCAAATAGCATTATCTGTTTTTACTGATCAGGGGAGAAATCCTATACTGAGTAACAGAAGGCAGTGGACTCAATGAATGATGGTGACGAGTAATATTCAGTTGTAGAGGAATTAAAAAATAATGGAAAAATATATCAACATTCTCCACCACCAGTCAGTTAACGTAAATGATCTCTGTGAATAGAGAAATTGCCACCTTGACATCGTGATACCCCTACTCGTATAATACATATGGGGAAGAACTCGTTTTTGTTTGCTTTGACCTTGTATCAATATCATCCTGTGACAGTAAGTCTGGAGAGGAGGGTTTCTATGTTTTACCAGATGACATGGGGTCTGGGAGATGAACAAAAGCCCCTGTATGTGCACACATGTGCACACTTATATATATATATATGCATCTGCATGTACATATATGCAATACACGCACACAGTGCACACGTGTATGTATGTACTTGTGCATGTACATATGTGTATACATGCACATACCCACATACATATGCACACATGCACACCCGTATGCATATCCTGTGCATGCACACATGTGCAATACATGCACACGTGCACACATGCATGCTCATATGCATGTGCATGCACATAGGCACATGCATAGGCACATATGTGTCCTCACGTGCACACACAGCGTGTATGCTGGTTCTGATTCAACAGAGTTGTACTTGGAAAGGCTAGGTTTGGTTTTGCAAACAAGTTCTGTGTGCACTGCCCCGAGTTGTGCAGTGAGTGTGTCCTGACACCAGGCTTGGAGCAAGGCCTGTATTTCCCATTTACAAGACTTTTGTGGAGCGCGTTTTACTGGTAACTGCTTTACATGCCTCTGGTTGTGTAGGCAAGCAGGGCACTCTTCAGAAGAGGTGCCCTGCGCTGCCAGCCATGCCCAAGGGGACTTAAAACCCTCACATGCAGCTGTGTTTCTGATATTCATATTCATGCTTTTAATATTTTCTCTCGGGGTTATTTTAAAAGTCTCTTTTGTGTTAGATTCAGGTTTAAAATTTTGACTTCTGACCTGGATTTTCTTCCCTCATTTAGCCAGAAAGTGACACCAGGCGTTGCTGGGCTTGCGTTTGGAGAGGAGTGAGGAAGGAGGGATGAATGGGTCACCAAACTCTTCTGTGGGGCCGCTCCCCCACGTTCCACCTTCAGAGCCAGAGAGGAAAGGGCGCGCTCGTGAGTGGGTCCTGAGCCGCCGTCCCCAGCTCCTTCCCTCCTTCACGAGGCACAGCCAGCCCTCACGCCCTGTCAGTCCCAGGCTGCGCATTCCACCCACCCCAGCCCGCCTGCTCCTGAGAACAGCCTTTCCGTCTTCATTTCTGAGAAGAGGAAAACAGGACTTTGGGGAGCAAAGGTTCTTCTATCAGGTTCAACCACCAAAGGTGGCTCAGCCAGGTGTGCATGCCCGTATGCGTGCAGGTGTGCGTGCAGGTGGGTGTGCAGGTGTGCGTGCAGGTGTGCGTGCAGGTGTGCGTGCAGGTGTGCGTGCAGGTGTGTGCGCAGGTGTGCATGCGCAGGCTGAACCCCGCCCCCCCCCCCCCGGCCACGGCGCTGCCTGTCGAGCCCAGCCAAGACACCGGAGGCTTCGTCACTTGTCTGCAGCTGAAGGGGGCCCCGGATGGGCTACAGGGAAGCCGGTGCAGCCCCCAGACAGGGAGGCCAGCGGAGGCTGACGTCAGGGACCCAGGCTGGGCACAGCGAGGCACTGAGGCCACGCAGAGGGGAGCCTTCATGGGTGAGAGTTCCTGCCAGAGATGGCCAGACCAGAACCACGTTGTGGAGAAGATGATCCCACCGCCTCGCACTGATGAGCAGCTCCTTCCGGGGCCTCCATTTAAAGACGGAGGAGAGATGGGGGCGAGGAGGGAGCTGGACAAGCCATTCCAGGAAGAGGGAGCTTCAGGGCTCCTTGGACAAGAGGGTAGAGCTCAGGGCCCTCAAAACAAGTCATGGTATCTTAGAAAATTGTGTGTGTGTGCACGTGTTTATTTTCCATTTCACTGGAGCAACAAGGCAAGGAGAGAAATGTTGAGAGCCGATCACGGCAATAAAAATAGAAGGAAAAAGACCACTGAGCCGCAAGGCCCATAAAATAGAACATTGTTCAAAAGACAGTAAGCTATTCTGGAAACAAAACCACATTTTAAAAATGCAAAACAGTGAAGAGAAAGATAGATTCCCTTTAGGAAAAAACACAGGGCAAGACCTAAAAAGGAAGTGAAATTTTGAATAGAATTTAAATGATTGTCAGTAGGACCATCATTTTTAAATGGAGGAACAGAAACATTAAACCCGAAATAAAAAGCTCAGGATTCAGTTCCACGTTGCTTTCCTTGCCAAATCCTCTCAGAACCTCAGAATCGCAGGGCTGTGCTGTATACTCCAAAAATTCATTTGTAACTCTTGGCAGGGCATATGCAGCATTTGTATTCAACATGAGTTGCTATTATAGTAATTAACAGTCCAGGAGAAGGGCCAACCTAATCTAATTAAAGTTTCTCAGAGAATCATCATCATGAATTAACATTTAATGTGCTCTATGCTGAGGAAGTAAAATAACAGATTCACGGTCCCATGTTGTCATGATTCCTGACATCACTGTGAAATCTGAAGAAATGCTATTTTCCTGCTACATGGCATATTGGAATATGAAAAGGAGAAATGATACAGAATTGCAGATAACGAACTGAAGATTCCATAATTAACAGTTATTTATGGATCTTAGCAAAGAGCATAGTATTTCGGCAACCAGATGTACCCCTGTGCGTGAGGTAGCATCAAAGAGGAGAGCTGGTTGGCCTTGCATCCCAGGAAGTACTGTGGTTGTTGTTTGGGGAGAATTCCTTGAGTGCTGATTGCTGCGATGTGGGTCATTCAAAAACTCTCTTTCCGAAGGCCTGCTTGTTATTTGATCATTACTTACGGTGAGGTTTATTGTGGATGGAATTGTGTCCCCTCAAAGGTATGTTGAGCTCTCAACCCTCGGTCCTGTGGTGGGAGCCCATTTGTGAACAGGAATTTGAAGATGTTATGAGCTAAGGTGAAGCCAAACCCAGGGAGGGTGGGCGTCCATCCAGGAGGCTGGAGGCTCCCCAAGCAGGGGAAATGTAACAGCGTGTAGGAGACAGACGGGAGGCACGGCTACGGGGCAGAGGCCCAGCTAGACCAAGCGCAGTCTGCTGGTACTGTGCGGCTAGACCTGGAGCCGCCCGAGTCCGTCGGTGGTCCCTGGTCCCAGCAGCCCTGGCAAACTGAAAAAGGCCTTTGCTGCCAGTGTTGGATGACTTTAGGTTTTCCGTTGAACTGTGGATAGTGCAAATTGACCTTCAAGTACAGCCACTGAGCGCTGGCTTTGACCTCCGTCTTCGGGACCCGGGACACATTATGCTTCAAAAAAGAGCCGAGATTGCAACTCGGTGTGTGACGTCAGCACGTTACTGCCTGGGTTTCACACCCAGGGACACTTTTGTTCTACCCCGGAGGAGACGAAATAAAACGTGACCATGGTCCTGAACCTATAGAACATAGATACACTGTCACAGCTCTGCTGAGTACTCAGTGACTGCTGTGGCGTCCTCACTGTCCCTCTGCTAGTCGCAAAATTTTATATCACCTTTTCTGGTCCTCTTTCCCTCCTAGTTTTGGGGAGAAACTCTCTCTCTCTTAATTCAGTAATCATCAATGAAACACAAAGGAAAATATCAATGAGATGGTAGATTTTCCCTATCAGACTGGCACAAATGATATTCTGAGAGTACAGAGTTGGTGAGATTAAAAATTGGTGCAAAACTGTGCTAGAGATGGCTAGCTCATGACCATGTTCTGCTGTTTTTTCTCAAAGCACACAGTTTTAGCCAGGAAGTGGTCACTTGGCTAGAGAGAGCATTGCTAGACTGGCATTCAGGTGTGCGTGGCCAGAAGACGCTCTCACCGATTGAAGTTAAGAGGCACCACTTTAGAGACTGCAGTGCCTCCTCCATGCCGGCTTGCCAGCTTTCCCCCCACTCTGGCTGGATGCAGTGGGTGTCAGAGCCTCAAAGGGTCAGGAATCCAGGTTTCTGAACTACTGCATGGGGGAGAGAAAACCACAGATTGGGAACAATTGGAGTAGACTATTTGGTTCTTTGTGTCTAGCCTTGAATTCAGACTACCCTAATGAACAGAAACTCTAAAGAATGATTTCACCAAATCCAGAAAGACTGAAAGTGAACATATTCAACCACCCAGGAATTTCATTTCTTGATGTATTTCCTGGAGAAACATTTGCACCATGTAAGAGGATAATCTTTGGAGCATTATTTACAGCAGCAAAATATTAGAAAAACGTGTCAGTCAAGAAAGAAATGAATAAACAAAATGTGATATGTTCTTCTGATGGAACAGCAGACAACAGTTGAAAGAAACTACATATCACACTAGAAAAGAGCTACATTTTTTCATGAGTTCCAAAACTTAAACTTTTGCAGAAGAAGAAGCAAGTGTTCAAAAGTATACTTAAGTATGATACTATTTATTAAGAACATAGCACACGGAAAAGAAAAACATTGTTCATAAAGAATAAAATGTGAATGTAAAATTTGAAAGGGGAGACCAGAAGTATAACCCAAGACTCAGGCTCATAGGCTCCTTGGGGAAGAAAATAGAGCCAAATTTGAGATCAAGATGACTTGGTTCAGCTATAATAGCTCATATTTTAAGAAAAATTATGTACTTATAAATGATTTGTATAAAGATTTTGAAAAGAAAATAGGGGGAACAAAGATAAGAAGCAAGTGTGACCCAATATTGACAGGATTAAATAATGGGTAGTGGAAATAATAGTCCAATGTATGAAACTCTCATTCAGTGAGCAACAGTATGTGGGCACTAAACTCTCCCAAAATGCAGCCAAATACCTGTCTTGATTTCCATTATCCCAGGGCTTAGGAGCCAAGGGTGATAAAAGAGAATGTGCATTGGTGTGGTAGCCCACAAGTTAGCTTATTCTAGCAGCTTCATAATTCCCAGATGATAAACTTCTCCCATTATAAGTGCATAGTTCATTGAGTTTCAGTAAATACAGAGTTGTGTGACCGTCAGCACAGCCCAGTTTACAGCACTTCCATCACCCAATACAGTACCTTCATACCATTTTGTTGCCAACCCTGCTTCTAACCCCAGTCCAAGAAAAACCCCTGATATGTTTTCTGTGTCTATTATTTCCACTTTTGTGTAAAAGTTCATAGAAGTGGAATGAGACAAAATGAAGAGTTGCTGTCTGGTTTCTTTCTTTCAACATATTGCTTGAGATTCATTGATGGCTTTCCTTGTTTCAGAGTTCATTTCTTCTTATTAAGGTGAGCATTAGTTGATTGTATGGAAGGACCACATTTTTTTAAACCCATTCACTCATCGGATATATGTGCTATTCCCATTTGAGGATATCATGAATACAGCAGCATACAGAGGTTTATGGAGAAATGCGTTTTCATCCTGTTGGGTAGGTACCTAAGAGTATTGCTGGGTCCTATGGTAAATGTCCATGTAACTTATAAAAAAAAACTACCAAACTATTTTCCAACATGGCTGTACTATTTTACATTTTCCAAGACCAATGTATGAAGGCTGAAGTTTCCATACATCCAAAAACTTCGATTTGTCTGTCTTTTTTATTTCAGCCATTTTACCCGGTGTCTAATAATGTTGTCTGTGGTTTTAATTTACACTTCCCTAATGACTAATAATTTTGAGCATCTTCTCTTGAACTTATTTCCCATTTGTGTATCTTCTTTGATGAAGTGTCTCTTCAGATCTTAGCCCATTTTCGTATTAGGAGACTTGACTTCTTCTTATTGAGTTGTAAAGTTGTTTACAAATTTTAATAAAAGTCATTTATCAGAAATGTTTTTACAATTATTTCCCCCACTTGTGGGTGCCTATTGAAGAGCAAAAGCTTTTCTTTTATTTTGGTAAAAATCCTATTTATCTGTTTATTTTAAAGAATCAATGCTTTTGTTATCATATCTATGAAATATTTGCTTAACCCAACCCAAATATTTTCTCCTATATGTTCTCCTGGTAGTGTTATATCATTAACTCACATATTTAGATCTATGATCCATTCTGAGTTTTAAGTATGGTATGAAGGTCCTTTTTGTATTTCCATGTAAATGTTAGATTCCTGGCTGCATTCCACAGTTTGTGTGATCTTTCATACTTCAACTGCAAACCAGTTCATACATACCACCCCTTGCAGAGATTTCAGAAGGTTACTGATATTCAGAGATGGGGAGTGAAGATTTTGAGAAAGGCGAAGGACCACCTTCAGAAAATGCTTTCTTCATAATCCATGTAATGAAATTTGGGGGTGACCTTATCCTTAGCATCCCACATGAAATGTAAGGGCACCACAGGGCAGCACGTAGTTTTTGATTCTGAAAGGTCTGGGTTTGTGTTTTACTCCGCCCCTTTCTATCTGAGACAAGATTGTAATCTCTGTGATCCTCACTAGCTTTAAAATGGTGAGCCAAAGAGCCACCCTGTGCGAACCACAGAGCATCGCGTGCATGTAGAGCTTCTTGCCCGTTACCATTGTAAAAACCACTCTCCTGTACTCATTCATTCAATAAAAAATGTCAGTTATTATCAGCACATGGGTGCTGATAATGCAGGGTTGAACCTGACATTCTTTTCTGTGACCTAAAACTTCTTTGAAGATAAAGTGAAAAAAGTAAGGCACTAAGGGGAACATACAGAAGAAATTGTCATTATACATAAAAGAGAACAGATCTTATGGTGCTGAAAGACGGTGAAAAAATTTTAAATTTTATTATTTTATTTTTGTATTTTATTTGTTATTTTTATTATTAATAGTATTTTATTTTATTATTGTTTTTATTTTTTGGCTTTCTTTTTGGGGAGGTTTTAGATCCCAGAAGAATCACAACTGTGGCAGACGGGGATCACTGGTGTGGGGTGTCAGTGATGGGGGGATGTGTAGGGAGGGGTGGGTGCAACAGGGGCATACCTCTAAGGCATATGATTATGTTCAAGTGGTCATGGGGCATTGACTTGGTGGATGGAGACCCACACAATAACTGAAAGAATATCGAGTTCCTACCCTGGGAATTCCTGCTACATTCTCTAATAGAGCAGCACGAATCCTCCAAGTACATGGGCAGTGCATAGCAAAGGAGGACAGATCATTATGCCAGGCCCTTGATACTGATAGTTGTACTTATGAATCTTTTCTTGTGAAATTCAAACTTAGCCTCGTATTAAATATTGCCTTAGAGTTACCTCCTGGAAATGTCCTTGTTGCTCAAATATAGCTTCTCTCTAAGCCAGAGATTCTTAACCAAGGGTCTATGGACACCCAAGGGGTCTGTGGAAAGATTTCAGGGGGTCTGTGAGCCTGAATTGGAAAAAAATCAACTTGTTATCTTTATTTTCTCTGACCGCTAACTAAAATCTAGAATTTCCTTCACTTATGAATGTATGCAATAAATTTACACTAGTACTAATTTCCTATCACATTACAGTTGTTTTGTTTGTCTCAAAAAATCATTTAGGCTCATCCATAGTTAGAAATTATGGTAGTTGTTAGACCTGATGCTAGTTGCGTATCTTAAAACTATCTGCTGCTGCATTCTGAGAAAGGGTCCATGGTTTTCACTGAACTGGCAAAAGGGTCCATGGAACAAAAAGGTTAAGAATCCCTGCTCTGAGCCATACTCAGCATTGAAATGCACTACCTGGCATGGAACATGACTCCCGGGGATGAACCTCCCTGGTACTGAGGGATTATTACCAAGAACCAACTAGTGATGAATCTGGAAAAAGACCTTGGCCAAAAGAAGGAAATATTAAATACAAATGAGTTTTTACAGCTAAGAGATTTCAAAGTGAGTCAGGATGAAATTTCAGAGGTTACACTTATACACATTTCAGCAGGATCTCATTGACTACCATGGTAAACATTGCCTCAAACAGCAGGTCTTCTGAGGGCTCTAGAGATATCTAGACACCATAGGTAGGGTAGACAATCTCAGGAATTCAGCACCCTGTCAATGGGCCTTACTTTGGAATATATGCTTCCCAATGTAACAGGATTAGACTCATTTATAATTTCCCTACACTTGACTCTTCTGCCCCTTTTATTTGAACCCAAAATTAGCACTATACTTGTTAAATATATGTCCCAAAGACTTAAATCTTTGGTCTGTTCATGTGCTGGTTGAGCCCTGTATCTCAGCAGAGTTCAACACCTACTCTCCAGTTCACCAGACTCACCGAGGACAACTAACAAAAGGATGATGATGGATAGCACCCATCCAGGAAACAGAGAGGGTCTGCAACTGCAAGCAAGACAGTTCCATCCATCTGCCCAATGGGAGCCAAGCCCCCACTCAATTGGAGGCAGGCTGGGCATCACAATCCCAAAATCTTCAAGACTGAGGAATGAAAATAGGAGGGGAATGCAACTATGGGCAAAAGTAGAATTATGATTATTTCAGGATTGGAAGAACTTGCAACTTTGATATAAGGGCAGTAGCCACCAGAAGCTCTGAGTGGAGGGAGAGGAAGAGCAGGTGTAGCACGGGCCATTTTTGGGACATTGAAATTGCCCTGCATGACATTGTAATGACAGATACGGACCATTATGTATTTTATCAAAACCTATAAAATTGTGTGGTGCAAAGTGAAAACCATAATGTAAACTATAGTCCATGGTTAGTACAATACTTCAACATGTGTTCATCAATTGTAACAAATGTACCACACTAATGAAAGATGTTGCCAATGTGGGAAAATGTGGGAGGGTGGGGTGGGATATATGGGACTCTCATACGTTTTTTTATGTAACATTTATGTAATCTAAAGCTTCTTTAAAAACAGGAAAAAAAAATTTTTAATCTTACCTTTCAATCAAGGGAGACAGGCAAAATATGTGTAAAAACAGATTAATGTAAGTAGTGTGAATAGTTATGAAGAAAATAGGGAAGCAGAGGTGGCTCAAGTGATAAGGCCTCCACCTACCATATGGGAGGACCAGGTTCGATCCCTGGGATATTCTGGTGAAAAAGGAGAAGAGAAAGTCTCTGTGCGGTGAGCCAGTGCCCACACAGGCAGCCGAGTGCCTGTGCAAGTGCCTGTGCGGTGATCCAGCGCCTGCACATGAGTCACACAGCAAGATGATGATGCAACAAAGGAGAGACGGAGGGGAGAGTCAAAGCGAAGCGCAACAGAGACCAGAAACTGAGGTGGCACAATTGACGGGGAACCTCTCTCCACCTCAGAGGTCCCCTGGAACAAATTCCTCTGAATCCTAGAGGAGAAAGATGAAAAGAGAAGACAAAAAAGAGAAATAGACCCAGAAGATCACACAGCGAATGGACATAGCAAAAACAGCAGGGTGGGGGCAGAGGAAAAAAAATAAATCTTAAAAAAAAAAGAATTCTGAAAAAAATAAAAGTTATGAAGAAAACAAAAGAAACTACTTCAGAGAGTTAATTGAGAAATTGAGAAGAGGAGATTTTGTGGTAAGGGCAGTCAAGTACTCCCCAAATTTTACCTCTTTCGGGGGTACTTATGTGGGATAGCCTCCTCCTCAGTAGGGGCCAGCCCTGGCGGAAGGTAGACGCGTGACCTGGAGCCAGTGGTCAAGGGAAGGGCTGGTACGGGCGCAAGCCCTCAGCCCGCCCAGGCCCACTACGAGGCGGCCGGTGCGGATGCCACGTCCTCGGGCGTTGGTATGCGGCTCCAAAGCCCGCCCAGTCACCTAGGCTACGCCCACTGTTCCCGCCAAAAGGCAACACCCGGACGGCTCCCCCACTCCCCCTTCTCCCTCCTCTTCCGCCTCCCCTGCTGTGACGCCACTCCCGCCCCTTCCCGTACCCCCCTCCTGGCAGTTCCGTGTTGCTCCTTACCAATCCTCATCGAAAGTCTCCCCAGCACGCCTTATACGGCATCCCAGCAAGAACCCTGCCCGCCCCCGTCACAGCCCTATATAATCGCTGTACATTCCCCAATAAACGGCTCTGTGACAGCTCCACAAGGGCGTCTCGTCTCCTTCGTCCCCGCCGCCCTCCACACCTTGCACGCCTCCGCCGGAGACTCGGCCAAGTCTCCCGCCGCCCTAGCCTCCGGGAAGAACCGCCCGGCCCACGGCCGCCCGTCCCTCGGCCAGGCTCAGGCCGCTGCCACATACTTACCTCTTTGGGAAGGTAAAATTTGAGCTGAGAATATTGGCAGTAGGAAGAAGTCAGTGTAGAAATATCTGTGGGGAAAACATTTTAAGCGGAATAAATGGTAAATTCACAGATTATGAAGCATAAGTTTTAGGAACAGAAGGAAGTCCTGAGTAACTGAAGGTTGAGACAAATTACGTACGTAAACAGAGAAAGAGAGGAAGAAAGGAAAGAAGGCAAGAAGAGAGGAAGGGAGGGAGGGAGGTAAAAGGAGGGGAAGGGAGGGAAGGAGGGAGGAGGGAGGCAGGATATTAGATTATAATGTGTCACTTATTGTTGATGCACTTAAAAAAAGCTCCAAACCTAGCAATGCAGTTCTTGAGTTATATTTTAATTCTATGTCTGACATTTTGAAGAACCAACAGTGTTTTCCAAAGTTTCTGTACCATTTTACATCCCAAACAGCAATGTATGAGTCCCAGTGCTC
This sequence comes from Dasypus novemcinctus, assembly GCF_030445035.2. Classification (NCBI taxonomy): domain Eukaryota; kingdom Metazoa; phylum Chordata; class Mammalia; order Cingulata; family Dasypodidae; genus Dasypus; species Dasypus novemcinctus. Next base: position 163,965,828 of record NC_080677.1, on the reverse strand, counting down.
TATAGTCTCAACAAGTCTTGCTGTTGTTTGTCTTTTCTGACATGTGTGAAGCTGTATCTTATTGTGTTTTGATTTTTATTTTTCTAGCACTCAGTGATTTTGAGCATCTTTTCATATGCTTCTTGGACATTTTTATAATGTGTTTGAAAAAATATTCAGATCCTTTGCCAATTTTCAATTGGATTCATTGGTACTCTTTTTTTGTGGTTGAGTTGCCTGAGATTTTTAATATATTCTAGAATCAAGTCCCCTATTAGATGTAAGATTTGCTAGTATTTCCTCCCATTCCATGGGTTGTCTTTTTGCTTTCTTCGTGGTATCGTTTGTAGCACAAATTTTTAATAAAAAATTTGGATGATGTGCATACTTATTTTATATTATTTTATTGTATATTATTAGAGAACAAAATTTTGGAACATGTCTTCTGGAACTGTCTGGTAGAGTCATTTTCAGCTACCTGTCTGAGACTTCTCCAGAGCAATAAAAATTTTTATAACTACTGAAGTGGTTACTAGATTTTTCTCTACAGCATTATCTTCACAAAAAGGAAATCTTGGGCTTGTTAAAATACATATCAGTTAAAGATTATGATTCAGAAGGTATTGTGCCTCACTTCATGAGAGTGGGTTGCTTCTAGAAATCTGCAGATAGGCAAGGAAGAAAGCTAAGCTATATGACCATAATACAGGTACTTTATAAGGTATATCACTATGTGCGGGAGAAAAAAAAACTGAACCTCAGGATACAGTTATTCAAGGGAAGTTTGTGACCTTGAAAATATGGTTCTCCTTTTTCCCTAAGCCCTGCAACATTAAAGTGAAGAATTAATTCAATTTGTTACAGAAACCTTGTTAAATGCCTGCTATGTCCCAAGCATTGTGTAATACTAATTGTTACTATTACAAATGGGACTATTAATCCTCAAGAGGGTTGAGATTTGGGTGGGCTGAGGAGAAAGACAGAAACAAATAGAATGAAGAGCTGTAAGAGAAGAGTATTTATGGGATACAGGAGACGAAAAGCAAACAATACCAGCTAAAATGTAAACGCGTTACATGTTATTTCATTTTAATCCACATGGCAACCTTGCAAGTCTGGGATTTTCATCTCCACTTCACAGGAGGAAAGTTAAGGCACTGGGGAAATGTTAGCGACACTAATAAGTAATGCAGTAGGAACTCAAACCAAAGCCTCCCTGCTGGCAAAACAGCGTTTTCTCCAACCTGCCGTGGAGCCACTCTGCTCCTCGCCTCCATCGAGCTAACGACGCGGCAGTGGAAGTGCAGGCCTGGAGGAAGCCATCGCCTGATGGACATCTGAGTGCATGCGTCTACTGCTCATTCACATCTTCTCCACCTCACTTCGCTGCTTCTTCACATCTTGAGTCACCCCAATACACCAGTAGAATACTGCAGTTATTAGAAAGATTTGATACTTGAATCTTTATTAGCAAAGCCTTTAGGACCTTTTTTATTTGACAGTGTTCATCGGTGTGTTTATTGAGTTCCTGCACACAGTTCCTCACGCTCCCACTCCTTCGAGCTTTAAAGATGCCCACCTGAGCTACCTGCCTTTTTCAATACCAACCGCTACCGTGGGCAGAGTCCATGCCCAGTGCACCGGCCTGGGGTTGGCCACAGGCTTGCTCTGAATGATGAAATAGGGGCAGACGTGACTGTGCCGCTCCCAGCTGGGCTGGTGGGGCAAGGAGGCTCCCACGGAGTGGTGGAGCTTTCCACTTGTCCTTCCACGGCGTGGCCGTAGGAAGACGTTCCTCAGAGCTGCTGCTGCGTCTTCAGTGTGAGCCCTCCAATAAGCACATGAAGACTGGACCTGAGCTCGGGCTCCTTTCAGGTTTGGTGAAAACCCAAGCAACTCTTGACACAAGTAATGCAAAAGAGTAGTAAGCAATTATGTCAACTTTCTTTACACAAAAACACTGCTCCGTAGACAGGCGTGTTCCTATCCATTTGTGTATTTCCTCAACACTTGCATTTCCTCTTTTCTTCAATTAGTGTGTTGACTCTACGGTGGTTACTTGCTCTTTCTGTTTCTTGGTTGTGTGAAAAACAGACTTTTGTTCTCTTGCTCTCAGGGAATTCAGAGTATAAGCCCTGAGGATTAATGTATCCACTTTGTAGCCACACATGGATGTATCAAACACAGCCGCTCAGAAATTCAGCACTTAGTTGCCCCTCTAAACCCATTCCTTCACCTTTGCTCCCCATCACAGCAAATGCCACCGGGATCCAGCTACAGCCCAGCGTTCTCCTTGGCCCCCAACTCCTGGTTCTCCACATCCAATCCATCTGCAGTTTCTCCAGTTTTTCTGGGAGTCATTCACTTCTCATCTCAGCCCCTCCAAAGTCTCTGTCCTCCAGGCAGAGTGACCTCTTCAACTCATCAAGAACACCACAGGAAGAGTAAAAAAAGCAATCCCAAAAATGAAAAAGAACATACTTGCCAACAACCAAAGGTTAATAGCTAGAATAGTGCTGTACAACACAAATGTAATGTGAGGTGCACATGTAATTTCAAATTTTTAAATACTACATAAAAAGGAGCAGAGATAAAACTAGGTAAAAATAATTGTGATAATATATCTTACATAACCCAATATATCAAAAATGATCATTTCAACAGGGAATCAATATGAAAGTTATTAATGAGGTATTTTACATTTTGACATAAAGTCTTCAAATTTCAGTTTTTCTGTTATACTCAGCGCATGTCAGTTCAGACCAGCCATCTCCCAAGTGCTTGGCAGCCAGCGTGGCTGGTGGCTACCAGAGTGACAGTGTGGGTCTAGAATGCACGAGAAATCTTTTCTGGGTGAGTAGGCAAAAGAAAGCAATCCAAAAGAAAAAGGGGGAAAAGAGGCAAACATAAAACAGGTACACTCAGCCCTCCTTTAATCTGCTTGTATCTGAGGACCTGTGCATTTAAAGTGCTCTTTTGGGGAATAGACTCAGAAAACAGTGGCAGCATTCCTTTCCCACCAAAAGGAAACAAAATTACTGCAAATCTTAATTATCCGTGCTCATGATTTTATTTGTTGCTTAGAGATTAAGCAGACTGGCCACATTGTCAGCGAAGCTCCGTGTATAAGTCTGCTACATTTTAATGGTTGTTAGTGCTCTTAAATTCTAATTATCCATGACTCTTGATGACATCTTGATGAGAACTAGTTCAACTTTCTTGGGGGAAATTGTGCTTCCATATGGCAGAAAACCTTACTCTCAGCGTGATATCAACCGAAGAATTGGTGGATGAAAGGAAAAAAAGTATTATGAATATATGCAAAATTACATCTTTTCCTGAAATCATAAAAGAGAAACTAAGAAAACAAGTTTAGCGTCAAAGGTCGCCACAGATATTATCCCCAATGAAGGATATTTATTTTCTTATCTCTCAAAAACATTCACCTTTTGAGTAATAGATATATGTATATACATATATATATATATTTATGTATATCTGAGATCTGAGAATTGTGTCCCTTCAAAAGAATATCTATCAAAATAATTTTGCTATGCTTCTCATGAGAGTCCTGAAAAGGTTAACCATTTCATAAATGCTATGATTAGGCTTCCGAGAGCTCCTTGTTCACAGAGTTCCTGACAAGCCTTCTCTGAGAAATAAGGGAATAAGGGAAATCATTACTGAGCCCCAAGAATAAAACATTCGAGAGCTGAGGTGGGGAAGGAGAGAGTTAAACATTGAGCACCTCCTAGGTCCCAGACGTTTATTAGCAGGAAAAAGCACTCTGAGGTCTCCTTCTCTCAAGTGCCTTCTTACCCTGGACATAGGATGTGACATAGATTTTCTCAAAACAGCAAAAGAAATAAAAGTCATAGCTCAATAACACTGTTGAACAGCATCCAAAAGCTAGAGGACTAAGGCCACCAGGTTGGGAAGTCCCATAAAGTTTACCACCCAGGGGTGAAGACCCGAGTCTAGCCACGAGAACAGCCAAGGAGGGAGAGCTCGACCCGGGACGAGGGACTCCCACCCCCAGCCCACCTGCGAGGGGCCAGTGCGAGAGCCGCCACGGGGTCCAACCCCTTCCCAGCTTCTGGCTTGAGCGTCAGGAGGAGGATGGCATGAGCACCAAAAGTGGCTGCAGCAGCCGTCCCAGCAAGTACCATGAACTTTGGCATCAGAAGCAAGAGGGCTTTGGGCAAAGCACCCAGATTTTCCTGCCAAGGGAGAAGTCATTCGATGACGGTGGAGAGCAGAGAACGCACCTGAGGAACCCACGCACGGTGGGGGCTCCAGGACCCTGCGGGCTGCGAGTCTTTCTACCCTCTCTTGTTCTGAGTGGTGCAAAAGTTTTCAAGGTTCCTGAAGCTTGCTTTCTCTCCAGCCCTTTTTAAAGTCTGCTTACCAATTTTATGGACTGCTCATTTGGTGCTGTGCGTGATTTATCACGGGAAAGATCCCAGCTGTCTAGTTTATGGCCGGGAGGACGGCCCCACCGAGCTTTGCAATGGCTGTGCCTCTCCTCTGAGCTTTAATCTATAGCTCAGGTATTTCAGGAAAATTGCATCAGAATCCAAATTTTGAGCTGAAGGAAAAAATGGCAAGCACATTGCTCTAAATTGAGTCTTTTAAAACAATATTTCTCCATTTACATTTCTCACATCTCAAGCTTCCTATAGGCAGTTAAAAAGTAAAATATTACTTCAGAAGATACACATTCAAACTGCATTGTAGGGGGCATATAATTGGAATCTAAAGCACCTAAATTACCTGTCCATTAACAAAAATGAGATCTACTGGCAAAACTATTTTGCTAAATTGAAAGTGCTCAAAGAGCAACCCCTCATAAATATTCAGGTTCAATGACTTGAATTAACAAAGCTCTATTTGCCTGGTCTACCATGGGATGAATTTGAAAGTAGGAAAGCTACCGAGTGAAGGTAATGGATTAGCCCCACTTTGGGTTGAGTCCTTTAAAAGAAAGAGAATCAAGCAATGAATTTGCAATTATAGAAACCCAGCCTTACAAATTAAAGCAAAACAACCTTATTTCTCTTTTCCTTGGTAGAACAAGGGTATTTTTAATTAAAAACACATTTTCATATTTTCCCCAATTTTCTATTTTGAAACATTACAAACCTATAAGAAAATTTTAAAAATAGGTCAGTGAACATAGGGTTAGTTACCACTCATGCAGGTTCATCAGTTATTAACATTTTGCTACATTGGATTTCTTTTTCCTTTTGTATTTTTCTGAAATATTTGACAGTCAGTTGATATCTTGACACTTCATCTCTAAATACTTTAGCCTTTATTTCCTAAGAACAAGGGAATTCACCTGCATAGTGATGATGCAATATCCTACACAAGAATCTTAATGTTGATACAATCCAATCATCTAATATATAGTCTGTATTCAAAGTTCTCCAGTTGTCCCAATGATGTCCTTTACACCCTTTTAATTCCTGGATTGATAAAGGACAACACACTGAAGTTGGTTGTCATCTCTTCACCTACTTTAATCTAGAATAGTTCATCAGCCCTTAATTCTTAATTTTACCTTCTTAACCAATTAGAGAGGAAGTTGCAGACATCACTGTTCAAAACATGCCATCTCTAAAGAACAAGTCTTTTACTTAAACACAGTGTGATTTTTTAAATCACTATTTTTACTGTTATAAAATTAATTTGCTTCTTTTTACAGAAAATTTAGAAAATAAAGAGAAATCTTTACCATCACCTAGTGAAAAACTGTGAATATTTCCTTATCTTTCAGCCTTGTCTTTTCATGCTGATTGTTTGCTTATTTGTTGATATCACATCATTATTTGAGAGGAAAATCATCACTGAAAAATCCTCCCAGCACCTCTAAAACCAGAATGATGCAAACCCAAGCACAGCTGGGGCAGAGGGATCAGAAGATTCCGGCCGATGATTCCAGAGGCACAACGCCAAGCCCCCTGGATCCCAAAAGGTTGTGCAGAACTGAGTCAGAAGACTGAGCCACAAACGTCTTACATCATATTATTCTTTAGAGTTTCAAAGCAATTTCGGAAGGCGAAATTGTAGCTTCAGCCAGACTAATCCGAATTCCAGAATCTTCCACTGAGACATGGAACTGAAGAAATGGAGAAGGGTGAAAGAGCATAGGTGGGTTGTATTACTGCAGCGTGCCCAGTTCCACGTGAAGAACTGCCATGAGGAATTAAAAGAGTGAGCGTCATTCTGAAAGGAATTGAGGACAATAAAGGGCCTTGCAAATTGATAAAAATGGAATCAATACAATCTTGGGACAAATTCAAAACCTCGAGCATTTCACTAAATCGTTTTCTTCTTCTCCACTGTGAATGTGCCTCATATTTCCCAAAAGAAAGGGTGCTCAGACAGAACAATTCAGAGCACATTCAGGGGCAGTGGGATTGCAGGTTGCCTGTGTGTTGAACGGAAGCCGCACAGAGCCTGGCAGTGCCGCCTGGTGAAACCGTGTCTGCCTGGGCTTCTGTTTTGTCTTGGTGTTTCCTTCAGCCAGACTGTCTGAGGAGCGGGGCTCAGGCCACTCTGATTAGAGCCCCGCCGCAAAGCATGCAATTATTACCAACTGGAAAGAGCCCTAAGGGTGCTTGATGAAAGGTATGATGGCGTTTGAATGACTGGAGTTAACCATGTACAAGTCCTTCTGGTCTCACAAATGCAAGGACAGAAACGTAAAAGTGATCAAATTTATTATCTTAGAGCCACGTGCAGTCCCAGATTGAGGAGTCTGAGCTGTCCTTTGAAATTTTCTAGAATAATTTTACATAACTGCTTTGTCCATGATTGCTGAATCAAACAACCCATCATCTTATGAGCATATAGTGAAAAGGATTAACAAAAGTAATCAGTTATAGATAAGAGCTGTTTGTTCTTTGAGAGTCATTTCTCTTTCTTTGTCACTATTACAACTCTAAAGAGTTTATGCTGTTATGAAACTGTTCAATGCAATGATATTCTTGATTTTTCATATCACAGTTTTTAAAGAGGAAAGAGCCTTAGTTGAATATTAAAAGTTGAATATTTCTAATATCCCATATGAAAATTATCCATTATGTTTTTTGTATTGTTCTACTGAGAAAAATCCATTTGTAGTGTAATAGTTCAATAGGCTAATTTTAAATCCAAAATTAGCTTTATTTGTTAGTATAATCTACTATAAAAGGCAAAGAATGTTTCAAAAAACGAAGCAACTTTAAAAACCTAAGGGCATTAAATCCTTCCACATGAATATAGTACAAGCAGAAATTATACTTCCATTAAGATAAGTAGAGTACTATATATTCATATATAGATAGGTATATATAAATATATGTATCAATAGTATAAATTTTATAACTCAGCTTGGCAAAGTCAGGAAATAATAAAGTAATGACTATGTTCTTAGCAGGAATCATTATCTCAACACACACACACAACTGCTAAGAAGCTATTGGTCGGCTTTGTGAATGAAGACAGAAAATAAGTGTGTGCCACCTTTTCTGATAAGATACCTCATCCAATTTACATAAAGACATTTCTAGGGCTATTTTCAAAATTATTTCAACACCCAACGTTGCTTGCCACTGGACCCCGCATTTTCAGTCAAGAGCAGACAGCTGGACCTTTCAAAGTGACTCACACTGGGATCTGCAGCTTCTGAAAGGAGAGGTTACTTCTAAGGAAGAGAGCAGGCAAGAGCAAGCACCAAGGTGCCGGCTGCTCCGCCCCGGGGGAGGCCTCAGCGCCGAAGCCCCTGTGCCCACAGCGGCAGGTCGCAGGGCGAGCGGCCAGCTCAGCACTCCCGGGGGCTTCCTGCTGCCAGGACTGGAGCCCAGAGTGTGCAGGAAGCAGCCCTGGTCAACCAGGGACCGCAGGTGGGGCGCGGAGGTGGCCCGGGCAGGGCTGGGAGCCCCGGGGTCACCCGCGCCGGCTCGTCTATGAACAAGCAAGGATCTGCCTCTCGAGGCTGCAGACCCGTGCAAGGGCGGGGGCCCACTGCCTGCCCCGCGCCCCACTCAGCGGCGGGGCCGCCCTTGGAGTAAGAACGAGCTTTGGACTCCACGGGGCTGTCCGAGCCCCCAGGCACCTGCAGGGTGGGAAGGGCGCTGGACGTCCAGCCGAAACCTCGGCTCCCAGGCCACATCTCGCTTGGAATTTTCTAGCAGGCCTGCCCTGCTTGGCTGAGAAGGCCCAGCGCTTCTCAAGCGGGGGTCCCAACCCGGGAGGTCTGCGAGGGGAGCAGGGACTCCTCGGCCTGAGAGCTGCGCAGTTCCCAGGATCCCAAGAAGGACGTTTTCCCTCCGTGGGGGGGTGTGCCAATGGGACAGGCCTCCCCATCTCCGCCCCACGCCCTGTTCTCCCTCCCACTGCCCTCCCTTCCCAGCTCAACCCCTCCTCTCTGCACCCACACCCTCAAAACCCGGCAGCTGGTTTGGTGAAGGCTCAGCTCCTTTTAGGAAACATATCAGCCTGCGGTGGGTCCCACAGCCCCATACTGCTTGGGTATTTGGAAGGATGGAGTTGTAACTGCCCCCACCCCAACCCCCCCCCCCATTTCCAGGGTTCAGTTGTGTCCTCACGGGTGTCTCTTCTTGGCCCGCATGGGGGAGCCAGCATTTGCACCCCAGGCTTTCCTTCTAGCCCCACCGCCTCAGGCCCCGGCATCCACGAGGGACCGCCGACTTCCAGGAAGGAAGAGCCACGTTCCCCGACAAGGGCCAAGACTCCCTTGCGTCACTCAGAATTTACCAGAAGGCCCCGAGGCTGCTCTGGGAGTTCTAGGTAGCTCTGAATCATTGCCCTTCTTCCGATAGGTCGAACCCATATGCTCGTCCACAGAATTTCTTTTTCATGTCTAAACATGCTACAGTGGAATTCAGCCCGAGTCTAAAATAACCATAATAAGGATGATGGGGTCTTCCTGTCCCTAAAGTGGAAAAAAAAAACAAAATGAAGAAAAGAAATGAACTTTATCCTCCAGTGTCTCCCACCCCACCCCAAGAGAAACACTCTGAGGAGATCCCTCCCATGGGGGGGTGCTCCAGCTGGGCCCCTGCGGGTGAGCTGGTGTGTTCTCTGGCAGAGCAGCGCGCACGGCCTGCTCTCCCACTCGGGAGGCACCCCGCTGAGAGCTAAGCACCCTACAGGGTGGTCTCACCTGGACTCGCCACGGCCTGCCCGGTGGACGCTGCTGTTTCCATCCTGCAGATGAGCCCGCGGAGGCCAGGAGAGCACAGCCGCGGGACGAAACCCCAAGGCTGACGGGAGGCACAGCAGGCCTGGGCCTCGGTGCCCCGGCTTCGGGTGCAGGAGGGTGCTCCCACCCACTCCACACCCTGAACCATCACCCCCTTTCGGTGCAGTTATCCGTGGAGCGGCCGCTCCACAGCGGAGTCCTCGGGCTCTTCTAGGAGGGTCCATGGATCTATAGAGAAACGAGGTGTTGTCTTCTCAGCACCTGCTAGAGCAGAGCGAGTGAGCCAAGCCAGAACCCCACGGAGCTCATAGCACAGGACGGGGCACATGACGCTTGTGAGCAAGCTTATGGTTTGCTAGAGAGCCCTTAGAGCCTGGAACAAACCAACCCTGGGCCAAGGGGAGGACAGAGAAGGGCTACTTTAATTAGGGTGACCAGCGGAAGTTCTTCTGAAGGGGGCCTTTAGGGAGAGGCTGGGGTCCCCATGTGGGGACGGGCACTCCAGGCAGAGGAGCAGCCGTGCAAAGCCCCTGCGGCGGGGCTTCTTGAGGGTGACCCGGGGAAAGACGAGACCAGGAAGGGTGGGAGAGGGTCAGAGAGCAGCTGGCTGGCCGGCGGCAAGCACGTGCGGGCAAGGGGAGAACTTCGGATTTTAACCCCATGAGATGCGAGGCCACTGGAGGGAGTTACATGATCTGATCTCAAAAGATCCCTCTGGTTGCCATGGAGACAATGAAGGGCAGCGATGTGAGAGGAGGGAGGGGGCTTTGGCAAGAGCCCAGAGGGCAAGGGCTCTGAGTAGGTGTTGGGGAGCTACGGTCTGCTTTGGGGCGTGGGGGCCATCTCTACGTGAACCAGTCCAAGGGTTTGCTGGGACATTCAGGAGAAAAGTGTATCGAAGGACTTGGGTCCCACGGGTGTGGGGGTGGCGCAGCTGAAACCTGCGCGGCCGGGTGGCAGGCTGGAGAGTCTGCCGGGCCTGGAGGCTGCAGTCCTGTGTGTGCCATCGAGGGGCAGGTGGGCAGGCTGCAGAATCAGAGGAGAGGATGGGGGTTGGAGGCAGGGTCCTTCTCTGGGAAACCTCACTCATTGCTCTAAGGCCTCTGCTGTGGCGACCTGCCTCACTCAGCGTCAGGGGTGGCAATGTCCACCACACATAAGAACAGCGCCACAGCACCATTTAGGCCAGTATCTGACCATGTGGTGGGGCACCACAGCCTCGAGGAGCTGACATGGAACGCATCAGCGCAGGGCACCGCGCTCTGAGGCATCAGTGCCAGTCTTGAGCCTCGTTGGGTCCGTGGGAGGGAGAAACGAGGCCAGGCAGGTGGAAGCCCTGGCTCACCCGCTGCACAGTTAAACCAAACACTGGATTCCTCACTTGGTAAAGAAGCGGCTTTAACCTAATAACTTCTGGGAGGGGGAGAGCCGTGGGGAAACCCCAAGTCTTCTGACTAAAATAACAGACAAAAATGGAGAGGAGAAGAGAGGACTCTCGTGGGATCACAAGTGGTTCTATTCTTAGTATGCCCAGTGCGTGCCTTCCTTCCTGAGTAATCACCTCGGTTGATCCGCACGTGCTTTCGGTGGCTGCATTTTCCAGATGGCGTTCCTGCAGCATTGTGGCCGAGGTCCTGCAGCCCCGGCGCGGCCGGCTTCCCCAACAGGCACGGTTTTCAGGGGGTTTCCTTCCACATGAAAGGGCGTGCTCCCTGGGTTTCCACTCAAGAACTGAAACTGACTTGGATCTTCAGGTTCCCTTAATTGACGCAGTGGAGAGAACAGAAACCTGAGGTTTTGGCTCAGGCCTCCTTCCAAAGACTAAGACTTCAGTGGGGAAAGGTCAGTGGGGAGCAGGCCAGAAGCTGCCCTTGCAGCAATAGCTGTGGCCGGTCACTTCCCAGGAGATTGTGTTCTTTACTGTGCTTCCATGTCACATGTTTTAGAAGTCCCAGAGATGGTTTATTTATAGCAAAAGTGGGATTGAGACAGAGAAAAAGAAAAAGCCCTTACGTGTCACTTTCTTTCAGTCTAAATTTTGGTATTTCTAATGGTTACATATGGAAAGTTTGGCTATGATGATGTGCCTCGAAGGTACCGGGTGTATAAAAGGCTCTCAGAGTAGGTGCCAATGTATTAGGTCAATGACATGATTTCCTACACTGAAAAAAGGTAAGAGTGCTGCTCATTTCACTTCAAAGCAAAAATCTAGGAAGTTTCTTACCTGGAGGTGCACTGAACATTGGCCTCAAGTCCAAAGAGGAAGCGAAAAGGGGAAGAAGGGCCAAGCTGGGTTACCAGATCCCTAATCCAAGCCATCAATGGGGTGTGGTGGATGGAATGATGGACCCCAGTGTAGACACGTTCTGGGTCCTGAGCCGCAGTCCTGTGGGTGTGAGCTCCTTGTAAAGAGGATCTTGTGATGCTATTTATTTTAACCAAGTGGGCCCAGCCCAATGAGGGTGGGCTTCAACCTGATTTACTGGAGTCTTTTGTAAGTGGAAGACATCCAGACACAGAGAAAGCCAAGAGGAAGGGCGGAAGCAGTTGACGGAGCCCAGAAGAGCCAGAAGAGGACACCCTCCCATGCTGGAAAGTCAAGGAACCCGAGGCTGCCCCCCCCAAACCTGAACACTGCAGAGCCTTGAGCCAATGCCTCTGAAATCTGTAAATTACCGTAGTCAAGACAACCCGCTGTGTGCAGTTACAGAGCCAAGAAAACTAAGGCAGGGGGCCATATTGTTCCCAGCGTGTGGAAATTGGTTCTTGAGTGGCAAAAATCCTTAGTTGTTAATGTGGTTTGTCACCTCCTGAGGTTCCCCAAAGAGGCCCTGTCTTGACCGCTGGAGTGTGGCAAAGGCAGTGAGGGGTGCTAATCAGAAGTTAGAGGAGAGAGCTGGCCCGAGGTTGTCCGAGGGGCCCGGGGGGATCACCACCCTGCAACAGTGATGTACATCTCTAGCTTCCTGAAGAACTCTCTTGCATTTGTACCTTCAACCACAAGGCGTGGCTGCAGAGAAACTCACAGAGGCACAGCACTGTTTGCTTTGAACATGGAAGAAGGGAGCCTCAAGTCAAGGAATGTGGAGGCCTTGAGAACCTGGAAGCAGAGTCTCCCCTGGAGCTTCTGGAAAAAGCCCTTCAGGGAGACTCATCCTCCAGCCTGCCTCTGAAGATGCTGGGCTTGTGGTAACCCGTTAGGGCAAAACTAGAAACAACTACACCCTCCAAAGGGCCATAGTACATAAATTGAGTTTATCTACAGTATTAAAATGTCATTGGGGCAATTAGATAAAAAATGTCTAAAAGAGCTCCTTAGCAGGGCAATAATGGAAAGAAAAAACAGATGAGGAAACATTGTCCTAGAAGGAGGCAAGTTGGCATTTCTGCTCAAGTGTTTCATAAAAGGGGGTTGTAATCAATATTACGACAAGTAAATTTTGTAGCACCAGGATCTATTATTTTCACTTGGGGAGATCAGAAAACCAGTACAAATAGAGTTGCTTGAAATGTGAGCTACTAAAAAAAAATTCCGAAGGGAAAATATATAGGGAAATCTCAACAGAAACAAAATAATTTACATAAATAAAAACCTGAAAAGTCCCTGATAGTGATGAATGCTTATATAATTGCAGTGCATATTTGTGTAGAACAAAAGACTTTTGAAAAGACTTTTAAAAAAAATATTTTTCTTGAAGTCTATCATTCACACATGAACATGCATAAACTAAGTGTATAGTAAAGATTGTGAACTTACAAATTAAACATGCATAACCTCATGCAGGGGTCTCATACATCACCCCTCCACCAACACTTTGCATTGTTGTGAAATATTTGTTACAAACTATGCAAGAGCATCATCAAAATGTTACTACCAATTATAGCCCCTGCGGTCACCCCTCGGGCTGAAGTGTGGTTTGCTGGCCTGGCGGGGGAGCAGCCGCGGCAGGCCAAGCCGCTGCCCCCATAATAGGGTGGCTGGTCGGACTCACCGCCACCCCTGAAGGGAGCTCGGCATGGGCGCAGAGTGCCCTCGGGTCTCCCCTTCTCAGCAGCCATGCTTCCGCGGCCGCCCCTCCTCCCGGATGGCGCCACACGATGCCTGTGGGGCAGCACCCTTCTTCTTCTTTCTCCCTGCGCAGGCGCAGGGCGGAAAATTCCAGTCTGCCCTTTTCCCCTCCCCCGACAGCAGCAACAGCCAGGCGTGGGCGGGAAACTCAAGTCTGCCCTAGCAACAGCAGCCACCAATCCCTAAACCCTGCCCCTTCCCCCAGCAACAGCGACAGCCAATCCCTAACCACCACCCCTCCCCCGTCCAGTACCGCCCACTGACCTTTCGCCGGCAACCAATCAGTACAGGGCATGGCTTCGACCAATCAGCCTTCCCCAGCCCCTATAAAACTGTTGCCTCTCCTTCAATAAAGTGGACTTGCGTGTTTACCTTGTCTCCGCAGTAGTTCTTCTGCCGTGCGCCCTCCAGTCCTGAGAGCCCCCGACAAGGGCCTGGCCTCCCTTGTCCCCAGTTCGTCGCCTGCTTCTCCGGGCGACCCCTTCGTCGCCGGCTTCGCCAGGCGACCCCATCAGCCAAACCGCGCAACCCCTGTGAGACCGATCCCTCATCTGCTGCCGGACCGACCCCTCGTCCCAAGCGGGACCGATCCCTCATCCCAAGAGGGACCGACCCCTCGTCCTGAGCTGGACCGACCCCTCGTCGGCAGCCAGACCCCACCTCTACCGACCGAGCAAGCCGCCGCAAGCCCCTATCTTACATTTGGTGTATTTTCCCCCCAATCCACACTATTTTTAAAAAATATATTTTTATTACAGAGGTTGTGAACCCACAAAAATGATCATACACGTGTAGAATTCCCATACAACACCCCCCCACCAACACACCACACTGCAGAGGAACACCCACCGCCAATTATGAGATAATATTATCAGACTACCACCACCAACCATGGTCCACAGCATACACTTGGCACACTTTTTCCATGCACCTCCATTATCAACACAGTACATCTTTGACATTGATACAAGAATATTACAATATTGCTGTTAACCACAGTCTATAGGTCACACCAATTGTAGTTTTCCCATCACCCTGCAATAGTGGTGTACATCTGCTCTAGCTCACAGAAGGGCACTCTTGCATTTGTACCCTCAACCACAATCCTCATCCACATCTGGGTTCACTGTGTTATTCAGTCCCTAGATTATTCTTTAGCTTTCTTTCTGCTGACATTTACTTCCCCAGACTACCCTTTTCAGCCACAATCCCATTTATAAACCAGTTGCTACTCACTATAATGTGTTACCATCAACTCTATCCATTTCCACACTTTCATAGTCAAATTAATTAAAACTTCTACATATGTTAAGCATCAGTAGTTCTTTTCAACCCTCCTCTTCTCTCTTAATAACCTATACTCTAGGTTTTAAATCCATGTGTTTATTCTTCATATTTAGTTCATATTAATGAGCTTTTGAAAAGGCTTTTGACAAAATTTTTGTCAAAATAATAGTGTGTCTCACAAGAATTATGTATTCAAGGATTTTATTATGTGACAATACTTGGTACCAAGATGAGGACCAAATTTCATAATAATTTTCTAAAAATTCAAGTTTTGTTAGCTCTTTATCTTTAAAACATAAAAGTAGAGTTATAAAATAAGTTTATTTCATTTGGCATTTTTGGTTTTTCTTTATTTCTTAGACAAACTTAAGGATTACTTGATAAGATCCTTCATTTCATGTTTAATTTCTACCGCATAATTAGAGAGAATGTCATGTTTGCCAAATATTTGAAGGCTTCATCAGTTTTCCCAGGGGTTTTGTCTAATTCTTGGATATTCAAATTATTCCTTTTGACATCTTTGCATAATTTTTTTCTCTTCCTCCATTTAATTGTTCAAATTTTTCCAGAGTCTGATTTGTCAGTGATTTGGCATGTACTTGAAACAGTTCAGCAGTCTTACATTTTATCAAATTTATAAGATTTTTCCTTTTTTTTCACAAGATTTGCAACTTCACTTTGCAATCTCTTTGCATTAAATAATTGGATGTTTAAGAGTTAGGCATGGAGGAGCATTTGAGTGTATGCTAGTTATCAAATTGCTCGGCTCATTGGCTAATAATTCATATTCTAAAGACTTTTGTTCCGTACATGATTTCCTACTGACAAGAATTGAAGTAAGAAAGTCTTGGCGGCTGAGACCAAATGGTCGGTGAACAATTCTATAATATTTCGTACACCCACACAGCCACATACATCCACTCTACATCTTTTATTTTCAAAGATTTGGGCTTAGAAACTCTAGGAAATCTGCTACCATAACTTTTAGGAAAGAACTCAGGGCAGCTTTGCCGTACATTTTTGCCACTGCAGCACAGAGCTCCTAGGTGTTCCATGAGAAGGATTCTCTGTAGGTAGAGCGGCTCACTGAGTTGAGAGAACAAGAGCCAGCTGTGTGGTGTGTCAACGTGGAATGCACATACCCTCGATGGGCCAGAAACTACACCTGCATCTATGGGGCCGATGACAACACCTTCTCCAACTGCTAGGGACCCCTGTGGCCCTGGGGTGCTGTGACACAGGATCAGAGGGCCAGTGGTTAATGAGAGGTCAGCCCTGAGGCTCAAGGTTGCTCAATGTTCTTGCTAGTCGATTCCCTCTCTGACAATCTCAGGAAATCGTGTCTTCTCTAGGGCACCGAGCCTTTCAAAAGCAAGGCCTCTCACCTTGTTTCCCGCCCTTGCACATGGCCTCTTACTGCCAAGTCTTCATTTCTTTCTCCAGCAGTGAGTCCTCATTCTTTTCGACATTCTCCAGGAGAGCTTCTCCTCCGTGCGCCTGTCTCAAAGCAAATAAAAGCTAAGCTAAGCAAATAAAAGCTAAGCACCCTGTGGACCCTCCTTTCAAGGGTGATGCTTTGTGGGGAAAGAAGCCACGCCACAGAGCATTGCAGGGACCCAGCTTCGGCTTCCTGGAGGTACCAAGGACAAAAGCACTTACTCCAAAAAATTCCTCCAGAAAAGGATCATGTGAAGATGTCACAGCTCACCCAACGTGGCCAAAGCCCGGCAGCCAGAGCACCCACACCAGCGCCTTGAGGGCAGGGCCTGCAGGGTGAGAGGAAGAGGAGAAGGACCTGGACCCTGAGCTGCCACATGCAGCCGACTCTGTCCTTTTGCCCTCAGAGAAGTCCTGGGGCCCCAGACCAATGAAATGGTGTTGGGGGGCTGGTGTTGGCTTCGGCAAGCAGACCTGGCCCCCAGGGATGAGCCCTTCCTCATACACTGGCAAGCCCTGACCAGAGGCCAAGTCTAGTTAGAGCTTATCCGGTCAGACCCCCCTTGGCTCCTTGGACATCACCCCAGGCTGGGACTGTCTTCTCCATGGAATCCGTTCTTGAATGAAGCTCCACCAGCCCCCTCAGCACCTGCCTCAGGTGACAGTGGCTCATCCCTCCAAATCGCATCCTGTGCCTCCACTCACTGATTCTCACATTCACCATTTCTCTCAGGACTTACATGGCCAGAGTCAAATCCTTCCAGAAACTTCTCTGACTCATCCCACGATAGTTTTCATCACTTTCCTCTGTTGCTTCAGCTTTTGGGGAAAGATTTTTAAATAGATAAATAGAAAAAGAAAGAGGGAGAGAGAGAAGGGGAGAGAAAGAGGTATGACAAGGAGAAAGTTTACAGAGGTATGATAGAGATTAGAGATGATAGGTAAAGATAGATATCAAGATGATAGAGCTATATGATAGATGATAGAAGACAGAGAAAATAGATGATAGATAATAGGTAAATAATAGATGACAGAGAAGATAAATAGATTATAGATAGATGATAGGTAGATAATAGATGACAGAGAAGATAGATAGATAGATAGATAGATAGATAGATAGATAGATAGATAGATAGATAGAAAGAAGGGTATAGATTACATAGATGGTTGATAGATGAATAGATAGCAGGTCTGTACCCAAAAGGTACTGAAAACGGTGCACTGAAGATTGGGGTGAAGCTGTAGACCACTGCTGCTGAGAGGGTGCTGGAAGATTGGGGAGAAGCCCAGTGGTGCCACGCCCAGGGCCCTCAGCCCCCGACTCTCGAGAGCCCCGTGATTTTGACAAGGACCTCAACCTCCCTTGGTCCACAAAAAGTGGCACCTCCCACTTGTGCAAAAGAGTGGCTGAATAAAAGCAATGGAAATGTAAAGATGACTTTTTCTCCTTTCATCTCTGATGGACAAAGCCCATGCTAAGAAGAAGGCGGGAAATCTGCACCCCTGCAGGGAAGGCGGGGAGTCTCCTCCAGAGATGCTCTGGCATCTTCTAGTAAAACTAAGTCACCTCCCTTCTGAGTCTGCATGACAGTAATCTTACCCCACAAGTGTGATCTATATCTAAATGTATTCTAAATGCTTATCAGTAGGGGACTAATTTTAAAATGTACAGCGTTCATATAGTGGATATTATGCTACTGTTTAAAAAAGGTTGATTGATGTGAAATGCTATCTAAAATAGATTTAACTGAAGAAAACTATTACTCCAATACAATATATAGTGTCCATACATTATTTAAATACACACACATATATATCTGCCCAATTTTTAGACATGCATGTATATATTTCTGTAAAAACATCTGAAGGGATACGCAGTAGAATTCCTAACAGTATCTAATTCCAATGGAAAATGAGGAACAGAAAATGGAAGCTTATTTTTCCTTATGTTTGTCTCTACCTAAAAATGTTTTCCCAAGAGCCTATATATTTACAGTTTATATTTACAATTTAAAATTGTGTGGACGAAAATAAGTAAATGCTAATAAGGAGATGAAGAAGTAAATCAGCAAGAAATAGCTCTCAGGCAGTCCAGGAATGCCTGACAGCAGGAGCCTCTCGTGAGGAACCTCCTGCTGCGGCAGGTCTGGTCTGGAAGCAGCGACCGTCCTGTCTAAGGACCAAACCATTCTGAAAACAAGGCTCCATTGGCACCTGCTTGCAAGGTTTTCAAGAAAAGCCTTGAATAGGAGCTCAGTGTGTTTGGTGCTCCTGACAAAGCATCCTGGTAAAGAGATGGAGGAGACGGGGAGGGGGCGGGAGAGGAAAAGGGGAGCAATGCTAAGCCCCTGAGAAGAAGCCTCAGGAAACCAGAAGACAGCTGGGAGCACTTGGACCTGTGAGGAAATTGCGCAATCGCTCTTGTCCTTCAGTCGCCTACAGAAGGGGAGTGTTTATTCGTATTTTCTCTATTTTTTTCACTTCCCAATGGGAAAGAAATACTGTACCTAAATCCTGGTGTTTTTTACCTGCAATTGTTTATGGTTATTGCTCCACAGAATTTCAATAGTGACAATAGACCTCAATATATTTTACAGAGGACTTTATTTAGGGGACAGCTTATATAACTTTTATTCCAGAATTGACCTCCCCAGTGGTGGAAATTGGTGTCATTAAATTGGCCACCTTATTTGGATTACAGCTTTGTTGGAGCCCACCATTCCCTGAGCATAACTGTGGGAGTAACTGGATTCTCTTAGCCAAACAGGCTCTGGGAAATATACCTTACTCTTCTCCTGCTTGTGCTTCAAAGGAGTTTGTCAAGAAAGTGAAAAGGCAGCCTACTCAATGGGAGAAAATATTTGGACCCATCTATCCAATAGGGGCCTAATATCCAGTATATATAAAGAAATCCTTCATCTTGAAAATAAAAGGACAAGCAACTCATTTTAAAAGTGAGCAAGTGATTTGAATAGATGCTTCTCCAAAGAAGAAATACAGATGGCTAAAAAGCACATGAAAAGATGCTCAACATCACTAGCTATTAGGAAAATGCAGATTAAAACAACAATGAGACACCATCTTACACCCATTAGACTGGCAGCTATTAAAAACACAGAGGACTACAAGTGCTGGAGAGGATGTGGAGGAAAGGGAGCCCTTATCCACTGCTGGTGGGAATGAAAAATTGTGCAGCCATTGTGGAGAAATTTGGTGGTTCCTCAGGAAGCTAAATATAGAACTGCCATATGATCAAGCAATCTCATTGCTGGGTATATACCCAGAAGAATTGAAAGCAGAGACACTAATAGATATATGCACACCAATGTTCATAGCAGCATTATTCACTATTGCCAAAATTTGGAAGCAACCCAAGTGCCCATCAAAAGATGAATGGATAAGCAAGCTGTGGTATCTACATAACACAGTGGAGTGTTATCAGCTTTAAGGAAGAATGCAGTATTAACACATGGGATAACATGGATGACCTTACGTTGAGTGAAGTAAGCCAGGCGCTGAAGGACAAGTATTATGTGACCTTACTGATATGAATTAAGCAAGTTGAGCAGACTCGCAGAGCTAGGGTCTGGAAGATAGGTTTAAAGGATACAAAAAGAGGGTAGAGGGTGATGAACTGATGCCCACATAGGCAAACTCTATGATAAAGTTGAAGGGGGTGGTTGGGAAGTGGGTGGGTGTGACAATGGTGCAGTGATACGACTGGGTTTGGCAATGCTGGTCTGAGGGTTGGGTTGGTCTATCCATGGAACTAGGGGGAGAGTCTGGGAAAGGAGAGAGTGAACTCTGGGGATTTGCAGGTCTGTGGTTAAAACTACCACGCTGGGAATTTTCTTTTGGCAAATACGGCCAGGGAAGTGTTGCTGGTGTAGGGTGTTGGATGTGGGGTGTATGTGGGAGAGGACACATCTGGGGCAGGCTTCTGTGGAATATATAAGTGTTCATCATGTCATAGTGTATATCAATGGGTGGAGACCCACACAATTAAGAAGGAAATATCAAACTCCCATCCTGCTACATTTTCAATTAGAGGGACAAGAATCCCTCAAGAACATAATCAGTATCCGATAAAAGAAAACAGAGCAACATGTCAATATTATTGCAAGTAACTATGAACGTATTCTTCAAAAATGGAAACTTAGTGGTTACCATGTGCTCTGAGAGGAGGGGGAGGTAAAAATAGACGAGAAGGAACATAAGGCACTTTTAGGGCATTAGAATTGTTCAGCATGGTCTTGCAATAATGGATACAGGCTACTTCAAGCTTCATCAAAACCTATGAAAGTGTATGATCCAAAATGTAAACCATGACATAAACCACTGACCATGTTTAGCAGCAATGCTTCAGTATATGCACATCAATTGTAACATATGTACCATCCACATGTAAAAGACTGTCAATAGGGGAGAGGGGGATAGGAGAAGGGTGTTGGGTATATGGGAATCCCTATATTCTCTATGTTCTATGTCACTTTTCTGTATCCTAAAGCCTCTTGAAGAGAAAATGAAAAAAAACAAGACACTCAGGGGATATATGGAAGAAAAGGTCACTATACAAACAGGGCAACAGATCTTATAGAGATGAAAGTCACAATGTCTAAAATTTTTTTAAAAATTTTTTATTATTTCAAATATTTTTTGTATTTTATTGGTTTTTTAAAATTCATTGAAATACATCACTCATACATAAACATACATAAACAATAAGTGTATATAGTTGTGAACTTACAAACCAAACATATATAACATCAAACAAACATATATAACATCTCACCCCACCACCAATAACTTGCATTGTTTTTAGACTTTTTAAACTAATGATTAGAAAGCATTATCAAACTATTACTACTAAACAAAGTATTTTTCCCCTAACCAATCTGATTGTTATTATCCTCATATCATTTATATATGAACACACATAAAGAATTACGTGTATAGTAAAAGTTGTGAACTTACAAAGCAAACATGCATAACATCATACAGGAGTCCCATGCATCAACCCTCCACCAACACCTTGCATCATCATGAGATGTTTGTTACAAACTATGAAAGAACACTGTCAAAATCTTACTGCTAATCATAGTCCTTATCTTACATTTGGTGTGTTTTCCCCCCAACCCACCCTATTATTATTTTTTAAATATATATTTTTTATGACAGAAGTTGTAAACTTATAAAACAATCATGCACATGTGCAGGTTTCCCAAACAACAACACTCCATCAACACACCACAATGTGGTGTGTCATTTGCTACAGATAAAATAGTATCATCTGATTGTTACCATGTCCATAGTGTACATTTGACTCACATTTTCTATACTGCCTCAGTGTCAACACAGTATATCTTTTGCATAGATGCAAGGCTATTATATTATTACTACAAACCACAGTCCGCAGTTCACTCCAGCCTTATTTTTCCATGCTTCTCCACATTTCCAAAACCCTGCAGTAGTGATAGACATTTGTTCTAGCTCATAAAGGACACTCTTGCATCTGTACCATCAACCACAATTCTCACCCACCTCTTGGTATACTGTGCTATCCAGTTTCTTAGATTATTTTCAAGCATTCTATCAATTGGGATTTATATAACAGACTACCATTTTCAGTCACATCCCAATTTCTAAACTAGCTGTTACTCACTCTGTGTTACCATCCACTCTATACATTTCCACAATTTTACAATAAAGCTAATTAAAACTTCTACATACATTAAACATCAGTAGTCTACTCAGTCCTTCTCTTATCTCCTTTAAGAATACACCACCTACCACTAGGTCTTGAAGATATTTTCCAATAATTTCTTCTAGAAGTTTTATGGTTCTTTTATTTTTAGTTTTTTGATCCATTTTGAGTTAATTTTTAGAAAAGGTGTGAGATAGGGCTCCTCTTTCCTTCTTTCAGCTATAGATGTCCAATTTTTTCAGCAACATTTGTTGAATGGATTGTTCTGCCTGAGCTTGAGTGTTTGACAGGCTAGTCAAAAATCACTTGACCATACCTGTGAGGGTCTGTTTCTTAACCATAAATTTGGTTCCATTAGTCTATTGTGTCTGTCTTTAGGCCAGTATCATGTTGTTCCTACCACTATAGGTAGGTATTATGATTTAAAGTCGAGACAAGAGTTCACTTTTCCTTTTTATGATGTTTCTGGCTATTCAGGACTTCTTACTCTTCCAAATAAATTTAATGATTGTGTTTTCAATTTTTACTTTAATGCTGATGTTATTTTTATCAGGATTGCATTAAATCTGTATATCAATTTGAGTAGAATTGACATCTTAATGATATTTAAGCTTCCAATTCATGAGCATGGAACGTTCTTCCAGTTATTTAGGCCTTATTTTGATTTAACACTGAGTTGCAGTTTTCTGTATACAAGTGCTTTACATCATTGGTTAAGTTTATTCCTGACTATTTGAGTTTTATCTGTCATATTTTACTTTTACCACTCTTTTGACACTTTTAGTTACTTTTATTGATATAATCTTCATTTCCAGACTCTCTTCCAGCCCTCTTTTCCTGTCTTTTCCTTTCAGGATCTAACACACCCTTTAGTATTTCCTGAAAGTCTGGTCTCTTGCTTAGAAATTCCCTCAGTTTTTGTTTATCTGTGAATATTCTAATTTTCCCTTATTTTTGAAAGACAGTCATGCTGGATGTAAGATTCTTGGCGGGAAGTTTTTCTCTTGTAGTATCTTAAATATGTCAGACCACTGTCTTCTTGCCTCCATGGTTTCTGGTGAGAAACCAGCATTTAATCATATTGGATATTCCTTATACATTATGCCCTGCTTTTCTGTTGCTGCTCTCAGAATTCTCTGTCTTTGGCCTTTGACATTCTGATGAGTATGTGTCTTGGAGTTGGTCTATTTGGATTTTTTCAGATGGGAGTATGTTGTGCTTCTTGGACAGGGATATCTATGTCCTTCAATAGGGTTGGGAAATTTTCACCATTATTTCTTTAAATAGTCCTTCTGCCCCTTTTCCCTTCTCTTTTCCTTCTGGGACACCCATGACATGTATGTTTGCATATTTTTTGCTGATATTTATTTCCCTGAGACCTTGTTCAATTATTTCCATTCTTTTCTTCATCTGTTCTTTTTTATGTTCACTTTAGAGGTCATTTCTTCAAGCTCACCAGCCCTTTCTTCTACCTCCTCAAATCTGCTATTATATGATTCCAGTGTTTTTTTAATTTCGTTGATTGCACCTTTCGTTCCCATAAGATCTGCCATTTTTCTATGTATGCTTTCAAATTCTTCTTTGTGTTCATCCAATGTCTTCTTATTATCTTACTCTCTTTAGCCATTTCATTGAATTTATTTAGGAGATCTGTTTGAACATCTATAATTAGTTGTCCCAACTCCTTTATGTCATCTGGAGGCTTATCTTGTTGTTTTAACTGGGCCATAGCTTCCTGTTTCTTGGTGTGTATTGTAATTTTTTGTTGGCATCTTTGCATCTGGCTTCCTAGAGTATTTATTCTGGGTGCAGTTTTTCTCTTTAGTTTAGGACTTCCTATCATTTCTCCCTTGCTGGTTGTGTGGTAGGGGCCAAGCATGTAGTTGGTGCTGTAAGCTGTGGGGGCTCAAGCTGCCCTCATTGCACCAGGGAACAATGAAGCTTCTTCCAACTTTCTCCTTTGCCAGGGGTAGGGACAGAGTCACAGCTGTGTGGAATAATCCATGTGCAGGCCTAGACTGTAGTTGCCCAAAGAGACTGATGAAGCTTCACATCCTTTTCTCCCCTGCCTAGGACAGAAATGGGGCTGCAGGTGTGGGCAGCAATCTATGCAGTGTGGCTCCAAGAGACCACAGTTGCCCTGGTAGACTTCTGATTTTCAGTCTATGGCAGCCAAAGTTCCCTGCAGTTACCTGTACAGGCTGGTGCAGGGCTCCTCAGGCTCCTCCCTGCCAGAGGCGGGGCTGAAGCCTAGGCGGGCTGCAGGCTGATCTGTGGGAAAGAAATTGGTTCCTGCCAACACTGAGAGTTTCAGTCAGCCCGGCTTCCCTCAGGCTGGGGACAGAGTTAGAATGGTGGCTACTGGCCTCTTTCTGACTCAGGCTGGTTCACACCCCCTGTTCCCAGTGTTATCTCTTAGCTATCAAAGTCTCCCATCCAGTAGCTGAAATTGGCAGCCAACCTTCTCCTCCTTCTGTTTCTGGGAAATGGAGCTCCCAATTCCCGTCACAGAACAACTCCTGGGGCGGCTCGTGCTGCCAGAGTAGGATGATCACCAGCCTCCACAGCTTGGCTGGTAATTTCCTGGAGAGACTGGCACAGGTCCCTGCAGCTTCCACCCTGCTGGAGGTGGCACTGGGGCCTAGGCTAGACCTGCAATATGATCTGGATGGGAAGAAGCCCGTCCCCACCAGCACTGGGATTCTCAGTCCACCCTGCTTCCTCTCGTGCCAGGCACGGAGTTCAGATGGTGACTCCTGGCCTCTTTCTGACCTGGACAGGCTCAAACCTTAGCTGTTCTCAGGATCATACTGTAGTCCACTGAATTTCCTCATCAGTAGCTGAAATTGGTGCCCTACTGTCTCTTTCTCCCCCATTTTGGGGAAGTGGAGCTTTTGATTCCAGCCGTGGAACAGCTCCCGAGACGACTTGTGCCTCCAGTGGAGGATGGGCCCTGGCCTCCACGGTTTGGAGCCTCTTCTTATGAGTCTTCTCTACAGATGGGCAGTCTCCTCCTTCCACTCCTTCAAGGATATTGCAGGATGCTCTTCTGGCCTCATGGAGCACCCAAACAGGTGCTTCGGCTAGTGCCAGAGATCTCTGGGTGTTTGCTAATTGCCCTGTAGCAGAAGCTGACTCTAGGAGCTCCATACTCCACTGCCATCTTGCTGGTTATTTTTAAAATTATTATCTCATTTTCTTCTTAGTTTTGTTTGGTTATTTTGTTGGCTTCATTTTTTGAGAGGTTTTGGATCACAGAAGAGTCACAACTGTGACAGGGGAAGATCGCTGGTGCAGGGTGTCAGTGATGAGGGAATGCATGGGCCAGGGTTCATCTGAGGAAGCCCTCTAAGGCATATGAATACATTCAAGTATTCATGGGGCCATGTCTCAGTGGGTGGAGATCTCACAATAAGTGAAAGAATATTGAATTCCCATGCGGGGGAGTTCTGCTACATCTCTAATAGGACAGGAAGAATCCCCTGAGTGCAAGGGCAATGCCTATTGAGGGAAGACAGGCCATTATGCCAGGCCCTTGATATTGGTGATTGTACTTATGAACCTTTTCTTGTGAAATTGAATAGCCTAGTATTATACACTGCTTAAGAGATACCTCCTGAAAGCTTTCTTGTTGCTCAAATGCGGCCTCTCTCTAAGCCAAACTCAGCATATAAATGCATTACATTGCCCCTAGCAGGGGACATGACTCCCGGGAATGAGTCTCCCTGGCACTGAGGGATTATTACCAAGCACTGACTAGCTATGCATCTGGAAAAAGACCTTGACCAAAGGGAGAAATGGCAGATACAAATGAGTTTTTATAGCTAAGAGACTTCAAAGTGAGTCGGGAGGTCATTCCAAAGGTTACACTTATGCAAGTCTCAGCAGGATCTCACTGACTGCCACAGTAAATAGTGCCTCAAAAAGGAGGGCTCCTGAGGCCTCTAGAGAAACTATAATGCAGGGCAAACAGATCAGAAACTTGGCACCCTGTCAGTGGGCCCTACTTTGGAATTTATGTTCCCCAGAGTAACAGAGTTAGACTCATAAGTATATACCAAGACACTTAAATCTTTGATCTGTCCATGTGCCATTTAAACCCTGAATTTCATCAGAGTTGCAACACCTACTCTCCAGTTCATTGAACTCACTCAGGACAACTAACAAGGAGATGATGGTGAACAGTGCCTATCCCAAGGAGCAGAGTGTCTGCAACTGCAAGCAAGAGGGTTCCAACCATCTGCCCCATGGGAATCTAAGCTCCCTCTCAGTTTGAAGTAGAGTGGGCTTCACCATCCCAAGGTCCTCAAAATTGGAGAATGAACAATGGACTAAAGTAGACTTATTATTATTCTAGCAATAGAAGGACTCTTAACATTGATATACAGGCAGTGGCCACCAGAGGGTCTGAGGGATGGAAGAGAGAAGAATGTGTATAATATGGGGACATTTTCAGGACATTGGAGTTGTCCAGCATGACATTGCAGTGATGGATACAGGCCATTGTATATTTTGTCATAATCTACAAAATTGTGCAGGACAGAGTGTAAACTATAATGTAAACTGTAAGCCGTAGTTAGCAACAATGCTTCAATATGTGTTCATCAATTGTAAGAAATTTACCACACAATGAGGCATATTGTTCATGTGGGAAAGTGTGGTCCAGGGAGAATGGGGCATATAGGAATCCCTCCTCATATTTTTTACGTAATATTTATGTAAGCTAAAGCTTCTTTAAAAATTAAAAAAAATTGGGAAAACGGACTTTGGCCCAGTGGTTAGGGCGTCCGTCTACCACATGGGAGGTCCGCGGTTCAAACCCCGGGCCTCCTTGACCTGTGTGGAGCTGGCCCATGTCCCTCCCCACGGCACAAGGAGTGCGCCCCATAAGGAGAGCCGCCCAGCGCGAAGGAAAGTGCAGCCTGCCCAGGAATGGCGCCGCCCACACTTCCTGTGCCGCTGACGACAACAGAAGCCGACAAAGAAACAAGATGCAGCAAAAAAGACACAGAAAACAGACAACCGGGGAAGGGGAGGGGAATTAAATAAATAAAAATAAATCTTAAAAAAAAATTTTTAAAAATTAATTTAAAAAGGATTTTGGATAATTTTGAGGGAATCATGTATATATTGGAATATTTAAAATATACTGAAGTCACTGTGGCAGTTTGAAATTATTTTATGACTCCTAAAAAAAGAACTATTATATTTGTTAACTAATTTATTCCTTTGGGTGTATTACTTTTTGATTGTATTAAATTCAGCTGAGGAGCTTTTGATTAGATTGTTTGATAAGATTGCTTTGGGCTTTTGATTTTACTATGTCAGTAAGGTGTGACTCAGGTTGAGTCCCTGCCCCCTTGCTGGATGTTATATAAATGGCCTGACATGGACAGACAGACACAAGAAGAGAGAGCTCTGTCATTTTTGATCCTGCCATGTGACAAAAAAGAAAAGTTTCAATGGGCTGAGGCCCTGGGGAGAACTGAGCCATTTGACTAATAGCTTACAGCTGAAATTTGGAAGAGAGCTGAACAGCCAAGATTGATCTAGGAGGCCTGGATAGAAACAAGCCTTATACCAGGAGAGAGAAAACTTCAGGATAGCTTAAGCATGAAGTCCCAAGAGGCTGGGCCCATGGAGCTCAAGAGGAAGAGGAAACCAGGAGGGGAAGGCAGAGACCAGGCAGAGATCATCTGCCATCTTGCTTCACCACATGGCAGCTGACCTTCGTTGAGAAAGCACCTCTTATGGTGCCTTGAGTTGGACTTTCCACAGCCTTGGAACTGTAAACCTTTACCCAAAATAAATAACCTTTATAAAAGCCAACATATTTCTGTTACTTTGCATTGACACCCTTTTGGCAGACTAATTCAGTCATCATTAGGGGAATACAAATTAAAACTGTAACAAAATACTATTTCACACCCACTAGAATGGATATCATCCAAAAGATAGACAAGTGGGAAAATGTGGAGAAACTGGAGCTTTCCATACTTTGCAGGTGGGACTCAAGGTGGTGCAGCCATGTTTGGAAAAGGGTCTGGCATTTCAGGACATGCTAATCATAGAGTTATCTCATGACCCAGCAAAGCTATTTATCAGAACAGACCCAAAAGAAATGAATGCTAACATGCCCACAGAACATTCACAGGTCACGAATGTTCTGTGCAGCATCATCCATAAGAGCCAAAGAGGGAAAACAGCCCAAACGTCCACCCAATGAAGGGTGGACTGACAAGATATTGTTTTCCTTTATAATGGAATATTCCTTGGCGATAAGAAGAAAACAATTCCTGAAACATGCTGTTGCTTGCTTGAACCTTGGAAACATTAATACCAAGTTGTAGTAATCAGCTAAAGGGGTGCTAATGCAAAATACCAGAAATTGGTTAGTTTTTATAGAGGGTATTTATTTGGGGTAGAAGCTTACAGTTCCAAGGCCATAAAGAATACGTTACTTCCCTCACCAAAGTCTGTTGCCACGTGTTGGAACAAAATGGCTGCCAGTCTCTGCAAGGGTTCAGGCTTCCTCTTCCTCTTTAGGCTCTATGGTTGCAGCTTCTTCTGATCTCAACTGTAGGCTGGGATAAGGCTTGTCTCTCTCCCAGGCTTGTTTCTCTCCACAAGGTCAGCGGTAGAGGATCAGGCTCTCTCTCTTCATGGTGCTTCTGCCCTGTCTGTGGAGCTATCTCTATTCCTTTGCGTTCTTCTCCTGTGTGTTTATTTCTGGAGCGCCAGCATCTAAACTCCAACTCTGTCCTCTGCCATGTGTTTTCTCTGAGTCCCTGACCACCAAGGGGGCAGGAACTCGATGTCCTACTGATGTGGCCAAATCAAAGCCCCAATCTTAAATTTAATCAAGTAAAAGTGAAACTTCTGAATCCAATACAATCTTATACACCCAGAGGAACAGACCAGTTTACAAACCTAACCCAATATCTATTTTTGGAATTCATAAATAACATCAAACTGCCACACAAGTGAAGGAAGCCAGTTGCAAAAGACAATATAGCGCATGACCCTGTTTACATGAAATGTCCAGAAGAGGCAAACCTGGAGACACAAAAAGCACATTGTTGCCTTGGGGACAGGGGTGGGTAGAGTGAGTGCTAGTGGGTATGGGTGTCTTTTGGGGCTGATGAAAATGCTCTCAACATAGGGCATGTGGTGGTCATATGTCTCCATAAATTTACTGAAAGTCATTGCATCATTCACTTAAAATGCATGAGTGCTGTGATACGTAAACCGTGCCTCAGCGGAGCGGTGACAAAGGACGATGCGGTCAGCTGTGTGCACAGTCACCAACGAGACCTCCAGACCTTGGTTTTCAGAGGCCTGGACCTGCCTGAGCCAAGGGCCTTCTTCATAAAACTGTGCAGGTAAGATCTTTTATTGTTTAAACAGGACGTGAGCACTGAGACGCATGTGATCTTTGCTAGGAAGAAGTTCACTGCGGAGTTTTCTTGGAGCTAATTCACGGAGGTGGAAGTGATGTTGAATGATGAGAGGATGTCCTCCAGACTTCTTTTTCCTTCAGAGGAAATCATATTGTGGGCTTCATCTTTTTTTTTTTTTTAATTACCATAAATAAGTGGAAAGCTTTGACGTACAGTAAAACTGTTTATCTTCAGAAATTCCAGGAAATGTTTTTGGTACTTATTCCTTGGGGAATTCATAAACAAGGAACATAATAAGGAAAGCCTGTTGCACTTATTCTTTTTTTCAAACTTCTCTGACAGCTGATGAAAAAGCATCAAATTTTCTTTGTGTCTAACCAGGGGCAACAGTGCTCATTGGCACAGAGAAAACCCCCCAAGTGAACGAGCGAGCGAGAAGCCCACGGAGCCTCTTCAGGAGGCACAGTGCCCAGAGGGGCCGAGACACAGCCCTGGAGGCTGAGCCCGACCGTCTGCCCAGCCCTCCACTGGCACCTGCAAAATCCTGTGAGGGCGAGTTCTGCAGCCCTTTCTCTTAGAATCATCACACACACACACCATTTTCTCCCAGGTGTGCACAGATATAGGAGAGTTGGGTGGAAAGAGCCTTCGGTTCCTTCTAATTCCGTGGAAATTCACAAGCAGAATGTCTGCCTTGAGTCTTGCAAAGAAGAGCAGTGAAGTGAGGGGCAGAAATGGTCCAGCGCCCTCTCCCACCCCGAGACAGCACCCAACACCTGCACCTGCCAGCAGAGCCACTTCCCTTTTACCTGTGAGCACAGCTATCCCCACAAGGACATGTAAGACTCATGTGATATGAAGGTACGAGGCATATGCCTCCAGGTGAGTCACGGGAACCCAGCCAGCCTCCCTCACACCAGCTTAGTGAAAGAGGAGGAGAAGCCATTCCTACTGGAATTTGCCTGTCCCCAGGAAAGTGGAACCAGGAGCACCAGAGGAGCTGTGGAAGGTTGTAGAGCAAGCGAGCCTGTGGGCCAAGTCAACCTGCCTTAACTGAGCGCTCAAACCCTGACTTCCACCATCTGCTAGGAGGGATCACCTTTCCCAGATGGTGCCCCTTTTAGTTTTACAGAGATTTTAAAATATGCCACAGTATCTTTTACTGGTTTTTATGTTATTATTGTAATTCATTTGCAGCCCTGTATCTGAAACCACCACGTGGGTTTGGATGTCATTGATGAAACAGTTCTTAATGATAAATACAATAATGGGCATGTTCGGACATACCGTTGGTTTCATATTTTAATACAGCACATGCTACGAAGGACAATGACTGTACTGAAAGTTTCATAAATCTCTCATTTTGCCGCTGGAAGGTGTGTGGAAATCTAAACAAAATGTGGCTCCCCATTAAACACGCCCCAGCAGTCGTTGCAAGATGCTAAGATTCAAGGCTGATATTTGCTACCCAGGACCCATCAACTGCTCAGATTGACTCACAATCAGAACAGCTGGTGTGATGGTCAGGCTATTGTGTCAACTGGGCCAGTTACCTGTGCCAGCTGTTTGGCCAAGCAAGCACGGGGCTAACTGTAATACAAGGGCGTTTATGGACGTCAGTCACCATTGACTTTACTGCAGTGGTCAATCATAGAGAGCTGGTTGTAATTACATCTGTCAGGGAAACTGCCATCAGCAGTGAGTGACGCTTAACCCAATCAACTGAGTGCCTTAAAAGGGGAAGTGATTCCAGCATTGAGGGAGAATTTCCCAGCTCATGGTTGGACAGCCAGCGTCTCCCAGAGCTCGTCAAGAACCTTCACTGGACTTTCCCTGCAGCCCCTGGTTGTGCGTGGAACCTGGACTTGTGCATCCCCACGGCTGCGTGAGAGGCTCTTATAGAATCGCATATTGCTGACAGATACCTCTCGCTGAATCTGTTTCCCTAGAGAACCCTGACTAATGCAGTTGGTGAAAGTGAGCTCTGCCTTGACTCCGAGCAGCCTGCAGTCCTTGTTAGGCCACAGCTGCCCAAGGAGGCTCCAGCAGTGTCTACGACAAGCCCCTTCCAGGTTGGAAGCAGAAGCTCAGGGTGGGGATATTTTTCCTGCTTCCTGCCCCTCGCAATCCCTGCAGAAACTTCACAAAGGAAATGCGCGTTTCTGGAGGCCCTTAAGACCGCAGATTCCAGGTTGAAATTTTCCACTCATCCCACGGTCTCTCTGCGCCCTCCCCCCGCTTCGATGCTGGTGCTTCCAACGGGCCTGGGTGAGACCCCGACAACAGTACTGGAGATCAGGCAGCTCCATGGGTAGCCCTCCAGGAGAAGCAGGCGCCTGTTCTCGCCTCATTCCTGGGATCCCACTAAATAATAGAAAAAGAAGCAGAGTGCACAAAGGATGAAACATCTGTGGAAGCCCATTGTCAAGTACCTGGAGCGTTCAAGCAGCCTGTTGCTGAGGCCACGGCAGTGAGGGGCAGGGGAGAAAATTTTTGCAAAAGGATATTTCTCTTAAAATGTGCTGGCCTCACACAGCCTGCCTCCCTCCCTCCCTCCCTTCCTCCTTCCCTCCTTCCTTCCTTCCTTCCTTCTTTCCTTCCTTCCTTCCTTCCTTCCTTCCTTCCTTCCTTCCTTCCTTCCTTCCTTCCTTCCTTCCTTCCTTCCTTCCTTCCTTCTTTCCTTCTTGTTGTTTTCAAAGATGCAGCTACACTTATTGGGTACAATCAATTGCTCTAAAAGCATGTTAAGTTAAAGTACAACAGTGGAATGCACCAAATATACCCTTTTTAGCAGCAGACAGCTGTGAACATCAGAATACCTGAAATTCAGATAGAAGGAACAGACACTCCAAGTGAAACTCCTCTGCGGAAGCTTCTAGCTCCTTTCGTAGCACCCACAGGGAAGGCACAGCTGAATAACCAAGGATGGGAAATGAGAAGAATGTGGACACTTTCGTAAGACAGATGGCTGATGACCTTGGGTGACAAATCCTTGCATCTTTATTTTGTCTGACAGTCTATGAACACCCTTCCCTCTGCCTGGAGAGGAAGATGGGTGTTTGGTAATGCTGGGGATGCCGGATGATATCCTTCTGCCACCTTGTCTGCTTGGGCCACAGGCAGGGTCATCCCAGTGGAAGGAACTCAACAGCTAGGAATTTCAAAACCGAATACACACCAGGAAAGGAATGGCCCATTTGATCAATACCAAGGCACAGTTGCTCAAGGCTAACAGCCAAACGTGAAATAACATTAATCCGTAGACTTAGGTGACAAGATCCAATGGAGGGAAATTATTGTCCTCCCAGTAGTATTCTCCATGTGGCAGTTGGTTTCAATGCCTCAAAACAGAAAATTATTGCCTGAGATATATAAAGATGAGAGCTGAAATCGGGGCAGGGATACTTTGGAATTTGTGGAGATGACCTCAATGTGGAAGTCTGTTAAAATTTATATCGTCAATATTCACCAAGTAAGAGAAGCACAGACATAAAACACACCATTTTGAAAATCCCTGCTGAGCGCTGCAGCCTTCAGAGAGTGCTGTCTCACTTGGTGGCAGCAGTCCTGGTAGGATATTGTGATACTGAGGACTACTGGGCATTTTCATTTAGAAAGGCATATGGCTAAGGTCCAGCATGAGCCTCCTTTCTACTTAATTCCATCTTCTCATGGGTATTTTGTAATCTGGGCGTCAGTAGCTCTTTTTTGTCACTCATCCGTCTGTCGGAACTTTGGTCAGAACTGTGCCAAGTCAGGTTTTGTTATATTGTATTGTACTAATGGAAGTAGTGATCAGGAAACTCTTCAGGAAAACGGCAGAATAATCATCATTATTTTCTCAAATTGGCTTATTCCTGTCCATTTTCTTCTCCTTCTCTCAAAAAAGAGTGGCCCCATGGTTTATAGGAAACTCCGGTGGAGCAAACCAGTTCATTCCCAAGGCACTCTGGGAAGGGGCCAGCTTGACGGGAGGGGGAGGACATAAAGAAGGTGAGAAACAGACCCAACAAATACCCCCCGAACAACTAAGTAATCTCCACGAATACACAGAACTGAGAAAATAAGTCTCTACATGACTGAATGAAAAAGGTGGTGGTAATGTACGTTTATGAAGACTTCTTTCCAGAAATGTGATTTAAGCAAGAATCTTGCTCAAGGAAATACGAGGTGACGGAGTGCATACCTTGACCAGCATTTTAGCCCAATCTCACCTTCATTTATCACAATGGACAGTTAAAAAACATCAAAAGCCAAAACACCACCGATGAATCCTGAACTTTATTCTTACAGTTCTGAACAACGCCATATCTGTATTAGGCACAAGGAAAATAATGATAATGGAACGTAGCCATCGCCCAGGACGCGTCCCCCGAAGCGCCGTGACGGTGTTTACCGGGCTGTTTTCTCAGCAGACACGAAGGACAGGACCTCTCTGCCCTCTGGGGCCCAAGGGCCCGGGCCTGGGTTTATGTGTTGGGTCCTGTCTATCACCCTTCTTTCTCGTGGCTCAGCTGTCCCTCGGGGCCTGTTTGAAACTCCTTCCCCTGCTCTGCTGTCTGCTGGGGCCCGGAGCCAAAGCTACCCACTGAGACCCCGTGGAGCAACCAAAGCAAGGCTGGGCTAACAGGACGGAGAGGAGCTTGCCCACCTCCCAGCCAAAGCAGAACTCCACCGGACTGCCGGGAAGAGGAAACGTGCCCCGTGGAACACAACTGTCCAAACAAGACGTCTCAAGAAATAGCTTTATTCACGTTAGCAGAGAAGCAATCCTCTTTGCTTGACAACATGTATGGGACATTTCTCGGAGAGTGATACAGTCGTCACAGTGATAAGCATTGACTCACACTACTCCAGGGTATGGAGATTGACACTGCTTCAGAAAGGGAGAAAGAATTCCTAGAACGTCGGGGACTTCCCACCTGCTACTTTTCTTTAACTCTTTTGCGCTTATCTCCTTGAATTACACATTTTGAAAGGTATTCATAAAATTTTGTTTGCTATGTAAATCATCCACAATTTTACTTTTTGCAACTCTTCTATTTTAGTAATATTGGGTGGCCTACAGTATCACTGGAACAGACGTATTTGTGTAAATTTATGAAAAGGCAATTTGCTGTCCCATCAGTCTAGAAACCCCAAATCCCAAAATAAATGGCAATTTGAAACTCATAACAGAGCAGAAAGAGTTAATCATCTTCATACGCCAACAAATGGTCCTTCCAACCATCTCCTTGCTTTTAGGTGCCAATTAGGCACTGAGGTCTCCCCAGAAATCACACTCCTCACGGACTTGTTTCTTTATGATTAAAACTCACTCTCCTTTTATATCCTTCAAAATGCCTACATGAATTAGACCCCCAGATGCTTGGTGAATGTGAATTTCATCATTAATCTTATAAACCTTCCCATCTCCTACTGGGGAAGCAAGTATTTTTAAAAATGACAGAGTCCTCTAGTCATGACAACTTTTATAAAGAACTTCTCTACAATTTATGTAGCAGTCAAGAGGTAAGCACTTCATTTAATTTTCACAGGAGACATATGAAATGGATACCATGATAATACTATATTATAGAAAAAGGAGACGTTGAAGCTGAGAAACAACCTTGTCCTAGAACAGGTCGCTAGCCAGTGACAAAGCCGGGATTTGAATCTCGATCTCTCCAGCTTCTCAACTATCAAAACCTGCCACCACGAGGGCCTTAATCCACAAATATTATCGATTCTACTTTGGATTGTGTAGGTTTGAACTGTTTTGCTACCACCAAAATCATCTTTTCAGGGTGTTACTCAGAGTAAAACTCTGTTTTAAGATGCCTCTAGGAGTCTCACTTCTGGGTTTATGCTCTTGCTTGAAGCAAATATAAAACAGACAAATCTATAAAACAGTTTTTAAGACTTCCAACATTAGGTGTACCCTAATAACCAAACTCAAAAAGAAAAAGAGCCTGATCACCTCAATAGCTGTTGACAAAGCATTTGACAAAGTTGAACACACATTTCTGATAAAAACTCTTAGTCAACTAGCAATATAAAAAAATTTTCCCTATCCTGATAAAAGTCATCTATTGAAAAATGACAGCTAAAGCCAAGCTCAATGGTGAAATATGAAATGTGTTCTTCCTAAGTTCAGGAAAAACACAAAGATATATCCTGTCGCCACTTCCAGTCAACATTGTACTAGAGGTACCAGTCAATGTAACAAGGCAAGGATAAGAAATAAAAGGTATTCAAATTAGAAAAGAAGAAGTAAATATTTCTCAGTTCACAGACAACATAATCAGCTATATAGAAATTCCTGTGGAATTAAAATGAAATTACTAAGACTAACAAGTGTATCAAGGAATCTTGCAGAACACAACCACCATGCAAAAAGCAACTGTATTTCTATATATTATAATGAACTGTCTGAAATTATTTTTTTAAAAATACCATTAACAGTAGTATTAAAAACATGAAATACTTAATAGTAAAGCATACAAAAGGTACACAAGACCCATACACTTAAATTTATAAAACATTGATTAAAAGGTCAAAAATACCTAGAAAATTAGAACTATAGTGTGCTTATTGATTAGAAGACTCAATATTGCTAAAATACCATCCTTCCTAAATAATCTATAGCTCCATTGATTGTTAAATTCCTATTGAACTCAAGGAACCTAGAATAGACAAAACAACTCTAAAAGAGAAAAAACAGTTGGACTTCAAGAATTATTGTAAAGTGAGAGTAATCAAGATAGAGAAGCCTTGGTGTCAAGAAGACAAATGGATCAATGGCAGAGAATAGAGTCCACAAATAAACCCTTTCACATATGCTCAAAGGTTGCTGTTGTTGTTGTTCACAAAGTTGCAAATACAATGCATTTTTCAAAAAATGGTGATAGAAAAATTGAATATCTAATTGCAAAATAATGGGCTTCCATCCATATTTCATACCAAATGGACAAATTAATGCAAAATGGATTATAGGCCTAAAAGTAAAACATGAATTACAAAGCTTCTGTAAGAAAATATAGAAGAAAATCTTTGCAACCTTAATTTAGACAACACAACAGTAAAAGCATGACTCATGAAAGGAAAAAAATATGATAGACTTTATCTGAATTAAAACTTCTGCTAGTTAAAAACTCTGAAAGTCATTGTTAGAATAAAAAGGCAAGCCACAGACTTGGAGAAAATATGTGCAAATTATTTATCTGATAAAGGAATTGTTTGAGGAATATTTGAACAACTCTCAAAACTCAACAATAAGTAAACAACCTAAAAAAAAATTGGCAGAATATTTGAACAGACACTTCACCAAAGAAGAGAGATAGATAACAAATAGGAACATGTAAAGATGATCAGCATCATTTGTCATTAGAGAAAAGTAAGTTAAAATAACCACAATGAGTTACCATTATTCTCTATTGCAATAGTTAAATTTAAGAAGTTTGACCATGCCAAATGCTGACTACGGCATGGAGCAACTGGAACTCTCACAGACTGCTGGGGGCAGGGGATGTAAAATGGTATAAGTACTTTGGAAAACAGTTTGAAGTTTCTTAAAAAGTATACAACAACCTACCTAATTATCCAGCATTTTACCTTCAGATATTTGTTTAAAAGAAATGAAAGCATGTGCCTATTCATATATGTATGGACACATGCATGTATTCATATGTACACAAATAAATATCACAGGTTTATTTTGAGTAGTCAAAAACTGTCTAAGACCCAAAAGTCCATCAGTTGAATGGATAAGCCCATTGTGCTTATATCCATTTGATGGAATACTAAGCAACATAAAAAAGAAATGAACAATTGATACATGTAAAACTTTCTCAATAATTATGCTGAGAAAAGAAGCCAGGCACAAAAGAGTCTTTATTGTATGAATCTATCTGGATAAAATTCTGGGAAGACTCTAATGACAGAAAAGCAGAGGAGGGTTTGCCTGGGGCCCAGGGCAGTGGAGGGCATAGGAGGGCAGGATTACAGTCTGGGAAGGGCACACTTTTTAGGAAACGTGTATGTTCATGCTCTTGACTATGAAGATGGTTTGTGCATTTGAAAAACTTACCAAAAGGTACACTTTAAGTAGGTGCAGCTCCTTTTACGGTAATTATACTTCAAAACAAAAAGCTCCTTTTTTTAAAGCTTCCTCTGGAATCTGGGATCCTGGAAATCACCTCCAGTTGCACAGTTGTCATAGACCTTCTGGGTTCCCTGGTGGTAATGTAGTAAAGTGAAGAGAACAGAGTTAAATTCCAGATCTGCCATTAACAGCTGTGCCATCTTGAGACAATGCCTCACCCACTCTCTGCCTCAATTTCCTCACTTGTAAAACTGAGATAATAAAGCACCCATCTCATAAAGTTGTTGTCAGGATTAAGTTAATGCATGGGTAGCTCTTAAAACCGTGTGTGGCCCATAGTCAGTTCAATGCTTATTAGTTATTTTTCTGATAATGCTTTCCCTGTTTACTTTATTTATATTTATATGGTTTCCCTCATTTCTTTTTGTCAACTTGGTGTCCCTTGTCTGAACAGTAAGGAAGAATAAAATACAATGGTCGATTACAAAATTTATAAACAGGTCATTGAGGGCTTAGCAGGTATGCTGGATACAACGCTCATCTTTGCTGATTATTTATGTCAGAGGTCGTGCAATACGATATTCTCCACCACCCTGAAATTCAGTGATTTTCTAAAGAAATTGATCCTCATTTTCTGCCAAGAGAAAACACAAAGGGAACTCTAAGAGAGTTCCTTGTTTTCATAGAGGGCACGAAAGTGCCCGGGATCTCTCTTCTAGACCAGAGGACACTGCCTTTGAGAGGCGGGCGGGGGTGAGTGCTGACCGGCCCCTTGCTTGGCCGGGGTGTGTGCTGACCGGCCCCTTCTTGCACGGTCACGCTTAGCACCCGCTGTGCGTTGGTGCGATGCCGCGTGCAATGGGCACGTGGAGCAGACGAGGCACTCTTCCTTCCCTCAGGGACCGGGCCTCTGACTGGCCGTGGTATGGCTGCGGAGATGGCAGGCAAGGGCACGTTTAACCCAGAAAGGCAGCCCGACGTGGCAGCGCGCCAAGCAGGAAGGACGCGTCCCCGCGCTCTGGTGTGGCCATCAAGTCCTTCCTGGAATGAGGCAGAGCAGAAATCAGTTGTAAGCTTCCCCTCTACTGCGGGCCAGACAATCCCGTGAGCGTAGTCCTCGCTCACCGTGGTTGTGTGCTCTTTGACTCTCCCCCGAGATTTTTCTATTTGCACATAGAGAAGGTGTACGTGTGACTTGTGATGCAGTTCTGAGATGAAGTAAGGTTCTGGCTCAGAAGCTGCTCACCCTCCAATTCACAATTCTCCCAGGCATGCTTGGTGTCTCCTGCTCACAGCTCGCTAAGACCACCGGAGAGTGACCACAGCTGAGCACAGGCTCACCCCTCTCACGGCAGGTTCACCCTTGTAGCAGGTGCTCAAATTATGGACAGTTGCTTGTTTGCTCTCTTCGTAGATCCATTTGACCCACCTTTGATAAGTTAGCCCCAAATCACTCCAGAGGAACTAAACACTTGAAACACAGACCTCCCCAAGGAGCTGCCACGTGCGCCTAGGAAGGTGCTTCCACTGCTGCTGCCACTTCCTGCCCATGGGAGACGGGAGCAACGCCCTGTCCTTCATCCTGCAAACAAAGGCTCATGGCTTTATCCATTAACAAGGAAATGCAGTTGTTGTTCCCTCCACACTTCTCCAGCAACACCTACCTCTTCTCTTTCAGGATTCTCCACCCCCAACCAAGCAGGGCCACTGGGCACCAGCAACCCCTCCCCTTGACACCACAGGGGACCTAAGTTGGGGCAGGTTTGTGTTCCTGAGGTAGGAAAATGGTGAGCCTTCGGGATTTTCCTCTCACCAATTTTTGCCATTGGGCCAAAAGCTGAGAAGGCAGCGGGCAGCCATGGCTTCACCAGGTAACAAACATGCACGTCTGCATAGCAAAGGCAGGGGTAGGTGGGCGGGGCTTCTAAAGGGTTCCTTATTGATAATCCATGAATTGATGAATTGATACTCGGGCATAGCAACTTCGGAGATGCACCCACCCTATGCTCTTGAGTTCTCCAGATGGCTGAAAAATTCATTGGCTAGCTCAGCTCCTGCAGGTTGCAGTCAGTCCACAAACATAAATCCTGCCATAACCCACCGAATGGGCTGGGGGAGAGTGAAAACTACAATGTAAACTATAATCCATGCGGTGCAGCAGTGCTCCAAAATGTATTCATCAAATACAATGAATGTGCCGCAATGATGAAAGAGGTTGTTGATGTGGGGGAGGGGGAGTGGGGGATGTGGGAACCGCTTATATTTTTTAATGTAACGTTTGGTGTGATCTAGGTATCTTTTAAAAAAAGACAGTAAAATTTTTTGATTTTCAAAAAAACAAAAAAACTGCTTTCTAAAGGACACATTTGCTGACACTCCAGGGCCATTCAAAGCCACCGAGGAGTTCACGCAGGGGCTCTGCGCTCAGGAAATGGGGCACGGCGTAGTGACGAGGCAGAGCAACGAGTCTCCTCCTGAGAGGCTCCAGAGCACATCACAGGAAGGCGCAGGCACATCTGGGGAGGACTCGCCTCGAACCCTCACTTCCTTAAGGGACTGACACCAACACCAACTTTATGTTAGAAGCAGAAAGTTTCCTCTACTTCCTTTAGAATTTTATTTTATCCCAAATAAAAGTGACCACTGAGAAATGTATTCCCCTTTGGTTTCCTTGAATTAAGAGTTACCCATATTCAAAATGTGTGCCAAGTGTACACTAAGGACTGGTAATAGTCTGATGATATTATCTCATAATCTGAAAAAATGTTCCACCCTGGCGTGGTGTGTTGATAGAGGGGTGTTGCTTGGGAATTCTGCACATGTGCGTGATGGTTTTATCAGTTTACAACTTCTGTCATAAAAAATATATTTAAAAAATACTAATAGGGTGGGTTGGGGGGAAAACACACCAAACCTAAGTTAAGGACTGTAATTAGTTGTAAGATTTTGATAATATTCTTTAACAATTTGTAACAAACATTTCACAACAAGGCAAGGTATTGGTGAGGGATTGAAGTATGGGACCCCTGTATGATGTTATGCACGTTTGCTTTGTGAGTTCACAACTTTTACTATCACTTATTGTTTATGTATATTCATGTATAAATGATACAAAAATAATAATAGGATGAGTTGGGGGAAAATACTTTGGTTAGCAGTAATATTTTGAGGATGTTCTTTAATCATTTGTTAAAAATGTTTAACAGTGCAATGTACTGGTGGTAGGGTGAGGTACGAGAACCCTGTATGATGTTATATGTTTGTTTTGAAAGTTCACAACTATCACTGTACACTTATTGTTTTTGTTTTTATTTAGTTTAGCATTATAACTTTTATTGCTGTGGTATAACCTCAACATCTCTCACATGTTCACACTGAAAATTAATTAATTAAAAAAGAATTAGTGGAATTAATATAAAGAAAAAAAAAATTCCATAAAGGGATATTTGAAGATAATATCATGCTATCTCATGGTAAAACTCATATTTTAAAAACATATATTTCTTTGAAAATTATAAGTAGATTTATAAAAGTCTTACTAAAATATCCATAAGGTCTTTTTAAAATATATTTTTTATTATCTTTTTTTTAAAGATACAGAGATCACACAAAATACACTTATTGTTTATATATGTTCATGTATGAGTGATATGCTTCAATAATTTTTTAAAAAAATATTCATATTCATAAATTAAAGAGAAACATTTGAAGGTATAGGAAAGTATATGAAATATAAAATATGATTACCTGTAATTTTCACTATCTAAAGGCAACCACTGATAACATTTTGGTATATTTTCTTCTACTTTTTTCTATGCATTTTAAAAGGTTAAGTTCGTACAGCATATGTGATATTCTATTATGCATTTTACACATAACATCATACTGTGTTTTCCCATATTATTAAAAAAATGCTTCAAAAGTCTCCATGTTGTTCCATTAATAGGTGCAATGTCATTCATTTAATCACCTTCCGGTGTTAGACATTTAAAATTATTTACTATTTTCTCAATAGTTAATAATCTTTAGTGAATGCTTTAGGCATAAACTCATGATAGATTCCCAAATGATTTTCAAAGTTCTAGTTATTGGACTAGAGTTATGAACTGCAAATCTTTTTGCGCATTTTGTCAAATTGCATTTGGAAAGGTCATGTCGTGTAAGCCTCTGAACCGAGGCATGAAAAAGTGCATCCCACTGTCTGGCCATTTACACAGGTTGTCCCGTTGTTAAAACCACTTACTGCTTTGAAGCATGGCAGTGAGCGCCGGTGTCCCCTTCCTGTGGGTGACCGTGTCGCGCCTGTTCCCTCTTCCTGCCCTGAGATGGTGCTGGAGAAGCCAGGCGGCTCGTGGAACTGGGGAGGTGGCACGGCGACCTGACCAAGCGCAGAAGTCGGGAGCGCGGGAGAACGGGCAGGGGCTCTGGCCCGACGGCGTCCTCCTCCCACCGCTTCTCTTCTCTGGGGATCAAGACGTCCCCCGCAGCTCCAGGTGGGTGACAACGACCCGCAGCGCTCGGCCCTGGTTTCGGCGCCCTGCACCCCTGGCCCTGACCTGGCCCCTCTCTCGGGCGCCCTCACGGGTGCTGCTGGGCCAGGGCCCTTCCCCAGCCCGCAGGGCCCCGGAGCGGGGGTCCCTACCGGAGCTGAGGAGTCAGGGCCCCCAGGGAACCGGCAGCCCCTGCCGCAGACCTGGGAAGAGGAGTCGTGAGACGGGCAGTCCGAGAGCGAAAGCAGGCCTGACAAGCACGCTGAAAGACAGGAGACAGTATGAGCAACGGGAGGCAAGCGGGGCAACGGCCTGAAAAGAAGCAAATAGAAACATTAGCTACGACAATATGTGACCTGACGGAAAAGAGATTCGAATCTAGAATCGTCTATGCAAGCAAATTCTCAGGTAATTCGTTCCCAGACGTAAAGGTGGCGAATACCTGGCCACAGGGTCTCAGTCTGAAGGTGCTTTTGGAGGAATTGCTTCGATAGGAAGAGAAACAAATCCAGATGCTCCTACAAAAGATATGCTAAGAGCTGTCAAAATACTCAGAGAGGGTAGAAGGCCCTCTCACCCAACAAACATTAATACCAAAGAGTGGGAAGAAGGGCAGTGAGACCCAGAATTAGAGCTGTGTGTGATGTGAACGTGGTGGGGCTGATAGAGCTTGGCAGGCGCTGAAAGGTATCGAGGGGCCAGGGTGCCTGAAAGAGGACGTTCTAGAGTTTTTGAAGTAAAACGAAAAGAAAAAATTACACAAAGACAAGACAGGACAGCCTGAAAAAAGAAAACTATTACAAATAATTCCAAATGTAGCAACAATAACAGTAAACATAAATGGACTCAACTTACCAGTTAGAAGCAGACTTTGGATTTTTAAAGAATGTAGCTCTAACAGTTTAAAGAGCCTCACGTAAGGACAGGGGACGCGGAAATGTTGAAAATAAAAGCATCGGACAAGACATCATTGGTCCTCCTTATTTGCAGATTGCGTATTCGTGAATTTGCCTGCTCCCTAAATTGTATTTGTCATCCCCAAATCAATACTCAGTATTTTTTCTGTCATTTGCAGACACACTCAGAGCATGACTATTTTGAGTCGCCCGATGTTTCCCAGCTAAGGTCCAACAAGGCCACACTCTGCCTTCTGGTTTCAGCTTTCACACTGTCAACAAAAGTGCTTTTCACTGGCCGTTTAATGCCACATTTTTGGTGTGTTTCTGCTTTTTGTTGGTAATATCGCTGGGTTTTCAGAAACCATCCAAATGCGGTTTTGAGGTCCCGGGTGCAGGGCTGCGGTCAGGCTGATGCTCCCGAGGGCGCGAAGGCTGGCTGCGCCTTAGGCCACCGCGTAGGAAAGTTCCCGGGGACGAAGGCACGATGCTATCAAGCACGTGTCACCTGCTGCGCCTCAGCAGAAGCACACAGGAAACACGGGCGGCTCGGGCCGATGACAGCGTGCCCAAGGCTGCGGGGCTCCGCCTGGGAGCAGGGTTCACAGGGCGACACACTCTGCGAAAAGCAGGAATCCACCTAATACAAGGCAAATTCTAGCGCCCAAAGCAGGGCAAGCTATACAAATTTCAGGCAAAACAGATTTTAATTAAAAAGCTCGGTAAGAATGGAGTGGCTTATTATATAACGTCAAAAAAGAAAAGATTCAATTCATGAAGAGGAAATAATCAC
Organism: Dasypus novemcinctus; assembly: GCF_030445035.2. Taxonomy (NCBI): domain Eukaryota; kingdom Metazoa; phylum Chordata; class Mammalia; order Cingulata; family Dasypodidae; genus Dasypus; species Dasypus novemcinctus. The sequence continues at coordinate 163,922,479 of NC_080677.1, read as the reverse complement.
TCAAAGCAATTATGAAACTTGGAAAAGAATTTCAAAATAAGTAAAGCAAAAATTAATTGAATCACAGGGAGAAATTGACAAGACCACTTATATCAGACAAGATCTCAACACACCTCTCACAAATACTAAGTCAAGCAGACCAAAGCAAAACACAAAAAACCAAAGCACCAACTATTTTAGAAAAGTTATAATCAAAACATAAGTGTTACTTAACGGAAATGCATAGATTTGTGCATCTGAAAATTAAATACACAGTCTTTTAAGCTCAGGTGGAACATATTCCAAGAAAGCAAGTCTAGACAACCATGGAAAAAAGTTTCATATAGAATATTCTCTTCGTTACAATGAAACTGTTACAAGTTAGTAAGGAAACTTTGTTCAATCCCCGTATGTTCAATGGCCCCTAACTATCTTATGGGTCAAATGAGAAGTCACATGAAACGCTATACATACTCAGAACCAGCAGATAATGGGGACATGACCAGTAAAAACTTCTGGAATGCAGGGAAATTGATGCACCCAGGGAAACACTCATATGAGAAAACATGAAAATCGTCTTTCCAAATGTAGAGCTATCTTTCCAACTTATAAAATTAGAAAAATAACCACAACATAAACCCAAAGAACTTAGAAATGAAGGTGACAGTAAAGATAATAAAGAAAAGGAATCAATAAAATTTTAAAAAATCTTATGAAAAAATAAAATACATTAACAGTACAGAACATCAACAAAACCAAGAGCTAGTCTTTGAAAAGAGTAAGGAAAAAAACAAATATTATAAATGAATGGGGGGGCATAATTAAAGATTAAGTTAAATTAAAGATTAAAAGCTGAATTAATCAAAGGTTGAAAGTAAGAGTTACTCTGAAAATATTTTGAAATATGAAAACAGATAAAAATGACAAATACTCAGAAAAATAGTAGAAATAAAGAAAAATTGACTAAAAATAAAGAGAAAACCTGACTTTTCCTTTAATATTTAATAAAATTGGAACATTATTTAAAAACCTCCCCACAAAGGAAACTCCAGACCCAGATGGTTTTACAGGCAAGTTGTACCAAATGCCATTCTTAGAAATACCTCTCTCATCTAGAAATTAAGGAAAAAGGAAAAAAAGCAATGTTCCATAACTCATTATATAAAGCCTGTATTTGTCTCTACAATGGGAACAAAAATGTTAACACATTTAGAAATACATCTTTCAAAAACACAAAAGCCTTTATACAAAATATATTTATGGAAATTTTAAAGTAGAGCTAAATAAGTAGAAATATATCTTATATGTACAGTCAGGAAAACTTCATACCAAAAAGCTATCTCTTTTCTGAAAGTTGCTGCATAGATTCAATGCAATTCCATCAGAAATTCCTCTCCAACACTTCAGTTTTCTGTTTTTATAATAATGGCCATTCTAGTAAGTGAGAAAGGGTATCTCATTGTGGTTTTGATTTGCATTTCCTTAATGGCCAATGATTTTGAACATCTTTCATGTACTTTTGGCTCTTTGTATATTTTCTTTGGAGAAATGTCTATTTAGGTCTTTTGCCCATTTTTTAATTAGGCTGTTTGGGTATTTGTTTCATAAACTTTTACTCTCTCACTAGGTTTCCCACATTATTGAATATTAAATTTTGCCTCTTATTTTTGGATTAACATTAATCTTTTTAGCTCTATAATAACTAGTTGAAGATGAGTTCTTTTGATAAAAATTTTCAAGAGATCTTCTTAGATCTCTCATTAAATTTTTGTATTTATGAGTCATACTGTGAATTTTTGAGGTCACTTAGTTTCCAAAGCATTGTTTCTAAAACCCACCAGCTAAAATCCCCAGAAGTCACGTAGTCACATAATTAAAAACCTATCTCAACCCATGCCAGTTATTCAGGTTTAAGCCAGAGTGAGTGGGCCTCTCTCCCAAGAAAGGCTAAACACTTTCACAGTTCCTAAGAAATGTAAAATATACAAGTGGTCTAGAAATTTTCTGTGCCAAGACATCTTATTTATTTTGTACAAAAGTGAAAAAGTTACATGGCAGCTAGATGTCAGTTTGTGAGATTTAAAGTCAAAACATAAGCCCCAAACCATGACTATATGAAACATTTAATACTTGGAACCGGGCCCAAGATTGGGCACATGCAGCCTGCGACTTCCTTCTCAGCGATGCAGTACAAGGCAGCGTGACACGTAGAAAGGAAGGCAGTGGCAGTGCCACTTCCTTAGACCTTCACTGCAGGGCATGACTTACAGTCTAAAGAGTTCCAAGAAACATTTTTTTTTTTTTAGATAAATGAGTACAGACATAAAAATTGCCTTGTTGCAGAGTCTGTGTAGCTGAGATTAAAAAGGAAAAAAAAAAAGCAATAAAGCCTTCGGTCCAAAGCTTTGGGTGGTTTGATTGAGTAGTGAGCTCCGCTCCCTGCCTTGAGGAATGTGTAATGATGGGAGTGGAGAGCAGTCTAAAGCGGGGACTCCAAGTGGGGCCAATCTAGCTCACTGCATTCTCTTTTTTTCCCCCACTATTTTTATTAGGCTTTGGTACATATTGCCTCTGGGAAGTGTCATAATCCATTATAAGGACCTAAATAAAATAAGCACCTAAATAACGTCACTTAGCCTTGGCTGGTTGCAGTATGCCTCCCTTTTACAGGGGACTTTTGAATTAGAGGTGGCAGCTCAGGAAGGGTCATTACAGGGCTAGAAAGCAGTCCTGGAGTCCACTTAGGACCCTGGTTTATAGCTCACGCTCTATCTCTAACTCCTCAGTGCCCGCAGCCGAGTTACGGAACTCCTGCAGGTTCAGCTTCTGCTGTTTAAAACCGCGGCTCTGATGATGGAAGAGGCTGTCGATGTGGGAGGGGTGGGGTGGGCGGGATGGGGGTATATGGGGACTTCATATTTTTTCAAGTGTAACATTTAAAAGAAAATAAAGAAGAAAAAATTTTTTTTTAATTTTATGGGACTGGAGACTATATCAAGGTAACAAAACAGCAAAATCTCACCAAAGACAACCTGGAATTTCTGTGTCAATTTTGGGAAATATCCAAGGAGAGAAATAACTCATCACTCTAAACAAGGAGCTCCCAAACTAAACAACTGGATGGAATGCCTACTTTAATTAGTACTCAGAACTTACTAAGGTAATGCAAGACTCAAAAATAATTTCATTAAAGAACTTTTTGCAAAAGACGAATGAGAACTTGTAAACTCGTGGGATTTCTGTTTTCCTTATTTCTATGTTTTTGTTTCTGATGAATAACTAAATTATTTTTAATTGAAGATACAAAAATAAATAAATAAATATAAAACACGGCTCTGAACCAGCTCCCATCAAACCACGGGTTGTTAGAACACAAAGCACTTTAAGAAAACAGCTGGTGTCATTACTTCCATCATGGAAATGTCCGGAGCCTGCTCACCACTTCCCAGCACCCTCTGTTTCTTCCTGCCTGATTATCAGTTACTTGAAGTCTTGCATCTCCCTCACCTTGTCAACACTTTGAGATGAGAGTGGCTTGGGGCAGCACATTAAATCTACCTGAGACACACTCTAGGGCCAGGTGAGCAAAACCAAGCCTCCTCCCAGGGCACCCGACAATGGTGAGACCCCGAGAATATTCGGGGGTTTTCTAGGAAAACCCCATCCGTAACACTGCAGCTCCACCCCATCGCCCACCACTCTGGGGTTAAGCCCAGAGAGTTCACAGTCTTAGGGGGAGACCCTTTTCTCCTTGAACCCATTGTTCCAAATCTATGCATTAAATTATTTCATAACACTGATTTTCTTTAGAAAGAAAATGCAAATTGTCAGAGAAGCCAGATAGAATTTAGCAGTGACTGAAAGGAAGTCGGCCAATCAGACTTCCTCCCAGTGCTTCTCAAATTTGGGGCTTATATTTCTATAAACTCAGTGTGCCCGCTGTAAGGAGATGCTTGTGCCCCCTACTCGGGGCGGATGGGGACTGGTGGTGAGGGGAGAGAGGAGGGTCTCACCGAGCAGTCAGCGCCAATGAGGATTTTTTGGATCCGATTTAACTTAGGGGACTTCCTTTTCCTGAGATCTGAGAATTCTGACAATCTGCTGAAGTATGTCAACTAGAGGTGGCAGAGCTGGGGTTAGAGACTCCTAGCAGGAAAACACGGGGCGTGGGGGCAGAGGCGAGTCTCAGAAGGGGAAGTGCCACCTTCACTCTCCAACGAGGGCGTCTTAGTCTGGAGGTGGACACAGACGCCCTCCTCCCCCAAGCCCGCCGTGGTTTCCACTGCTGGTGAAATTTCCCACGGGCCCACCTCAGGACGGTGAAGCCAAAGCAGGAAAGCACAAAGAAAGCCGCAGAGAGGAATGCCTTCTGGGGCGAGGGGGTTTGACAAGGGCTGGGGGGGCACTTCAATCTCCAGGGGGTCTGGAACCTAAGCGAAGTCTCTGCTCTCCAGGGCTGGCCTCGGGGGTTTTTCTGCCGGTGCCCAAGGAGGAGGCTAAACTGACTCCTCGGTTGCTAATCTCTGCTCAGCACCGGGTAAAATGACTGCTGAGTTGGAGCACACAAGAAATCCACCAGTAAATGAAATGCCATGTAATAGATTAATTATCTGCTCTTTTCTGACTTGGAGCCACAAAGCAGTCCCAACCCTGTTATAAATAAAATTATTAGCAAAAGAGCTCAGTGAGACTTGCCAGGTTTGAAAGCACGTGGGATATTGACAAAGCACATCACCTTTTACTTAATAACATTTATTGTCATTGTTTTTTCTTATAGAATACATAGATCCTTTGTGGGAATTTTGGAAAATGCAACTACCGGCAAAGGTTAAAGGAAAAAATAACTTCTAACCCTAGTAACAGTGAGAAACTGAGGTAACACAGCTACATTGTCCCTACGTTTTTATAGTCATAAATATAAATACATGTCTAAAAGTATTCTTCTGATACCAGGGAAAGGGTTCACAATTTTAGGTGTTTATTTGTGTATTGTTCTGCTGAGGTTTTTTTTGTTTATCAACTTTAGTTTCTGTGGTTTTAGGTGAATCTAATTCACTACCAAGACACAAGGCATATTCCATTTCCTTTATTCCTTCCCCCATCGTTGAAATCGCACATCTCTTTGCAGAGCTATTTCATCTGACCAGTGTGGATAATGATGAAACCGTTAGAGACCTATCGTTTTTGAACCTGATATATTGCCATTTAATAAAATAGCAACTTTGTGGAAAAAATCCCAACTTGGAATCAAGCATGAATGAGTGTCCAAATAAGTCTGAACTTTTTGCCTTTTTTCTTATCTTTGTGTCTGGCAGAGCCAACCAGAAAAAAACCTTTTTTATTATATCTTATAGAAATAGTCACAGAATTACATGGGGATATTTTTCTAGACTTACTGATAAGAGAGAGAGTAAAAGAGAGAGAGAAGCAGAGAGAGGGTTAGAGGGAGAGAGAGGGAGAGAATGAACAGAGAGAGAATAAGAGAGAAAGTGAGAGGGAGAGGCAGCTGGGAGCCTGGCCTGGCCCTGGTTTGCAGGGCGGGCTGGAGCGGACCCTGTCGATGCACCTGCCATCCGTGCTCAGAGGCACAGGCTAGAATGTGAGTAGAAGGCAGACGGCACGAGGGCAGGGGTCCCGTCTATTTCCTCACTATCCCAGGGTGCACGGCACATACTCAGTGTTCGTGGAGTGGAAACTGTGCTTTAGCTACACTCAGAAAACACTGATGACCTAAGCCAAAACTCACATTAAAAATTAATAATAACTTTTACTTTATCATATTACAAAAAAAAAAGAAAGACTACAGTCACCATGGAGAATTAGGAAATAGAGATAAAAGAAAAGAAGGGAAAAAAAACCACACCCTATGATCCGGCTGTTAGATAAGACCTCTGCAAACCTTGGGCACATCTGCCCCGTCGACCTTCTCTCTGGTGTGGATGTGTAAACTTTCTAATAAAAATTGGGTTATACTGTGTTGCTGCATTTTGAAGCACTTGTTTTACTTGAAAATAGAGTTTCTAGCTGTGCATGTGAAAATAACACTTGTAATTCTCATAATTATTTAAAGATAATTATAATTTCATTGTTGGGATATAACAAAATGTGCATAATGGATTCCTTATAACTATGTTTTTACAGTGAGAGAAACCCAGTGACAACCATCCTAAACATCCAAAACAAAAAACAAACAGAACAAAACAAAAACCCTTGCACATGTCCTTACTTATTTCCTTAAACAGATTTTTAGATTTCAAATGAACAAATCCATGATAATGCACTTTTTAAAAAATTACAGACGTTGTAAGTTTACCAAGTCATCGTGCATTCCATACAGGTTCCCCGTATGACCCAACCACCACCTTACATTATTGTGAGACATTTTTTACAACTGATGAAAGAACATTGCCATAATATTACTATCTGCAGTCCACAGAGAAGGCACATTTTTTGAGGCTTCTGATAATGTGGCCCGATTGCTTTTCAGAAACAATGTGTGAAATGTCAGTCCACCAGCAGGGTATATATGCCTGCTACATATGTACCCTGCTGGCTATCTCCCCCAGCACAGGGCGTGACCTCTCTTTCTTGTTGGGCCGGTTGGCCAAAAATTGGCATCATAAACCAAATAAAGTTCATACTGAAATGGCTCCCGACCACCTTTTTGGTTCACGCACTGCCTTTCCCGTGGGGCAAACGAGAGTTGAAATGTGGAGGCGAGCTCACCTCTGGACAGGGCTGGAGGGAGGAGGCTGGAGGGAGGAGAGAGAAGGCTGGAACCTCGAGGCTGGAACCTGGAGGCTGAAGGGGAGGAGACGGGAGGCTGGAAGGAAGAGGCTGGAGGGGGAGGCTGAAGGGGGGCCTGAAAGGGGGGCAGGAGGCAGACTGGCCCCCTAGACTCTCCTCCTTCAACATTCTGTTCCACAGTCTATATTTCCTTGCCAGTCCCCAATTATTCCCTCCTGATAAATTGATTGATCACTATGGCTTTTTTTCATGTTAAGTTTAACATCAATTAAATTTTAGACCCGGTGCTTCCAGTTTGTTCTATGGGAGATTTTCTAACTTCTAAGGGGGCATTTATAAGTGTGGTTGTCTCATCCATCACATGAAATGATAAGGTTAAATTATAAATTTAATTTTCAGTGGGTAACTTTATTTTCTGTAGCTTCAAGTTTCAGAGGAAACTCCCTTGTCCCTGATCGGTCTGCAGTACTGGACTATTGTGCTATTGTCTGAGGCGCTGACAGCCCAGCAGAGAGCAGGACAGACGAGGGACAAAGCAGGAGCCGTTAGAAAGGGGCAGGTCCCAGCCCTGCCCTGCCCAGCCAAATGCCGGGGAAGCCGGGCTTGGGAAGGGGCGTTCCAGGGCCCCCGGCCGCTTTGTTGGAAGGCTGGGTGTATATTTAGGTTAAGCTGCAATGATGGGTTTAAATAATAAACCCTGTGGGAAATCCAGGGAATATTTTCCTTTTTAAAAAATTTTTTTAAATTTTTTAAATTATCTTTTTTAAAAGAGATTACACAAAACATTACATTAAAAAACATAGAGGTTCCCATATATCACACTCCCCACCCCCCCACCCCCATCATTTTTTTTGAAGATACACAGATCACAAAAAATGTTACATTAAAAAACATAAGAGGTTCCCATATACTGCCCCCCCCCACATCAACAACCTCTTTCATCACTGAGGCACATTCATTGCTTTTGGTAAATACATTTTGGAGCACTGCTGCACCTCACGGATTATAGTTCGCATTGCAGTTTACACTCTCCCCCAGTCCATTCAGGGGGTTATGGCAGGATATACAATGTCCAGCATCTGTCCCTGCAGTATCATTCAGGGCAACTCCAAGTCCCAAAAAGGCCCACATCACATCTCTTCTTCCCTCTGCCTGCCCTCAGCAACTACTGTGGCTACTTTCTCCACATCAATGCTACAATTTCTTCCATTACTAGTCACAATATTTTACTTTGAAAGCCGTGTTCCTCCAAGTGCAGTCCACGTGTTTCCTCAAATGGACCACCAAGGGTGCTTTTAAAAGTTCAGTCTTGTTCCCACACAAGGGGCCAAATTAGAATGCCTCACTGTACAGTCCAAGCTTCGGCCTCTTCACCAGACTTTTCAGGGGACTCTTGGGCAAAATGGAATTTGAGCACCAATGAAATCACCTCTAGTAAACGGGAACTTCCCTTTCTCAGCCTCAGAATGGTGCCCACTGAACAATGCTCTGTGTTTCCTGGAGTAGAAACAACAAGCCTGAAAGAGGCAGACGGAGGCCCAGGGGCATCTGACTTCTGCTTCCAGCCAATCTCGCCAAGTAGAAGGTCAGTTTACCCAGTAGAGTTCCTACTTGGAGCTATTCTAAGACAAGGCCTGTAAGAAATACGTAGAACTGCCTGTATACTTTGCCTCTTATGGTCAGCAGATCACCTGAAAGAGCTGACTATTAAAGAAAATACTCACAAAGCAATGACATACTTTTTCTCAATCATCAGGTGGACAGAAATTTTAAAGGGTGTAAAGGGTTCACTGTTGGCCAGGAAATGAGGACAATGGAGCTTTGGCCAGCGGGAGGGTCCATTGGTGGAATCGGCCACCTGGAAGGATGGATGTGCACTAAAATGGGACAGGGGCGGCCCCTGGGGACAAGAAGGAAATGCGCCTGGGGTGGGGGCAGGGACGGCATGGTGAGCTGATCTGGAAGAGTCAACTAATGTGACAAGAACTTGATGTGAGCATGAAACGCTAATCCCTGTCACTCTGGACAGGAGTTTCATGTGTGCTCCTTAATTATTATTTTAGTTTCTCATTTATCAAAGTATTCTTAGAAAGAGAAAAAGGATATTGTTACTAGAGGGTCCAGAAATTCCTGAGGTCAAACCTCTGACTTGGTTTGAAAAGCACTTGCGTTGTAGGAAAGTTTCAAACGGCAGTCTCGGAGGTTTGCACTTGTCCATTAAGTGGAACATGAGGAAAGGCTTTGGTGAAAGAAGACGTTTACTCCATGGCTGGTGGACGTAGAATAATGTACCTGGAGGATTATTTTATATTAGACATTTTTTTACTCACCCAGCAAACAGGAGAAGCACAATAGCCTGAAGGTCACTGCGTCTGCCATCACTTCAGGGCAATGCAGATTTCCCTAAAATGGAAAAAAAGGCCTGGCAGCCAGACCTCCCCGGGGTGCGTGCCCTGCAGTCCTCCTGAGCAAGGGCGCGGCGCGAAGCATGTGGGCTTGGGAAGACGCCGGGAGCGCAGCCCCCCGCAGCCCAGATCACCAGGTAGACGAAGTCGCCCTGCTCCACAGACCTCGAGGGCTGGCTCTGGAGTAGAGGAGTGAGCGTCCTCAGCGCTCAGAGAGGGGCCCAGGGCCGTGGGTGCAACTCCTCGGGCCTCTACGTACCTGTCAGGAATAGAAGGGCAAGGGGGGGCTGCTGGGGCCGAGCCTCGGTGGGTCAGGACCAGCAGCTGCCCGCAGCGGACCCCAGGTGCCTTGGCTTCATGAGTGCCGCGAAGACACGCCTGACGAGTCGGGCTCAGCCTCTCCCCTCAACCCCTCGGCCCCTCGGCCCCTCAGCCCCCTCGGCCCCTCAGCCCCTCAGCCCCTCACCCCCTTCAGCCCCCTCAGCCCCTCAGCCCCTCAGCCCCCTCACCCCCCTCAGCTCCTCAGCCCCCTCGGCCCCCTCAGCCGGCCTCCTTGCCTGGGCACCCTCCCCTGCTGTGGGCTTTCAGGGAAAAGGAGTGCTCTCCAGGTCTTTTGAACGTGGAGGATGGACGCTGCAGCCTCTTTCTGCAGAAAAGCTTTGGAGTCGGCCCCAGACACTTGCCTCTTGGTGTCCCCAACCCTCCTTGGGGATCCAGAATCGCAGCGCAGGAGCCTGGTGCAGGACACCTCCCTCCTGACGGCTCGGCCCTGCCACGTGCCGCCCCTCCCGGCCCTCCCCCTTCCTGGAAGGCCTTCCCGCAGCCAGGCCCTGGCCCCTCCGCCTCTTCGCTCCGACGCCCCCTTCTCGGTGGGCAGCGCCTGCGATTTAAATGCGCAGGTCCTCTCCCCTGTCCTGCTTGATTTTTCTCCATGCCAAGTATTACCTGCTGATTCCACACTGAACTTGGAACTTAGGTGCCTGATTGTCTGCTCCCCGCCCCTAGAATGTGAGCTCTGTGAGGCAAGGATTAGGATCCTAGAAGACGACTAACAAACATCTGTTGAAGAAACACAGGCTTACGGAATAAATCCTCTGTCCCCGAGTGCTCAAGCAGCCGTCCATCTTTGGGGTGCATCCTGGGGGGACCCCTGGCTCAGTCGCGAGCAGCATGACTTCAGGGAGTTCACCTCCCCTCTCCAACCCTCTCTTTTCTCATTTATTCACGAAGAATGACCAAACCTGCTTTCTAGGGAGAAGGCGAAGAGTTCATGATAAATACTACATGGCAAGCACTCCGCCAAAGGCCAGGCACAACCTAGGCCACTGAGCTGTAAACAGCCTCGTTCTGAGAATTTGTACCACCCCAATATTAAGGAGTGAGGTTACTAGATGGGAGACCCCCTCCTCCCAGCAAGGTACGACCAGAACTTCCCGGAACGTCACGGAACATCCCAGACGTAAACATGAGTCACCGGTCCTCCAGCTCGAACAAGTTCAGGGAATCATGCCCCCGGGTTTTAGAGTAAACAGGATGGAAGCAGCATAACCCCCAGGCCACCTGAAGCCCCAGTGGGCGCGGCGTGGCGCCAGGACAGCCCCGGACCGCTGAGCGATGTCAACCTTGACCCCCAGGGGAGGAATTTGGCAACAACTTTTCATTTCTTTCAAATTAAAAATGAGGCTTCTGCAAAGAACCTGCATTAACTATAAAAACGAATAAATGCTGAACTCCAACATGGGAACAAGCAGAGGATCAGACCTGAGGAAAAAAGTTCAGCTTAGATGGACCCAGGGGCCGCGAGCCGAGAGCTGCACTTTGAGGACAAGCGAGCCTAATGGCACCCTGCAGCCTTACCACGGTGCTCTTGAGCCCCCGAGGCTTGTCGAAACGGGATATTTATACTGTGTAATTGGCTGAAGAAATCTTTTAAGAGGACGCATTTGTTGGAACGTTTCTCGTTTCTCATGAACATCCTGCCTGCTTTTTATTGGGTTGAAGCACCTGTCCTTTTGTCCCCTCTTCCATTTATTGACGTATATTAGTGCGCCTAAGAAAGCTACTTCCAGTAAACGTTTATGATACGTAAATCCTGGGCTTCGTAACTTAGAGTTCATTCCTGCACCTACCCTGTTGGAATCTATTTCCAAACCCAGTCCCTCTACCGGTCCTGCATTGCAAATCTGCTCCTGCTCTGCCAATTTTGAGCTCAGCTTGGAGACGCCCTAAGGAGGAACCGGTCTCCCCAACAGCTATTACACTGAGAGAACTCAGGGAATATTTACAATTGGAATCGAAGCCCTAGCCCTGCCGAAGAAGAGGCTTCACAGAAAAGTTTACTACCTTACAAGCCCCAGATCCTCAGTTAAGGAACTGATAAGCATGCTCTCCAAGCAAGCTCCACGTGCTGCTGGGAAGAAAGGAAACTGGAACTGCTGTTTTATTCCATTACTGGCAACAGATGCGCTGTTCGTATTGATGTTTAAGTGCAACACAAATGCTTCTTGATAATTTGTAACTTTTCTGCAGTTTGGGTATTCTTGCAATTGGACATTTGTATGTGTGGTTTTTTTCCAGTTTGTTTGAGAGAATACTTACTAAACCATTGTATTTGAGGGCAACAAGTCACCGTGACAATCTCTGAATAACATGGACAGGCATGAGCTTGGGGCCAGGCACTGGATGCAGATATTTGGCATCTGCCTCCTGGAGACCTTTCCAGGGCTCTGCGAGCCAGGCTGGTGCCTCGTGGGACCTGACCTGGTGGAGCATTGCATTGTGGGACCTGGCCTCGTGGGACCTGCCTTCATGGAACCTGGCCTCGTGGAACCTGGCCTCATGGAACCGGGCCTCGTGGAAACTTGCATTGTGGGACTTCGCTTCATGGGGGGCCTGGCTTCGTGGGGGGCCTGGCTTTGTGGAACCCGACCTCCTCCTGGGAAGCCCACTCTGGGGACGTGGTACCACCCCCTGCCTGCCTCTGGACCAGGTCTGATCCTTGTATCTGCCACACTGGCCACGTGGGAACTCAATAATCATTTCTGATTGGAGTGAAAAACCAGGAGCCCCCGGCTCACCCAGCAAGGAGAGTGGAGGAACTGCTGCTCACCTGTTGTCAGCCTCGCCCCTGGGCACGGGCAGCCCGAGAAGGACAGGTGCATCCCCTGCCCCGCCTCTCGCCGCCTGTTCATCTGAGCCACACACCACGAAATGCGGGAGCAGACGGCCGCTCGCTCTCGCTCTCCGTGCACGGCCGTCCCCACCAGCCCTGGCTCTGCCCTCAGAGCACGTCCCAGCCACTGCCCGTCGCCTTCACCCAGGCTGTCTTTGGTGCTGTTGAAATAGCCCCCAGCTGGGCTCCGCCACTAGCACCCCCTCCCACCCCCGCTCTGGCCCCACTCCCACCCAGGAGTTTCCAGCAAGGTAGGAGGAGCTGGGCTGGCCCCTGCCACCTGCAGCAGCTTCCCAGTACCAGAGTCCCCAAGCCGAGGTGACCGGGCCCCGCAGGCTGCTCCGATACCCCCCGCCGGGCCCTCTCCCCTGGCGTGCCCGGCCAGCAGCGCCGGCCTCCGCCCCCCTGACTTAGGCTGCCGCAGGGCCTTTGCCCCTGCCTCCTCTAACTGGAGCGCCTGCCCCATGCCCCTGGCGGCCTCTTCCACCTCGTTGCAGCCTGATGAGGCCATCGGAACAGCCCCACGCCCCTCTCTGCTCTTCCCACTGCCTGGAACTACTGCCGGTGTGTTCATGTGCTGGTTTTCTCTGTCTGTCTCGGACTCTAGCTTTGGTGTGTGCAGGTACCTGGTCTACTTTGTTTATTGCCAAACCCCAGTGCACATGACACATAATTTTTCAGAAACAACTATTTTTTGAATGAATGAATGCTATCTAAACTCCTAAAATTGCCCTGCTTACTGTCCTATCTTAAGTTTGGTTGCTCAGATTTTCCTTTTATTTTGTCAATAAATATCTTCCTTCCTTCCTTCCTTCCTTCCTTCCTTCCTTCCTTCCTTCCTTCCTTCCTTCCTTCCTTCCTCCTTCCCTCCCTCCCTCCCTCCTTCCTTCCTTCCTTCCTTCCTTCCTTCCTTCCTTCCCTCCCTCCCTCCCTCCCTCCCTCCTTCCTTCCTTCCTTCCAGCAAAAGAGTGTCAGTTTCTGAAGCTTACAGACAAAGAACCCTACCCAAAAGAACTCAAATGTGACCGTGCTTTCCAGCAGTGCTCTTGTAAAAGCATCTTGTAGCATTTCCACACAAAAGCAGTACACAATCTGCATGAGCTCCCATCCTTGCTCTTCCTACTCTTTTCTTGCCAAGCTCAGGGTTGTTAGCCTGAAGTGAACTTAAAAATACAACAGCTATGCCAGGTGCTCAGCAGGTGCTCAATATATATCAGTTGAAATTTCTATTAGAACTGAAAAGATCCAGCATCCACAGCCCTGGCCTCTAGAAAACCTATACTCCTCTGGCCCAAGAGCTGGGACCCGGCAGGTGGCTGGGAAACGCCATCCCTCGACTGGCATTTGGAAGAAGGCAGACAGGAGCCTGCTTCCATTTAGTAAACAGACCAGCCTCCTCGGACCATTTCCACCTGCTAGAAAATCTGCCAACTTGACCATAACCTGTGTCCAGCAGCCAGGATGTCTCTGAGTCGGGCTCTAGCAGGGAACCAAAGATGCAAGAGAAGAACACGTCCCAGGGCCAAGCAGGGACAGCGAGCAGCTCCTCCTTGTGCTCGCGGCATGCCCAGCACCCTGCCAGGAGCAGGGGCTTCGGGCCTGCGTCCCCCAGGAGCTCATCTGACCGAAGCTGAGTCGTCGCATCACTGGCTCCCTGCACATCAAAATAAGGGGACGTAGCAGGACCTGCTACGGGAGAACAGCACCCTGCGGCACGCTCTCTCGGCCTCGTTGTCAACGTGGGTGCCTACCTGTAGCCTCCCCACGGCACTCACAGTCCAGTGGGAACCTACGTGGACCCCTCCAGGAGTCGAGGACGGGGCGATTTCCTCCGGGGGGATTCAGGGACGCGGGTGCCAATCTACCGGTGACCATGGACGAGCCACTGAGCTTGAGAGAGCCCGCCCTGCGCGTTCCCACACACTGCCCCTGCACTCAGTGTCCTGTGAGCGTACAACTAGTCCCACTAACGAGTGGGCCAGAAAGATTTGCCTGAAGACTTTAGGGGCACTTGCACACATAAGAAATAGTTGTCATCTTCTGAAGGTTTTTGAAATGTCTATTCCGAGAGTTTTAGACGCACTGTCCTGTTTACTAAAAATGCTATTATTATCCTCATGTTTATAAATGAGAAAGCTGAAGCCCAGACAGGCCCAAGTTTTCTAAAACTCATCAAATGCCTCCAGGTGGCCCAGGCTTTTGACAGTACCCCTTACCCTCTGCCCTGGACCTGGCGTTGGAGCCTGATGTGTGTGTGTGGGGGGGTGTCACCCTGTGGAAGAGAAGAGCCGGCACAGGGAGGCCTGGGGGTCCTCGTAGCTGGAGTTCCATGGCCCGGCCAGGAGGGTGAGGTGCTCCAAGGCACAGGAACTTCAGGGTGCCCCCTTTGGGGTGTAGATAGATAGGGCTGGTTCCAGCCTGGGAATCAGAGGAGACTTTCAGCCAGGAAGTGACTCCTTTGGGGACTTGTGACCCAAGAAACAAAGAGGGCAGGGAGGAGGCAAGATGGCGGCTGAGTGAACTTCCCGGTTACTAGCTCCTGGAGGGAATCGGCTGGGAGGCGTCGGAGACTCCTTGGGACCGGGCTGTTTCGGGATTTTTCCTGGTCCCAAGGTGTTTAGTCATCGATTTGGAGGGAAGGTAACAGAGAGGATCCATCCGTGAAATATACACGGAGATCCCAGCTACGTGTGGAGGATTCCCTCCTTGGGTAGGCAGAGCCGAGGCAGCTAGCACCGCGCCGAGCCCCGGTGGGCGGCGGCCAGGGTAGCCTAGCTGGGCCGCGGTGGGCAGCGGGGGGGGGGATCCGAGCCACGCCGCGGCGGGCGGCGGGCAAGGGAGCCGAGCCCAGCCAAGCTGCGGCGGACGGCGGGCGGCAGGCGGGAGAGCGGAGCCACGCTGCGCCGCGGCGGGCGGCGGGCAAGGGAGCCGACCCCAGCCTAGCTGTGCCGCGGTGGGCGGCGGGCGGGAGAGCCGAGCCACGCTGCGCCGCGGCGGGCGGTGGGCAAGGGAGCTGACCCCAGCCTAGCTGTGCCGCGGTGGGCGGCGGGCGGGAGAGCCGAGCGGCGCTGTGCCGCGGCGGGTGGCGGGCAAGGGAGCCGAGCCCAGCCGAGCTGCGGCGGGCGGCGGGTGGCGGGCGGGAGAGCTGAGCCGCGCTGTGCCGCGGCGGGCAAGGGAGCCGAGCCCAGCCTAGCTGGGCCGCGGTGGGCGGCGGGCGGGAGAGCCGAGCGGTGCTGTGCCGCGGCAGGTGGCGGGCAAGGGAGCCGAGCCCAGCCGAGCTGCGGCGGACGGCGGGCGGCAGGCTGGAGAGCCGAGCCGTGCTGTGCCGCGGCGGGCGGCGGGCAAGGGAGCCGAGCCCAGCCGAGCTGCGGCGGGCGGCGGGCGGGAGAGCCGAGCCGCGCTGTGCCGCGGTGGGCAGTGGGCAAGGGAGCCGAGCCCAGCCGAGCCTAGCCGCACCGCGGCGGGCAGCGGGCGGAGAAGCCGAGCCGGGCCGAGCCCAGCTGAGCCGCGGAGGGCGAGGGGGCCGAGCCCAGCCGAGCTCAGTCGAGCCCAGCCGAGCCGTGGAGGGCGGTGAGCGGGAGAGCCGAGTCGCGCTGCGCCGCGGAGGGTGGCGGGCAGGGAAGCCGAGCCCAGCCGGGCCCCGCTGAGCCCAGCCAAGCTGCGGCGGGCGAGGGAGCCGAGCCCAGACGAGCTCGGCCGAGCCCAGCCGCGCCGCGCCGGGTGGGAGAACCGAGCCGCGCTGCGCCGCGGCAGGTGGCAGGCGGGAAAGCCGAGCCCAGCCAAGCCCAGCCGAGCCGCGACGGGCGGGGGACCCGAGCCCAGCCGAGCCTAGCCAAGCCCAGGCAAGCCCAGCCGAACCACGGAGGGCAGGGGACCAGACCCCAGCCGAGCCCAGCCGAGCCCAGCCGAGCCCAGCCGAGCCCAGCCGAGCCCAGCCGAGCCCAGCCGAGCCCAGCCGAGCCCAGCCGAGCCTGGCGGCGGGGTTTCTGTTCTTTGTTTTTTGTTTTCTTTTTGTTTTTTTTTGTTTTTTTTATTTTTTATTTTATTTTATTTTTGTTGTTGTTGTTGTTGTTGTTTTTTAATCCTCTCTTTCCTGTCCCCAATATTCTTCTTATACTATTTTATCTTAACAATACAATAGGTCCTACAGGAAATACCTCACATTTGCTGGGTTTCCTCACCCTCCACTGCCTCATTTTTCTGTGAATAGATTTAGCCTATCTACACTATCCCCTTTCCCCTACAACTTGATATCCTCCACCATCTGCTATCTCTCCTATATTCCATCTCCCTTTCTTTGATCCGCAAAGTATCTAACTCTTAATTTCTAATACCTTTGTTTAGTTTTCCATCTGGTATTCGTCCCTGAAACTATTACCTTTCTTTTCTCTTTCCCTCTCTCACGGAAACAATAGCCTCTTAGTACGTACCACATTCCTCCCATATTCAGTCGTCTACCTCATTATAGGTACTTTCCTACTACTATAACTCTACACAATTTACATGATCTAACCTCCATCCTCCCAGAACTCATATTGTTGCTTTGTTAACATATATCACCAATACTACTTCACACTTTTTCCTTCCTTACACAATTGCCTTTCCCCAGCACTAATACTTTCCTTTAAAGTGAGCTTAACTAGCAATAAGAAATTGGAATAAGAAGAACAAAGTGACAAAGAGAAGATATAACACTTACGCAAAAACAACAGCTAATTAATCACCAAGACTAGACAAAGAAGCTAAGGAACTGATTAAACCCGTCAAGAAAAAATGTTGACAAGACAGCAACAAAAATCTACAAACCAAACCAGTAATCAGGAAAACATGGCTGAATCCAATCAGGAAGGGGGGCAGGACTTCGCACAAGCAATGAAAGATCTCAGATCATTTATCACCGACAAATTTGATGAAGTAATGAAAGAGGTTAACAGCATGAAGACAACACTTGGAGGGGAAAGTGCAGACATGTGCAAAAAAATAACAGATATGATGGAAATGAACACCACAATTCAAGAAATCAAAAATACACTTGCAGCAAATATCAGCAGACTAGAAGAGGCAGAGCAGAGAATTAGTGATGTGGAAGACAGTGCATTGGAAATCAAACAGATAGTAGAAGTGGTCAATAAAAAGGTAGAAAAAATCCAGATAGGACTTAGGGACCTGAATGATAACGCAAAACGCTCAAACATACGTATTATAGGCATTCCAGAAGGAGAAGAGAAGGGAAAGGGGTCAGAAGGACTGTTGCAGGAAATAATGAATGAAAACTTCCCAAATCTACTGAAAGAGACAGATGTACATATCCAAGAAGCACAGCGCACTCCACTGGTCATAAACCCCAACAGGCCCACCCCAAGACATATACTTGTCAAATTATCCAATGCTCAAGACAAAGAAAAAATTCTAAAAGCAGCAAGAGAAAAGAAAACCATCACATACAAGGGAAACTCCATAAGATTAAATGCTGATTTCTCATCTGAAACGATGGAGGCAAGAAGGCAGTGGTATGATATAGTCAAGGTACTAAAGGAAAAAAATTTCCAACCAAGAATACTCTATCCAGCTAAACTAGCATTCAAAAATGATGGAGAGTTCAAAATATTCACAGATAAACAGAAACTGAAAGAGTATATCAACAAGAAACCTCCCCTTCAAGAAATTCTTAAGGGAGTTCTGCAGGAAGAAAGGAAAAAACAGGACAGTCAGAGATGGAGGAGAGTGTAAAAGCAACAAGAAAGACAAAAATAGAAGGGGAAAATAAAATAATACAAACAAAATATAACAAACACAAATCCAACCAAAATATGGCTACCATAAATAACTCTCTAAATGTAATAACACTGAATGTCAACGGACTAAACTCACCTATCAAAAGATTCAGACTGGGACACTGGATAAGGAAATACGACCCATCTATATGCTGTCTACAAGAGACACATCTTAGACCCAGAGACTCATGGAGGTTGAAAGTGAATGACTGGAAAACAATCATACAAGCAAACAACAACCAAAAAAAGGCAGGAGTAGCTATATTAATATCAGACAAAATAGACTTTAAATGTGAAACAATTGTGAGAGACAAAGAAGGATACTATATTTTAGTGAAAGGGACAATCTGTCAAGAAGATCGAACAATCATAAATATTTATGCTCCTAACAAGGGCGCCTCTAAATATGTGAGGCAAACGCTGGAAAAACTAAGTGAAAGAATAGATGCATCTACAATTATAGTGGGGGATTTTAATAAACCACTATCAACTCTGGACAGAACATCTCAAAAGAGAATCACTAAAGAAACAAAACATTTGAACAGTATATTAGAAGAGCTGGATCTAATAGACATATATAGATCATTACACCCAAACACAGCAGGATATACATTTTTCTCAAGCGCACATGGAACATTCTCCAAGATTGACTATATGCTAGGCCACAAAGAAAGGTTTAATGAATTCAGAAAGATCGAAATCATACAAAACAATATCTCTGACCACAGTGGAGTGAAGCTGGAAATTTGCAAGGGACAGAGACCCAGACTCCACACGACAATTTGGAAATTAAACAGCACACTCTTAGAAAAACAGTGGGTCAAAGAGGAAATCTCAAAAGAAATCAATGACTACCTTGAAACAAATGATAATGATAACACAACATACCAAAATTTATGGGATGCAGCAAAAGCGGTACTGAGAGGGAAATTTATAGCCATAAATTCATATATCAAAAAAGAAGAAAGAGCAAAAATTGGAGAACTAACTGCACTTTTGACGGAATTAGAAAAACAACAACAAAGTAACCCAACAGGAAGAAGAAGGAAGGAAATAACAAAGATAAGAGCAGAACTAAATGAAATAAAAAATAAGAAAGCACTTGAAAAAATAAACAAGACCAAGAGCTGGTTTTTTGAGAAGATCAACAAAATTGACAAACCTTTAGCGAGACTAACAAAGAAAAAAAGAGAAAAGATGCAAATACACAAAATAAGAAATGAGAAAGGTGATATCACCACTGACCCCACAGAAATAAAGACTATCATAAGAGGATACTTTGAAAAACTATATTCCAACAAAAATGACAATTTAGAGGAAATGGACAAATTCCTAGAAACACATAAGCAGCCCATACTGACGAAAGAAGAAATTGATGATCTTAACAAACCAATCACAAGCAAAGAGATAGAATCAGTCATTAAAAATCTCCCAGCTAAGAAGAGCCCAGGGCCAGATGGCTTCACAGGTGAATTCTACAAAACATTCCGGAAAGAACTAACACCAATCCTGTTGAAACTATTCCAAAAAATCGAAACAGAAGGAACACTGCCTAATTCCTTCTATGATGCCAACATTACCCTAGTACCAAAGCCAAACAAAGACACCACAAGAAAGGAAAATTACAGACCAATTTCTCTAATGAACCTAGACGCAAAAATACTTAACAAAATACTTGCTAATCGTATTCAACAACACATTAAACAAATTATACACCATGACCAAGTGGGATTTATTCCAGGTATGCAAGGATGGTTCAACATAAGAAAATCAATCAATGTAATACACCATATAAACAGATTGAGAGAAAAAAACCATATGATTATATCTATAGATGCAGAAAAGGCATTTGACAAAATACAGCACCCCTTCCTGATAAAAACACTCCAAAAGATCGGAATACAAGGAAACTTTTTGAACATGATAAAGAGTATATATGAAAAACCTAAAGCCAACATTGTTTATAATGGCGAAATCCTGAAATCCTTCCCTCTAAACTCAGGAACAAGACAAGGATGCCCATTGTCTCCGCTCCTATTTAACATTGTCTTGGAAGTACTGGCTCGAGCACTGAGACAAGAACCAGATATAAAAGGCATTCAAATTGGAAGGGAAGAAGTCAAAATTTCATTATTTGCAGACGACATGATCCTATATATAGAAAACCCTGAGAGATCTACAACAAAGCTCCTAGAACTCATAAATGAGTTTAGTAAAGTCGCAGGTTATAAGATCAATGCGCAAAAATCAGTAGCATTTCTATACACCAATAATGAGCAAGATCAGGAGGAAATCAAGAAACAAATACCATTCACAATAGTAAATAAAAAAATCAAATACTTAGGAATAAATTAACTAAAGAGGTAAAAAACGTATACATCGAGAACTATACAAGATTGTTCAAGGAAATCAAAGAAGACCTAAATAAATGGAAGAATATTCCCTGTTCATGGATAGGAAGACTGAATATTATTAAGATGTCTATCCTACCAAAACTGATCTACACATTCAATGCAATCCCAATAAAAATCAACACAGCCTTCTTTAAGGAACTAGAAAAACCAACTATGAAATTTATTTGGAAAGGAAAGAGGCCCCGAATAGCCAAAGACATATTGAAAAAGAAAAACGAAATAGGAGGAATCACACTTCCTGACTTCAAAACATACTACAAAGCTACAGTAGTGAAAACAGCATGGTACTGGCATAAGGAGAGACACACAGAACAATGGAATCAAATTGAAAGTTCAGATATAGAACCTCATGTATATAGCCATATAATATTCGATAAAGCCACCAAACCCTCTCAACTGGGAGAGAATGGCCTATTCAACAAATGGTGCCTGGAGAACTGGATAGCCATATGTAGAAGAATGAAAGAGGATTACCATCTCACACCTTATACAAAGATCAACTCAAGATGGATCAAAGACCTAAATATAAGAGCCAAGACCATAAAGACCTTAGAAAGCAGTGTAGGGAAACATCTACAGGACCTTGTAATAGGAAATGGCTTCATGAATATCACACCAAAAGCACGAGCAGCAAAAGAAAAAATAGATAAATGGGACTACCTCAAAATTAAAGCCTTCTGCACCTCAAAGGAGTTGTCAAGAAAGTAAAAAGGGAACCCACACAGTGGGAGAAAATATTTGGCAACCATATATCTGATAAGAGACTTATAACTTGCATTTATAAAGAACTCATATATCTTGAAAACAAAAAGATAAACAACCCATTTAAAAAATGGGAAAAAGACTTAAACAGACACTTCTCCAAAGAAGAAATACAAATGGCTAGAAAGCACATGAAAAAATGCTCCAAATCTCTAGCAATCAGGGAAATGCAAATCAAAACTACAATGAGATACCATCTTACTCCCATAAGATTGGCAGCCATGAAAAAAACAGTAGAATACAAATGCTGGAGAGGATGTGAAGAAAGGGGAACACTCATCCATTGCTGGTGGGAATGCAGAAGGATCCAACCATTCTGGAGCACAGTTTGGCGGTTTCTCAAAAAATTATCCATAGATTTGCCATATGACCCAGCAATACCACTGCTGGGTATATACCCATCAGATCTGAAAACAAGGACACAAACCGATATATGTACACTAATGTTCATAGCAGCATTGTTCCCTATCGCCAAAAGTTGGAATCAATCCAAATGTCCATCAACAGATGAGTGGATCAATAAAATGTGGTATATACACACAATGGAATACTACTCAGCTGTAAGAACCAATACACTACAATCGCACGTGATAACATGGATGAACCTTGAGAATCTTATGTTGAGTGAAGCAACTCAGGCATTGAAAGACAAATACTATATGACCTCAATGATAGTTAACTGCCTCAGAGAGCTAGAGTCTGGAAAAGTGGCTTACAGGAAATCGGGGGGTGGAGGAAGGATGTGAGTTAATGTCTGCAGGGGTGGAATCTGTGATGAGCTGGCGGTAAGTATGAGCACAAAGAAGGGACAAAATGGGGGCAAGGGGTTACCTTCAGGTGGGGTTTTCTGGGTTTGAGGGGGGCTGGGGATGGGAAGAGGGGTAATATTGTCCAAGAAATAGGTGGGAGGTAGGGGCAACATACGAATATGAGAGAGTGTCAGAAGTTCGTTGAGAACTAAATGTTGAGTAAAACGTATCAAAGTATAAGTAGGAGGGTTACCTGGTTAGGACGCTCAGGGGGTATGGTCTGATGCGTGACAGACTCCGGAGGGAATAGCTGAAGGCTCATTTTGCCAAGGTGGGTTCTACCATTGGGTGGGGTGGACCCATATCCTGGGGAAGACTAATGCCGTTGAATAGAGAGAACTGTATCTCTCGTGAGAAAGGACGGCTCCCAGGGTATTAGATTGGCAGGCGTTGTGGGCCCTAAGGGGAGGGGAAAATGGATGTGGAATGGATGGAACAAAGGTAAATAAGGGGGCAAAAGAGGAGTTATGTGAGAGTACACGAGGATGAATATAAAACAGCTAATATTACACCAAAAACATATAGGGGACGACAGACTAATAATGAAAACCATAAGACAAAACATAGGATAACTAAAAAATTTAGAAAACTGTACAGCCTAAAATATGGACCACATAGTAAGCACAAATGTCACCTTGTTTGGAAACTATAGTGTTGGAATCTGTACATCAGTTTCAGGAAATATGATATGAATAAGTTAAAAGATTATTGCTGTGCAAGGGAAAAGGTTTTATGGTGGATCTGGGGAAATACTGTATATTGTATATATGAATTTCGGTGATCTAAGACTCTTCTGAAGCTGACATTATGTTGGGATTCACTTTACGGGAAGTTTTGGATCACAGAGTGGTTCAACAATGGCAGCGGAGGAATACTGATATGGGATGTTATTGACAGGATATATATGGTTGACAGGGAGTTATACAGGGCATATGCCCAGGGTATATGGTAATGTCTATATATACTCATAGTGGAAACAAAAACAACAGCTGGGGGGGTACTGGGCTCCTGGCCGGGGGGTCACTGTTGTGGGCCCTGGGAGAGCAGCGGCAATCCTCCAGGTGCAACGGCAAGAACCAGGAAGGAAGGAGGGCCCAACAGTGGGCTCGTGATACTAATGGTTACACTTTTGACCCTATACACCTGCAATAAGAACAAGGCCTAGAGTAGCATTGTGCATGGGGGTTTCCTCCTGACAGCCTGCATGTTACTCAAATGTGGCCACTCTCACAGCCAAACTCAGCGTGTAGATGCGATGCACTCCCCCCAGCGTGGGACACGACACCCGGGGATGAGCCTCCCTGGCACCGAGGGATCACTACCACATACCAGCTGAAGAAGGAACTAGAAAATGACCTTGAATTAAAGATTCAATGCGGAACAGCAGAATATACCTGTCTACATATAATGACATGACTTCGGGAAGCTGTTTGACCTAATGTAAGGGGGAAATGGAAAGGAGAAATGAGATTATAAGGCTGTGAGTCTCTAAAAAAGAGTCTGGAAGTTGTCAGAAGGAATACCCCTATGTACAACTGAACAGAGTCTAAGCGACAGATAAGGTAGATACAACCCCAGGTACTGGTTCTTTTGAGGGATAAAGAGACCCACGGGTTCTATGGTCATGGCAGAAGGGGTTCACTGCCATGACAGATAGCCCTTCTTTGGAGCTGGTGTTTCTGCGTGATGGAATTGGACTCAGAGGGGATCTCTTTTCACAAGACTTGCATGCTACTTTATTGGAATTGTAGTCGGTGCTGGGTTTAAGATATATGTAGGGGATTTGAATCTCTGGACTGATAATATGACACCCAGGCCCAGAGCCTCAACAGACTTCAGCTCCTACACTTTGATTTATTGGACTTACTCCACTCAGCTAACATGGAGCAGAAGAAGGTCAACCACCACAACATGGAGCCTAGAGTGTCTACAACTGGAAGCGGGAGGAGTGCATCCAGTACCCATATGGAATCTAAGCCCTCACTTGACATAGATGTGCAATGGACACAACCAATCCAATGTCCACAGAGAAAATGTGGAATGGGTGTGGGAACGGTAGCCATGGTGGCTGCTGGGTGTGGGGAACGGGAGGAAGAGATGAGATGTGGAGGCGTTTTCGGGACGTGGAGTTGTCCTGGATAGTGCTTCACGGACAATTACGGGACATTATAGATCCCCCCAGGGCCCACTGGATGGAACGTGAGAGAGTCTGGGCTATGATGTGGACCATTGACTATGGGGTGCAGTAATGCTCAGAGATGAACTTACCAGGTGCAATGGATGTGTCATGATGATGGGAGAGAGTGTTGCTGTGGGGGGAGTGGGGGGCGGGGGCGGTGGGGTTGAATGGGACCTCATATTTTTCATAATGTAATTAAAATAAATAAATAAATAAATAATTAAAAAAAAAAAAAAGAAACAAAGAGGAGGATGGACTAGCAGGAAGAACAACCAGTGTGGTAGCAGCCCAGGTTGCTTCTGGGGTCCTGGGAGCAGCCGCTCGTCTGCAGGGAGTTCTCCCGGAGATGTGGACACGGGCACGGGGCTGTGTGGCCGTGGAGAAGGGGGCGCTGCACCTGCTTGTAGCTCTCCAGGTTGTTTTCTGTAGACCCATCAACACAGTCTTTCCAGGTCTAGGGAAAAAAGTAGCAAATACATAAAAGCCCTTGCTGATTTTAAACTAACGGGCAGATGCTAAACCAGTGATTGAAATCACGTCTACTTTACTCTGACTAATCAAACGCCGAATAAGGCCATTGATATCAAAAGGGTTGAACAGTTAACAGCAGATGTAAGCCTTGCAGTAAGTGGTGGCTTCTAGGCATCAACCACAGCAAGCGCAGTCCGCAGCTTCTGATGAGTTGCATGTGTGAACACATGACCTGCAAAAGCCGCATCAATCAATGCACTATTTCTCCCTCAGTGCTGGTGTATGTGCCTAGCATTTGCCAGCTGCATAATGAAACTGCCAATTATATTCAAATTATTCCATCCGAATGCCTTAGAGCTCATGTTGTCAAAAAACAGCAAAACTATCAAAGGGAAATGAACACCATATAAACATGTACTCACTTTTAGAAAAATGTGAAGCTTTCTATTTCCGTAATAAACACGCATTCTCTTGTTGAGAAGTTAATGTCTAGTCAGGAAGAGAAGTTCTGCTCCTGGAGAGATTTTTGGCAGACCAGAGCCAGGGTGGCTTCGATCTTGGACAACTGCTTTAAACTATTTCCAGAGAGGACTGGTTTTTAAATTTCACTTCTAAGATGCATGATTTCTTATTAAAAGAGTTTTAATGCTTCCTTGTTCCTCATTTACAAGAGATCACGCTTCTTTAGAACATTAATTGCCAATATTTTATTTCATTGTTTGTGCTTCATTTAGCTGCCTTAATAACTAAGAACATTTATGCAAAAATCTTCTTAATTGCTTCATAGTTGGGCTTTTTTATTTTAAAAAGTTTTCACACAGCTCTGGTACTGCATAAAAAGAAAAATTATTACACTAGTCTCATTTTAATTACAAATATGACACTTGGCAAATACATGTGCACATATGTCTAGTTAGTTTTCCTCCTTTAAACTTTAACTTTTCTCATTTAATTATAATATTTTAAAATTCTCAATAGTTTCACATCAGCATCGCTAATCAGGTTTCATTTTAGATGCAGATTAATATTAAATTTTTCATGAGGTTTTTATAACATGCTTGCAAATTCCATCAGCTCTGCTTTTAGATAGCAAAGTTAAAAAATGATGGTTAATTTGCAACAGATGTTTCATTTCTTTTAGAAAATCTGAGACATCCATGGATTGATAGGTGAGTGTACCAGAAAACCGTGAAGAAGAGAAAAGCATGTTGATACAAAGCTGAGGCCAGCAGGACCTCTGGGGGTAGTGGTGGGATGGGAGGGGGCCAAGAGGAGCTTGTGGCTTTCCAGGCAAGTCATTTCCTTCAAGACCTTAATCTGGAGAAGAAGGACCCAGAATATGTGCTTTATTCTTAATCTTTACACAGTTTACATATTTTAGAAAGATGTATTTATATGTATTCAATATTCAGCAAGGACATTTTAAAAAGAAGAACCAACATGTACCAAATGGAAACCCACACTCAGACCAATGCGGAAACAGCATCCGCCATCTTGTTCAAGAACCCATTTGAGAGTTAAGTGAATGTGATGTTTAAATGTCTTCTAATAACTCAACTCTCCTCCATTCATTTAACACAGAAATGTGCAAAACAAAAAAGTGTGGTCCTCCTGTAAATAGGACAAATTTCACTCTTATGGAAACTCAATCTAAATAAGTCATTATAAAAGCAAAATGAAAATAACTCACATCATGCACCCTCAGTTCATGAAAGTCTGAGGGAAACAGGAAGCGTTGAGCTTTTAGGTTTGCAGTGGTTTGTTTGTTTTAAATCATGTCAACGTTGTCAGCTGTTCACTTTTGACTGGGACGGAATTTCCCAAAATAGTGTCCCCAGGACTACGGCACGAAAGGAGTTGTGGGCACACATGCATCAGGATGCTGTGGCCAAATAATTGTGGGAAGTGGTTATGTAAACACAGTTAAATGGGTTTCTTTACTAGAAGACATCTCAGAATCTTAATGCACAGGTTTTAAATCTCTAAGACCATGGAGGAAGGGCTGGGGAGAGGTGTTGATTAGTGCACAGGATTTCTGAATTTACTTTGCCACACAACTTTCTTTCATGGACTATTTTTCAGGACTAGTGTTACCCAAAACACATTTTGGGATATGCTGACCTGCAGGATGGAAATTCCTTCCAGCATGGCCCCCAATCTCAATCCCCTTATGTTGGGTATGACTGAAAACCAGTGTTTCTATGTTGATTGATCATCTATGGACTCAGGATGGGTTATCTCTTTCCAGTTTTAACAAGCAGACATTGTTATCTCGAAAGAGCAGTGACCAAAAAAAAAGCCTAGCTCCTCAGTCACTGACATATCTAACCAGCTCTTTCACAATCACGGGGGCAGGAAGCAGACTTGGCCCAATGAATAGGGCATCTGCCTACCACATGGGAGGTCCACAGTTCAAACCCCAGGCCTCCTTGACCCGTGTGGAGCTGGCCCATGTGCAGTGCCAATGTGTGCCCTGCCACGCAGGGGTGTCCCCCACATAGGGGAGCCCCATAAGCAAGGAGTTCACCCCATAAGGAGGGCCACCCAGTGAGAAAGAAAGTGCAGCCTGCCCGAGAATGGCACTGCATGCACGGAGAGCTGACACAACAAGATGATGCAACAAAAAGAAACACAGATTCCCAGTGCCGCTGATAAGGATAGAAGCAGTCACAGAAGAACACACAGCCAATGGACACAGAGAGCAGACAACTGGAGGGGGAGGGGGAGAAGAGAGTAAAAAAAAAACAACAATCATAGGGGCATACAATCAAAGCACCAGTGAATCTGTGTGAAGATGGTGCTCAGAAACTGCGCCCAGAGAGTATGATGCCAGAGACAGTGGCTAGCTGCCCCCACTTCACAGCCATCTCCAAACAATACCTTCCAATTAGTTCCTGTTCTCAGGTGGTGCAGTCCCTGTGAGAGTATATCCCTCTATCCCACATGGCTTTCCCTTTCTCGCTAAGTTCTCCCAGACCAAAATTCAACATGGCAGCCTTTTCTATGGAATGCTGCTCTCCTAAGCATGTCTTTCTTGTCTGAGGCTGAAAGAATCATGATTTGGCTATTCATGTGAATCTGAAAATATCAGCAATGACTGAAAACTATTACTGCTTAAAGCTTTGGATGACTCATGTAAAGGAGCAGCTCCCTGGTGCCATTTCAAACTGGAGCCTCTTGGCTAACCATTGATGATCGTCATTTGACTTGTGAATTACACCCAATATATTCCCATAAAAGGGGCGGTGAAACAGCAAAGCACAGTCTGGTGCTCCAGTGTGGATAGACATGAGTGAACACAGGCTGCCCGCAGCAAGCTGGACTCCAGGTGGTTCAGCAGAATGAGCCTAGGAGAGCTGTTCACCTGCTGAGCACTTCTGGAAACCAGAGTTTTGCCTCCAATGATCAGCTGGGAGCTGATCTTAAAGGATACCAATAATACCCAGGGAAGATCCTTTACCTGGGTCTTTATAGAGACATTAAGCTGAGATCACTTAAATATATCCCATGAAATGCAAGCAATACTTTTTAATGAGCAGTCACTTTAAGCATGGTGTGTATGTGTGTGTATAGCATACACACACACTTTTAAAAATAATTTTTTGTCTTTATTTATTCTTTTAATGTTACATTAAAAAAATATGAGATCCCCATATACCCCCCATCCCCCACACATTTTTTTAAATCATTTCCAACTCATTTTCACTACTAAATTGGGGGGAATATTTAGCTAGGTGTTGTTGAGGAAATTTATTATTTCATCTCCAGACTTTGTTCATCCAAGTTTGTTTGACGACTTCTCTTCTTTTGTTACGTTTAGCTCTGCTTCCCTGTGGTAGATTGAGTCATGTACCCCAAGGAAAGACAAGCTCTTAATCCTAACTCAAGTACCTGGGGGTTGTGAAGCCATTTATAAATAGCACCTTTGAAGTTGCCATTATTAGTCGAGGTGTGGAGTCTTTTGTGAATAGGGTCCTCTCAGATCCTATTTAGGTGTGGCCAAACTGAATTAGGGTTGGTCTCGATTGTATGACTTGAGGAACCTGAAAGCCACAGGAGGAGACCATGTGATGGAGGCGGAGGAGCTAGCCAAGGCGCCCCAAGAATGGCAGCAAGCGAACACCAGAGGTTAGATTCCAGCAGAAAGCATGGCCTGTCAATGCTTGTTTCAGACTTCTAGTCTCCAACACTGTGAGCCAATAAATCCGTGTGTGTAGTATTGGTCATAGCAGTCATGCAGATAAGGCAATCCTCTTTTTATATAAAGGTCCCTGTTATGTTACCCTATAGGCATCTGTAGAATAGACTTTTTACAGATTAAAAAGTCAATAAACCCAGAAAACTGAAGTGTTCCTGGGGAACCCACTGGGCTAGTCAGTGAATCTAGTCAACTCCCCAGAAACTGTATCTCCAATAGGTTTTGTTGTCTTAGATGCTTCACTTTAAGGACAGTAACACTCAACATCATTTAGAAAAATTAATGGCATATATTATGAACTATGGTTGCATTTGAACATTTGGAAATGTACTTCCTGTCATACTAATCACCGAGAATTATCAGTCTCAGAATCTACAAATCCTCAAGATGTGGGTTTTTAGCAATTCATAATAAAGAACCCCACATTGAGCAAACACTTCCTATATTTTAATATCCCCTCTGCAAGCTTCAGGTTAGAATTTTGTTGTTAAAATATTTGAAGCCCAATATTGCAGGGCTCACAGACAAGAGCAGACTTTGTAGCTGGAGGTAATTTACCCTTCATGTACATTTCTCAGTCTAAACGAAAGAAAGAAGACTAGTTCTCATCCTTCCAGATCCAAGAATCTCCTTGCCAGGCTCAGAGACACAACGAGGGGGTGAGTCAGACAATAGCAGTGGGTCAGAGCTGGTATACAATCCTGTCCATCAGGGCCCAGCAGCTTTTGGAATGACCTTGGAAGAGATGCCCAGACTGTCATTTATAAAATATCTTCAAAAGAGGAAGTGAAATATATAACAGACATTAATTAATAAAATCCCTGCTTTTCCCGGGAGTCAAGACAGCCATAATATGAGATAATAATGTTTCAGGAATAAAATTTGAGGGAAACATACATGGAATTGAGTGAACCTTCTCTTCCATTCTTTTCCCCTAAATAGAATAAGAGTAACAGGTATTGAATGCTTTGCTCATGTCCAGCCCTGAGCTTGGAGCGTCACCTGCACCTGGCACAGGAAGAAAATGCCTGAGGAAATTTTGTTACCTTGATGATGATACTGGGGAAAATGAGGCTGGAGGGATTAGGTCTATACTGAAGGTGGATCCAGGTTTAGAGGCCAGGTATCTGCCTCCAGGCCCCCACACCATTCCACTCTGCTCTGCTCACCCCTTCACCGCCTCTTTCATTGCTCCATGACGGGGCATAGCCCAAGTCAGCCAAGGCAATCCCTGAGGTGCTGACTCAGAGACTGAAGAAATTCTACCCGTTTTCATCTGTGATGTGACCGGAAGAACCCAACAGGGAAGCTCAGGCCTTCTCTGGAGACCAGAAGGGAAGGCTAAGCCTACTCCTACCCTTCGCTTGTTGTCCCATGTGTTGCATTTCCTGTAAATACTCCACCTGGCTCTTGGGTCAAGCTCCATGTTTATTTGACAGCCATTGAGGTGAGGTTTCCTTCCACTAAATTAATCATGGAACTTTCAGGGTTCCTTTACATAAATATGAAATGACTAGCTTAGCTTTGAAATTGTCACCACATGGATGCAATAGCCAGAGTGTGATGGTCTGAACTTATATTTTGATGATCTTCTCATAAACAAGTACTTCAGAGGAAACCGTGGCTTTCTTTTTTTTTTTTTTAATTATTTATTTATTTTTAAAAATTACATTAAAAAAATATGAGGTCCCAATCAACCCCACCGCCCCCACCCCCCACTCCCCCCACAGCAGCACTCTCTCCCATCATCGTGACACATCCATTGCACCCAATAAGTACATCTCTGAACATCACTGCACCCCGTAGTCAATGGTCCACATCATAGCCCACACTCTCCCACGTTCCATCCAGTGGGCCCTGGGGTGATCTACAGTGTCCCGTAATTGTCCGTGAAGCACCACCCAGGACAACTCCATGTCCCAAAAACGCCTCCACATCTCATCTCTTCCTCCCATTCCCCAAACCCAGCAGCCACCATGGCTACTCTTCCCGCACCCATTCCACATTTTCTCTGTGGACATTGGATTGGTTGTATCCATTGCACATCTATGTCAAGTGGGGGCTTAGATTCCACATGGATACTGGATGCATTCCTCCTGCTTTCAGTTGTAGACACTCTAGGCTCCATGGTGTGGTGGTTGACCTTCTTCAACTCCATGTTAGTTGAGTGGGGTAAGTCCCATAAATCAAAGTGTAGGAGCTGAAGTCTGTTGAGGCTCTGGGCCTGGGTGTCATATTATCAGTCCAGAGATTCAAATCCCCTAAATGTATCTTAAACCCCAGCACCAACTACAATTCCAATAAAGTAGCATGCAAGTCTTGTGAGAAGAGATCCCCTCTGAGTCCAATTCCATCATGCAGAAACACCAGCTCCAAAGAAGGGCCATCTGCCATGGCAGTGAACCCCATCTGCCATGACCATAGAACCTGTGGGTCTCTTTATCCCTCATAAGAACCAATACCTGGGGTTGTATCTACTTTATCTGTCTCTTAGACTCTGCTCAGTTGTGCATAAGGGCATTCCTTCTGACAACCTCCA
The DNA here is from genome assembly GCF_030445035.2 of Dasypus novemcinctus. NCBI lineage: Eukaryota > Metazoa > Chordata > Mammalia > Cingulata > Dasypodidae > Dasypus > Dasypus novemcinctus. Next base: position 163,891,030 of record NC_080677.1, on the reverse strand, counting down.
GACTCTTTTTTAGAGACTCATAGCCTTATAATCTCATTTTTCCTTTCCATTTCCCCCTTACATTAGGTCAAACAGCATTTTGAAGTCATGTTATTATATGTAGACAGGGATATTCTGCTGATCCGTATTGAACCTTTAATTCAAGGTCATTTTCTAGTTGCATCTTCAGCTGGTATGTGGTAGTGATCCCTCGGTGCCAGGGAGGCTCATCCCCGGGTGTCATGTCCCACGCTGGGGGGAATGCACTGCATCTACATGCTGAGTTTGGCTGTGAGAGTGGCCACATTTGAGTAACATGAAGGCTGTCAGGAGGAAACTCCCAGGCACAGTGCTACTCTAGGCCTTGTTCTTATTGCAGGTGTATAGGCTCAAAAGCATAGCCATTCGTATCAGGAGCCCACTGTTGGGTCCTCCTTCCTTCCTGGTTCTTGCGTTGCACCTTCGAGCCTCACCCCTCAAGGCTCCTACCATTCTGCTTCTCAGACCCATATGTCCCTCCTGACAGGCTCCTTGGAGAGCTGGTTTGAGTGATGCCATTTTCCATTTTTCTGTTCAAATACATGCAAAAGCTCAGTATCACCTACAGGATTAAATTCAAACACTTTATCCCGGCATAGCCCATCAGTCTCTCCAGATTAAAGAAGAGCCTGCCCCACAGCCAGGCTGCAGACGCCATCTCTCCAGCATGGTGAAACTTCTTGCAGGTTTTCTGTGACTGGTTCCTAGCTTCTATCAGTCAATTTCCCCAATGTCTCAGAGACGAAGTCTTAAGCAAAGCATTCTGTTAATAGATGTGGTTGGAGATTTTCCCTTACCTGGGCTGTTTTTATCTCTGTGGTTTCATCTGCATGTTCAGAGCTCAGGGAGTGAACTCCACCACAACGCCTGGGCAGTAGGTCATTTGAACCTTTGTTCCAGCGGGTTCCTCTGCCTTCTGCTCTTCCAGAGAGGATGACTGTCCTGTTAGCCACTCCTTAGCATGATTGGGAGTCTTCCTCTGAGAGGGTTATGGACTAAGCTCCCAGGTATAGGACCTGATTGTTCTGCCAGCCTGGTGGGCCCCCCTTCTACAGCCACAGGCTGAGGCTCTGGCACTCAGGTCTGATTCTGAAGGACGTGATGGACACAATGGGCAATAGGTGAGGGGCACCGCCATCTTGGCAGCTATGGTCTGGGGGCCTCGGGCTACTGGCAGGGGTTTGGAGAGGCAGGGAAGCCTCTCTGGGGAGTGTGGTCAAACTGGGACCTGAGGATGAGATGAAGCCAAGCTCTCTAGGATAATGGACCGAGGCTAGGGGAAGAGTAAATGCCCAGTTATGCGCTCTCAGCTCCAGACAAAGAGGAGATGTTGGATAGTCAGGGGAAAACTACGATTGGTTGAAGACACACAGGTCAAGTGCAGTGACCAGCAATCCCCTGCCATCAGAGAAAGAGGAAATCAGAAAATGGGTTCCATGGAGTATCACTTCTCTACCCAGTGATGTTTCCAAAGTAATTGAGGACATTTTTCCCCCTCTGAAGAAAAGTGCCCCTCACGCTGACACACTAACCTGGATTTCTGCAGAAGTCCCAATTAGTTCAGTGAGAACCCCCTTAGACCTGAATTCTTGGGGTGCAGGTTGTGTAGGCTATTTTTGAAGACAGGGACATCCTACCAAATACCAGACCTGGCTATGAAAAACTCATGGGGCGAAGTGGCTTGTGCAGCACCACCCTAGCATCCTTGGCATGGAAAGTTCCTAATTTGCTCAATGACATTAGATGAGCACATACCCCACTGACTAGGATGAATGTCTGTGATGGTTAATTGTTGGGTCGACTGGGCCAGGTTATGGTCAAACCTGATCTAGATGTGGCTGTGGAGGGATTTCGTAGATGGGATCAGCACCTACAATCCGGGGTCCTGAAAAAGAGGAGATTCCACTCCACAATGTGAGGCCTCATCCAGTCAGCTGGAGGTCTTAACAACAGGAATGAGGGTTCTGGAAGAAGGAATTCCACCTCAAGACCACACCCTCCTCTCCTCCCTGAGGCTCCAGCCTAAGCAATTCAGACTCAAGACCTTATCATCACTCTTCTGCAATTTCCAGCCTCCAACCTGCCCAGCAGAATTGGGGCTTTCCAGCCCCCACAACTGTGTGAGCCCATTCCTTATGATAAACCATATATCTATCATCTCATGAGGAAAATCTGCCCTTTGACACAGAGACACTTATCTCTAGCTTCCAGGACCTTTGCCATGCAAACAGCCTTGAAAAGATAGTCCAGGGCAAAGTTGCCAGACAGACACGCTAAGGAGAATCCCCCCCACCCCACCAAGGTAGATACAGAAAGGGGAAAGGAAGAGCAGATGGATCAGGGAAAGGAAATGGAAATAAGATCTGATATAAGATGTCTCTTAGGCTGTCATCTTTCTGATTCATTAGTGAGCATTCTGCTTAGCAGATGATAAACCACATTAGTTCTCTTCCCCTTCAATCCGACACATTAGCACATATTATTGAAGCAGGCTAGTAAATTAGGGAATCAATAGATGGATGTGGAACCCAGCAAGAAGTCCATGTGGACATCAAAAACCCCAGGATGGCTGCTGGGAGACCCTCCCCAAGCTTCTGCCACTCAGAAGAAGACTTCCTCCGGAAGCCCGGAGAAGCCCTGATATTCCCTATGGACTTTATCGTTGGGCCCTCCTGGAAGATTGGTAAGAGAAATAAGCAATCAAAATGGTAAAGAGCTGGAACTCCTCCCCTGCCATTAGCCAAGGGGTGGGACAATCAACAGTTCAAACGTGACGCCGGGCTGCAGTTCCCTCTTGCCTCTGGATCCCAACTCTGGCTGCCTTCTCCCCCACTTGGATCACCACGCAGCAAACCTGGGGATGTATAACCTATAAAGGGAAATTGTAGCCTGCAAGTCAGCCCTCTTTATTACTTTTCACCCGCTTCCTCTCAACCTGGAACCTCTGCTCTGTTATTTTCTCCCATTTCTCTTCTGTCCCTACCTGAATAAATTACTGGCTTAACTCACCCACTGTACTCTTGGAATTCATTTCTGCAGCATCGTCAAAGAAACTAAATGAAATCTGGTAACGTTATGCTTGTTTGCAAGTTCTTTGGAACTTTTTTTCAGGAAGGGTTCAGGGGAAAAAAGGAGATTATAAGAGATATTTCCACAACATTGGTTCCTGCACTGTAGTAGTAAATAAGAAACAGTAAAGATTCAACTTACAGTTGCTCTCACTAATCAGCCCCTAAGCGTCCCCTCAGTCGTGAGAACCTCTTTGCTGCAGCCTATCTTAATGAAGCCTGCACAGAGATCCTGGGGAGCAGGACCAGATAAGCAACCCAGGAACTTTCAAAAACTCGCACTAAAATTAAACTCCCAAGAGAAAGCACACTCACCCTCATTCTGCCCTCCACCCACCACTGGGCTATTTTAGCTCTCCATGATCTCTGATAATTCTATTTCCAAGAGCACAAGATTACCTAAGTGTTTCTCACACTCAATAGGAATCTAAAAATTCTAGAAGCTATAGCTGAAGAGCTGTTATTTTGGTCCTCTCCCTCTTCAGGCACCACTGGTTCCTGAGGTTGTAACAGCCTCAGACCCAGTGGAAATTAGAAGTACAAGGAGAGGAGCAGAAGATCCCAAATCAATTTCTCGTATGGTCTTAGTGGCACAAGGATGTAAATCCTTTGGTGTCCTTTCAGCTGCCAATCATGAACAAACTTTGTAAAAGTCATCTGGAGAGCTTTAAAAAATGAGAAGGAACTGATACTACATTGTCTTGAAAACTAGTATAACAAGGAAAAGGTCGACATAGTTGATGAAGGACAAGAGTTGGAATAAGTACCCTTAGAGCTATGATTTTTCACTTCAACTTACAGGCTTTATATTAGTTTTCAAGTCTTTGCAACAGCCAACAGCTAGTTAACCATTTCATCTGATGTGCGCCTGTGGGCATATTGGAAGCAGTGGGGAAGAATATACAAAAAGCTCTTTTAAGCTATTAAAGAAAAATGGAGTTTAACTTGCACTATTAAGTTAGCTTAAAACGATATCTGGATTCCTTCAACAAGTACCTGCATCACAAAAGTGAAAATTTTCACAAACTGGAAAATAGTTAATGATAATGAGCTCAGTGGATAGGACCTCTAGTAATACTTTCATTTTCACAAATAGAAAAGCTAATTTTACCTGAAAATGTCTGGTTCAATTAAAATTCCTATAGTAATTCAAAATAAAAGACCACACAATTAGCTATGTTTTTGCTATCAGGTTTATTAGCTAAGTCTATAATATCTGACAATAATTATCAGAGAATTAAGGGTCAGCAATTCTTTCACAATGCTTTGTGGCTGGCTATTTCTGGCCTTATCTAGTTTTTCATGCTATATGGAAAAAGCAGAAAGAACTCAGGAGAAGGTATTATTTTTCATAAAATAATAAATTTGTCCCAATATTAATTTTAACTATTATTGGTTGCTAAAGGGAAGGCTAAAAATCATGAACTCAGTCTTTATAACCCTTAGAGAAATACTTAAGGACCCTTCAAAACTTTCTTTGAACAGTTTCAATTCAGCAATTGAAAAAAAATCATTAATAGAGAACTCTACCTGTTTTTATTAGCAAATTATGTATCATCATTGGTCTGTTCTTATGAAAGAATTAAGAAAATACAATTGTATCTAGTTAATCACATCACAACTAATGGGAAAATTTTTTCAACAAACTTTAGTCCAAAGAGTCTAAATTTAATTGCAGCTGCGAGGTCCGTTCTGTGCACTCCCTGTGTTGGAGGATTAGGCTTGGGCACTTGTGGGGCACACGCTTATCTTTTCTCCTTTTTAATTACTGCTACTCTCCTAAGACAGAGCATTGTCTTACACTTCTTCTACATGTTAATTACCTCCTCATTGGCCTGCCTACCTGCTCAGAGGTGAGGCAAAGGACTAGCCAAGGGTAAAAATAATCCACTGCATACAAGCTTACAGGGTAATAAAAGACACCAGAGAAAGTTTGCTTTTTCTTCAATTTTGCACTGATTTATTGACTTTGGCTTGGTGGTATGCGAAATGTGTAAAAGTGTTCCCCAGTTTTACTATGTCTTTATTCCTTTCTAAGCAAATATCAATACTGAATAAGATTGCCACATTGCCATCCAGTACAATTTATCCTCACTGAGTCAGTGTGCTTCCTTCAGTTGTTCTCCTCTCTTATCAGTCCTGCGCCAGCATATCAAATGCACCTATTTAAAATACAGGAAACTGATTTATTAAAAGATACTAATAAATAACAAAATAGTTAATGGTTCTCAATTGTTCACAGCCATTATTTTCAAATTTATTCAAGTTGAAGAGTAACTGGGAGTCAGTCTGTACAGTCTGTAGCAGAGAAAAAGAGAAAAGGAATTACAGACCAATATTTCTCATGAACATTGATACAAATATCCTCAACAAAATACTAGCAAACATAATCCAACAATGTATAAAAGGAATTATACATCCTGGCCAAGTGGAATATATTCCATCTATGCAAAGCTGATCTGACATTTGAAAATCAATTAATGTTATTCATCACATCAAAAGGCTAAAGAAGGAAAATCTTATGTTCCTATCAACAGATGCAGAACAAGCATGTGACAAAATCCAATACCCATTCATGATAAAAATCTCTCAAAAGTCTAGGAATAGAGGGACACTTCCTCACCTTGAAAAGGGCATAAAAAACCCTACAAATAATGTCATGCATAAGGTGAAATACTACATGCTTTTTCCCTAATCTCAGGAACAAGATAAGTGTGTCTCCTCTCAGCACACCTAAACAATATCAAAATGGAATTGCTAGCTAATGCAGTAAGGCAAGAAAAGGAAAAAAAAAAAGTATGCAGATTGAAAAGGGAAAATAAAACCACCTTAGTTCACAGAAGACATGTAGAAAATCCCAAAGAATCAACAAAATAATTCCTGGAACTAATAAGTGATTACTGTAAAGTTTCAAGATAAAGTTAATATACAAAAATCATTTTCCTTCTGTGGCATGGTGAATTATGTATTCCTGAAAAAAAATAACAATACATGCTATTAATCTTAATTCAGCCTTTGGGTATGTAAAAAGACCTTTAAAGATGTTATTTTTAGTTAAGGTGTGGACAACTGTATCAGGAAGGGCCTTAATCCTATCACTGGAGGCCTGAGAGTGAAAACCTACAGAGAAAAGAACTGCAGGGAAGCAAAAAGTTGGAAATCAACAGAACCCAGAAGAGAAAGGAAAGGACATTGTTCTGTGATGGAAAAAAGCCAAGGAACCCTGAGGAGTGCTGCCAGATGGAAGCTACCAATCCCAGGAAGAAGCAAGACTCTGAAATCATGAATCAATAAATTCCTACTGTGATGCCAACCAATTGTATGGTATTTGTCTTAGCAGCTGGGAAACTAAACACCTTCTTCTATACCAATTTGAAAATAAAAACACAAAGCCATTTACCTTAGCACCAAAGAGATGAAATACTTAGGTATATATCCAAACAACATATACAAGGTCTATATGAGGAAAGTTACAAAGCTGTGATAAAAGAAAACAAAGGAGATGTAAAGATGGACAGAGATTCCATGTTCATGGATAAGAAGCCTGGATATTATTAAGATGTCAATTCTTTCCAACTTTATCTATAGCTTCAATGCAATCCCAAGTAAAATCCCAGCAATTTATTTTGTGGATGTCAAGAAACTGATTCTAAAGTTTAAATGGAAAGGCAAAGACCCAGAAGAGTCAACACGATCCTGAAGAAAAAGAGCAAAGCCAAAGGACTGACACTACCCAACTTCAAGACTTAACTATAAAATTGTAGTTATCAAGACAATGTGATAGTGAGGAAAGAATAGACAAATGGATCAATGGCACAGGATAGCAATCCCGGAAATAGACCCACACAAATACAGTCAACTGATCTTTTACAAGGGAGCAAAAGCGATTTAGTCAGAAACTGTATATACAATAGAAAAGATCATGTCCTTAGAGCTAATCCATTCCTGTGGGTGGAAACCTATTGATTAGACCACTTCAGTAAGGCATGACTCAGAGTGGGTCTTAGTCCTCTTACTGGTCTTTTATGAATACAGAAAGAGGGGGTCACAGAGACAGAGAGAAGCCCCCAGAAGCTGAAATAGTCCCAGGAGTTGAAATCAGCAGAACCTGGCAGAAAGAAAGCCACAGGAGCAGACTGAAAGCTGGAAGAAGTCAGAGGCTGAAAGCTACTAGACCTGGAAGAGAAGGGAGAGGCAGGAGATGCAGCCATTGTGCCCTGCCACGTGACAGGGGTCCAGGATCACCAACAGCTGTCGGGAGAGACCATCACCTGATGGCTTGGTTTGGACATTTTTCTCAGCCTCAGAATCATAAGTTTATAATTTAATAAATCTCCATTTTTAAAGCCAACCCATTTCTGGTATATTGCCTTGGTAGTCTGTAGCAAACCAAAACATGATTCAATGGAGAAATGAAAGTCTTTTCAACAAATGGTGCTGGAACAACTGTACAGGTACATGCAAATAAATGAATCTAGACAAAGGCATTATACCTTTCACAAAAATCAACTAAAGATCAATCATAGACCTAACTGTGATATTCAAAACCATACACTTTTAAAAGATAACACAGGAGAAAATCTAGGTGGCCTTAGGTTTGGCAATGGCTTTTTATATACAACACCAAAAACTTAGTCCATGAAAGAAAACTTAGTAAGTTGGAGGTGATTAAATTTATAAATCCCTACTCTACAAATGACCCTACTAAAAGAATTGAAAAGACAAGCCACATCTGGGAGAAAATATTTGCAAAACACATATCTGATAAAAGACATGTATTCATAATATATAAAAGAACTCTTAAAACTTAACAATAAGACCAACATCCCAAAGGAAATTAATGGGAAAAAGAACAGAAAAGACATCACCAAAGAAGATACACAGATGGCATATAAACATATTAAAACTTGTTCAACAACATATGTCACTAGGAAAGTTCAAATTAAAACACCCTACAACTGCAAGCAAGACAGTTCCATCCATCTGCCCTATGGGATCTAAGGCTTCTCTCAATTAGAAACAGAGTGGGCATCACCATCCCTAAATTCTCAAGATTGAGGAATGACTAAACATAAGGGGGGGGGGCGGGGTTGAAACTGTGAAGTAAAGTAGACTTAATGATATTCTAGCAATGAAAGAACTTGTATCATTGACATAAAGGCAGTGGCCATCAGAGGTTCTGAGAAGAGGAAGAGGGAAGAATAGGTGTAAGATGAGGGCAGTTTTGGAACACTGGAAGACATTGCAATGACAGATACAGGCCATATGATTCTGTCAAACCTATAGAATTATATGGGGCAAGTGTAAACTACAATGTAAACTATACTCCATGGTTAGTAGCAATGCTTCAATATGAGTTCATCAGTTGCAACAAATGTACCACACTAATGAAAGAAGTTGTTAATGGGGGAAAGCGTGGGAGGGTGATGGAGTGGGGTATATGGGAATCCCCTATATTTTTGATGTAACAATTATGTCACCTAAAAATTATTTTAAAATAAAATAAAATAAATTAAAAAAATAAAACACCAATGCGATACTACTACACACTTATTAGGATGATCAAAATCCAGAACTGACAACCCCAGATCCTGGTAAGGATGAGGAGCCACAGGAACTCTTTTGCGTTGATGGTGCAAATGGCGCACCCACTTTGGAAAACACTTCATCAGCGTCTTACAAAGCTAAACATAGGCTAACCATATGATTTAGCAATTGTGCTCCTAAGCATTCACCCAAATGAGTTGAAAACTTATGTCTACTCAAAAACTGCACATGACATGTTCATAGCAGTTTTATTAATAATCACTGAAAATTCTAAGCCACCAAGATGTCCTTCCATGGGCAAATAGATGAACAAACTTTGGTATACCGATACAATGGGACCATACAGAGCAATAAAAAGAGATGAGCTTTGAAGCCACAAAAAGACATAAGGGAAATTTAAATATAGCTAAAGAAGCCAGTCTGAAAAGGCCACCTACTGTAACATTCCAACTACAGGACATTCTAGAAAAGACAAAACTACTGAGACAACAGAATCAATGGTTTCCAGGGGTCCAGGGGGTACAGGGAGAGAGGTGAGCAGGTGGAACATAGCAGATTTTTGGGAACAGTGAAACTATTCTGTCAGATTAGGTAATGGTGGCTACATACCATTATGCATTTGCCAAACTCACAGAACTGTACAACATAAAGAGTGAACCCTGATGTAAACTATGGACTTCATTTAATAATAATGTATCAGTGTTGGTTCATCAGTTCTAACAAATGTACAGCATTAATGTAACATAATCGGGGAAATTGAAAAGGGAAAGTATATGAGAATTCTTTATATTAATACTTTCTGTGCAATTTTTCTAGAAACCTAATATGGCTCTAATTTAATAAAATTAAATTAAATTAAACCTAATTCAATAAAGTCTATTAAAAAAAAAAAAAGCAAGGGCTTTGGCCCCCAAGAGACACTGGGTCAAATCCTGACTGCACTAGGTAGCTCAGCACTTCTGGGCAGAACGGGTGGTCATTCCCAGCCTCTCTCCTAAGCTGCAGCCTTTATGGGGAGGCTAAAATGCGATATTGCACATAAAGGTTTTATCACAGCCCCAGGCACTTGGTAAGATTTCAATCATCTCAGCTCCCACCCTCTACTTTAGTGAAATGCCACATTCTTTTCAGAAAACCATGAAATATTAATCATTCAAACTAGGAGCAATATTTTTAGCAGACCACGTGATGATGTTGCCTGGGATGTAATGCAAAATAAAAACTATGAGGACAAGCTCCCAAAAAGCTGTTGCACTAAACACGATTAACTAATTCTACATTGGGTGGTAAGTACCCATTTGCTTGCCTTTCACATGCTTATCTAGCACTTACTAGATAAGCCACAACAGTGGGCTTCAAACAGTTAAGGAAAATATGTGGAATAGAAAAATTGCTATCAAAAAATTTTTGTAAGAAAAAAATCCCTACTCATTAACTAAATATTTAGCAAATGGAAAATATAGGACATTATTTGATTTTAAACTCAGAACATCTCAGTCCAAGTCACAAAATAAAAAATATCCTGGGGGAGCATAATGTAGAGAAATAGACATAAATCCAAATTGCTAAGCCTGACCTTCCAAACGCCCTCTAAGCCCCAGCTGGTCCTTTCGATCTTCCTCCCCTCCAAACCCTCTGTTCTGGCCAGAGCTGCTGGAAGTCCCGCTAAGGGTCCGGCTGCCTGCTGATCGCATCCCCCTGGTGTCAAATGCCCCAGCTCCAGGCCCCGAAGAAACTCAGATCCAGAGGGCTTACCATCTTTCTAGAGAAACTTTGGCTCCGAGATTTGGTGTGAAATTTCCAAGTCTTTAAATATTTACAGGTCATTTTAAAAATGTTTGCATACTGGATGAGCCAAAGAAAACATACTTGCAGGCTAGCTAGAGCCCAGCCCCTGATAAGCACCTCCAGTCTTGGCAAATCACCAGGGCGCAGCTCAAGTTTCCCCTGGCAGCCAGGGCTGGAGGGTGCTCCAGGGGCACACACCCTTCTGGCCTCCCCTTCCTCCCGCACTTCCATCTGTCCCTCTCTTCAGCACTTTTTTATGGGATTAAGCTGCTGCTTAATGTTTTGTTTTTGTGTTTGTTTTCTTTTGGGTTGCTGGAGGACACTGCTCATGGACCAAAAAGGATTTGTGTTTTGTACTGTTTTTCTAAACTCAAAACACATTGTATTTGGTCAGTGAATAAAATACATCAAACTGTCCTTTCCCAGTTCTCTTGACATCATGACCTTTATCTTTTTATCTAGTAAGTTCTTTTTGGTTTCTTTTTACTTCTTCACACTTTTTGCTATTCAGCAGAAGTCATCTATAATTTTTCCATCTTCACTCCACTGAAGATGCACAATCAACAGGTATGTAGGAAAACCCAGGCCTCTGGATTGGCAGTTAAGTCTAACTGGTGAGGTTGACGCAATCTCCTGCACTCACTGGTGCTGGTATGAAGAGCTGCTTGGGGAGCTGTGCCCGAGTTACTCATACATAACCTGCGTCATTATCTTGTTTGAGGTATAGACACTTCCTGTTATACTAGAAAAGAAACTATATTTAATTATAATATTAAAAGTTCTAAACTAAAGCTGTATCATTTAAGCACCGTACTGGCATGTTGTTTGTATTTCATGTACCATCATTGGCTTCCATTAGTGGGAAATTGAGAGATGTCTATGTGTCAAAACAAAACACCCTATTTCTGTTTTGATTCAAACCCTTGCTTCCTTAAACATGTCCAATATATCTTTTATTTGAGTATTTTCTCCATTATTGGACCCAGGGGCTTTTGTTCATTGTTCATTATACTGTCCAAGCTGTGAAACAAAGCAGCGCTGCTTTTATAAGATCTTTGGGCTCTCACCATGTATGGGCGCAGAAGGCACAGTCGGAACAGGAGCTCTGAACTCGCACAGATGGGGGTGATTGGCTTCCAGAGCCTCATATCCTCACCTATAAAATGAGGTCAGTGATACTCAGCTAATGGAGATGTTAGGAGAATTAAGAAACTTAGAGAAAACATGAAGCAAGCAAAGAAAGGCGGCTTTCTCTTCCCCTTCCTCTTTCCTACTCGTTGGAACTGAGAAGTCTACAGAGGAATGTCGCCATTCCAAAAGGGATGGATTTGGTTTCTTATTCCATTTATAATTTTTCTCCTTGGAGCCATTTCAAATATTGTTGGGCAGTTCATTCATCCATGTATTCATTCGACAAATATTTTCTTCTCCTTTGAGTCATTTGTAGAAGGAATGAATGAAAGCTACAATGGAAGTTGAGCCTATTAACTTACAGCATAGAATTTATTATATTCAGGGCACTGAAAAATAATTTACAAATCAGAGTGATGACATCAGAATAAGTTAATGTTTTACACTAAACGGGCAAACTTTAAATTCAGGAAGGAATAAGACTTGCTGGTTATTACGTTGGGATAGGTACTTCAGTGAGTAAATAGGCACTCACTCATCAAGAATTAGTTGCAAATATTGAACACTTCCAATGTATTTGACATGTGAGAGATAGACATCTTCAAACAGTAAATTTATTATTTTGTACAGTTTGAACAGTGACTCCACAAATGGAGAAGAAGTGTCTGGTATGCTCATCTTACGAAGGAAAACAATAAAAGATAGAGGAATTTTATAGATTAGTCCAAAAAATAGGAGGCTAAGGAAAAAATAAAGATTGCCTTCAAAATATAAAGGATTTCATTGAGAAGCAATGAAAAGTTTTGCTTACCACTGTTCAGGGAATAAAATAAAAATGACCTAAAGAAGAGAGGGAGAGTCCTGACAAACCAAAGGAAAAACTTCCTGAGAGCCAACAAAGCACAAGCAGTTCCAAAGAAAATTCTGTGTTTTCAGTCCAGGAGGTCTCAGAGGAGTCACTGTCAGAGAACAGTTTCAACATCTACCCAAACTGAAAGTTTGTGATATATAAGGGGAGAGAAAATGTCGAAGAATTTTCTATATTATCTTTTTCCACCTAGATAGACTGTTCAAAAGATTGCTGAAAATAGCTATTCACCCTTTGGTTTAACATCTCTAGGGGAATATTTTTCTCAGTGCCCACTGGTAATACATCATACTGTTCCTCTTCCTTTGAACCAAAATATTTTTTGGTGTATAACCTAAATTATTAACAAAAGAATACAAGTGGCCTAAAAGGTTCTGGGTGCCCTCCTACTCAGGAAAAAAACAGAGTTAGAAATGGCTTTTTCAAATCTGATTGAGGGCAGTGCTTTCCCATACTCAGTATATACATGATAAACATCGTTTGCTTTTCTTTCAATTACTGTTGGGAACACCTTTTTGGCGGAAAATAATATATATAGCATCAATTAATTAGAGTAATCTTTAATTTCTTTTACAAGAAAAGGACTGTGCAATTAAAGTTTACATCAATTCTTATACGAGGGAGACATGAACTAGGAGAGATGAATGACCTATAATGAGAAGTTAGGACAAGTCTGCTGGTGAGGGCTGCAGTCACAGGGGGAGCTTGGTCTGTAGGCTCCTGCAGCCATGTAATTTATCATCCAAACTGGAATGCCTTGGAGAGAGAAAGACTGAAGAGCAATTAATTATTACAACAGGAGAAAAGGTATGAAATGGAACTGTCTTGGGCAAACTTGGATGTATGGTCACTCTCCCAAATTTCACACATCATAAAAATGATGGAAGAAAGTATTCAATTTACAATAAAAAGTGACTTCCATTTAATATAATTTACAGATGCTGGGATGACTACTTGTTACTGTAAAATCAGGAATATTGCCAGCCATGGCTAAACTTATTCTTACTATTACCGAAGAAAATGCCCTTTGGCTAGGTTGCTTCTCATAACGTTTTGCGTGTGCTCAGAGAAGCAGTGTGGGCACATGCCAGTTGGATGGCCCAAGTTCACGCATTAGAATGTTCTGACCTCATCTCCCATCAGAAGATTATAATTCTAAGCCTGACCCAAGCAGCACACACTGAATTCCCCTCTGCACATCACAATATTTTGTTTTTATTCTTGAGAGCTGTGAATCAGTGAATTAGCCCTCATGAAATCATTGTGTATGCTTCTTAGTTACCCACAAAGCAAAATTTCTGGATGACTCTTGCATAGGATCCTTAAGAACAATTCTTCTCCCAAACCAGCATAATTTGATTTCCAATAAATATCACTACCCTGAGGGATGTACTTCTATATTTTAAACATAGAGTCTCTTGCTAACTCATCCATGGAGAGAATTCTCTCCCTGGATCTAACTGCCATTCTCCTTCTGTTCCACCTTTACCCTTCCCCGTCCTCTCCATTTCTCCAGTTCCCAGCCCAGTTTGTCTATCTGAGGACTGCCTAACAGGCCCAGTTTCTTCCTTTGTAAAATGCAGGGTTTAATCTAGATAATGCTTAAGAGTCTATGATGGTTTATTTTATGGGTCAACTTGGCCAGGTTATGGTGTCCAGTTGTTTGGTCAAACACTGACTTAATTGCTGTGGAGGTGTTGCAGATGGGATTTGCATCTACAATCAGTTGACTTTAAGTAAAGGAAATAACTCTCTATAACGTGGATGGGCCTTACCCAATCAGTGGAGGTCCTAAGAGCAAAAGACTGAGGGTCCAAAAGGAAAAAGAAATTCCACCTCAAAACCACAGCACCAACGTCCCTGGGAATTTCCAGTTTAAGGGCCTGCTCTGCAGATCTCACACTTGCCAGCCCATACACCTGCATGAGCCAACTTCTTACAATCAATACCTTCATATTTATGCACATATGCTGTGGCTTCTGTTTCTCTAGAGAACACTGACTGATGCAAGACCAAATTTCTATGATTAGATCTCACTGGAACTCTTTGCAAGAGCTTACCTCCTTTTATTACCTTCCTGCTTCAAATCACTAGCGTGTGATAGCACAGCATTCTCTCAAACACCATTTGCATTTCTCAGTCCTCTGCTCCAGGCCGAGAGGGGCTCTTTGTTACACAATCTAACCAAGGTAGGTCTTTTACTATAGGATGGAAGACTGCCAGTGACTGATTTTCTGGTATCTTCCCACCTCATCTTTGTAGTCAGCCCAAATAGCTTGCTTTTCCTGACATAGTTTTCAAAATTTCAGCTGGGTTTGTTCATTTTCTTTTCCCTGGCGGTGGTAACTCCTCTTTACTTTACAATTAATTCATATCCATTACATCTTTCAAAAATTTTCCTCTAAATATTTTACCTCGCATCTCTTCTCATGACTATTTATGCATTCAATTGATTTTCTGGGTTTTTTTTTCATATAATGATATCATTCTTTTGTGCATTTTTAAAACAAATATTTGGGGAGGCATTTATTATGTATTCAAGGCAATGAAGTAAAAGCTATGAACAAAACAAAGTTCCTGCTTACATTCAATGGAGAAAGCATACCATAAACAACAAATAAATGCTAAGTAATAAAAGGAATAGTGATAGTTATAAGAAAGCAGAGAAGAAAGGTCTGGAAAGGGAGGGGAGAGGCCTCGGGGAAGAGGCAGCCTTTGATCACAAAGGCCTGAAAGGAATGAGGGATGGAATCTGGAAATCTGGAAATCTGGAAATCTGGGAGGTTTCCAAAGAAAAGTAAGGGCAGGGCCCCAAGGTGGGAATAAGTTTTTAGTGAGAGCAGGAAGGTCAGGGCTGCTGATCTGACTTGATTCCCCTGTCCCTCGTGTCCCCAAGTGCTCCCTGTGCTCACTTGCCCACCTCCCCCACCCCCCCCGCCGCCGTGGCCACTGTGGCCTCTCACAGCCCTTCAAACGAGGTGAGAACATTTCAGCCCGAGAGTCTTCACTTGGTCCTCTCCCCGCCCACAGATTGGGGCCCCCATGGAATGTCATCTCCCAGCTTTCTCTCTCCTTCTGGCCTTAGTTTTATCCACAAACATTGTTGCACATGGACTTGAGAGTTGCCTGTCTCCCCCGACTAGGACGTCACTGCAGCTGTTTTGCTCCTTGGTGTATCCTCAGCATCCAGAACCTTTCGTAGCACCTGGATGACAGGCAACAAATAAGTTTGATGAATGGATAAGTCAATGCGTGGTCATAAAATTCCACAGGGCTGACCAATCTGGCAACATGAACTTTTTAGAGACCAGTTGTTAACCAAAATTTTAAACCAATGAAATAATTTGAGATGTTGATTGTCCTGACTAACAAAGTTATACAAATCTAGCAACACAGTAAACTCCCTGGAAAGGAGCTGATATAGAAATTCCAATGATCATGAAATGGAAGTTATAACCCTCTGGAGATTAAATGAGAGCAGAAACAGCAGACAATCCTCAAGCTATCACAGGTGACTGTGGTCAAGAAGAAAATGGCAGTGATAATGTAAAGTCAAGCATCCACAAACGAGAATAAATTAAATACTAGTAATATGTTTTTCAACCTCTGCAGAACATTTTTTAACTGCAATTGAAGACTTACATGAAAGCCTCAAATTCTTTAGCACTTCTGACCTTCTGTTATCAAGAGCTTCAGTAGCATCTGGATGTTCCCATGGGGTGGCCAAGATGGGCCTGACAAATGCTCAGGGCACTGAATGTGCCTTCTTAGCCCAGGACATATTCTTGCCTCACCCTCCTGGGGTGACAGTTTTCCAGAACCCTAAGGGTGCTGGTTATTATGCACCCCCCCACACACACACAGATCAAGGATTTTATTTCATAGGAGACAAAGAGGAGAAGGGTCCCCTGGGTCCCTCCTGAGTGCATTTGCCCTTGTGTCCCCAATCCCCACTCTGCAGACTTCCTTGGGACTCCCCCAATATTTTCTATGTGCACCCAGTGGGGTTCATGGGGAAAAGTCTATAAAGGGGTTTTGAACTCCATGTATTTGTGTTTCTCTGGGCTCTTCCTCTCTAGCCAGTGAATACCCAGCAGCCTCTACCAGCTCACCCATTCCCCACCTGGGGCCACCATACCTGGCCCAGGTAGCCTGTGCTCACACCTTCTCCTCTCTGCAGGCATGGCCTCGCCCTGGATTCTGAGCCACCTCAGCACTGCAAAAGGTATGGAAAGAAAAGTACAAGAAAGCTGTTTCTTGTACTGTTTGCCCAGCTGTTTTTCATTGACAGTTGGGAGTAAGGTTCATCCCAGCTCTCTTCTCTGAGTGGAAAATGCAAGAGATTGCCTGGATTTTTAAGCTCCTATGTGCAAGTGCTCCATCTGTACAGTTCCAGATCTTGTTTCTGTGAATGGCACCCAATACTCACGTGGCTATGATGGGAACAGCCATTTCATGACATCACCTTCCACCACCAGGTTGGTTGTTCTGGGGGTGAACGGTTGACTCCAAATGGCCAACTGCCTCCTCCTCCTGGAATGTATTCTCCTTTATCTCTCTAAACCTTTGCAGGTTTTCTGCCATATAATTTGGGAAGCCAAGAAGACCCATTTGAAGAAAGAGAGGACATGGTCATGTAGAGAGGACAAGAGAAGAGCCAGAGGCCTGCCCATCCCAGTGTGCCCAAGGTCCACCCACATCATGCCTTTGAGTCCTAGCCGCTTAAGTTATCGCGAGTTGGATTTCTTTTAAAATTAACCAAAAATATCCCAACACAAACCGTTCCCAGGTGATCGTGATACAGCTGGAAGCCACTACCACCCAGAATCATTTTACCATGTCTTGATCACATACTGAAATCCACAACCTCAAAAAAAAAATCACTTTTTGCCCATGATTTAGCTGAGTGCACTACAAATTCATTCCTCAAATTGGGCAATGAGAATTGAAAATAAGTTCACACCTAACCGTTGTCATCGCAACCTTGTTGTGAATCTCAACCTTGTTCCTCTCTTCTCTTCGTCTCCTACTTTCCATGAAAATCCAAAGTGGTGGTACTAGGTAGAGAGCTGAGGAAGCTGCCGGGGTTCTCCAGGGTGAAGAGTCTTCCAGAAAGAATAATTTCCTGTGTTCTCTCCTCTTATATTAAAGCCCAGATAATGAGTGAAGTGTTCATCAGTCAAAACAAAAGTATACTATTGGGGAAAAGACCATTATTTTGGCTTTTAGTAAGAAGAACTTGCATTTTCTGACCAGAAAAATAGCTTTTGGAGTTAAATATCTCCCAAGATAATAAAAATCGATGAACCGGGCCTTTTTATAGTAATTGCCAGATATGATAAAATGAATGAAAATGCTTAGAGACTTGCATAATGTGTTAAAAAATTTTCCACCGATTCGAAGCTGGAGTAAATTTTTACTGATTAAGTTGGTAACTTATTATTTGAGGAAATAAAACTTGATTATAATAATACTTACTTATTTTTATGGAAAAACCTTCAAATTGCCAAAGTGAAAACTTTTCTCAGGCAGTTGCTAGTCATTCATTGGACACCTCTGCTTTCCCACGGGGCACATCTGTGTGTGCTTGGTAGATGCTGCAGGAAGATAACGTCCAGCCAGGCCCAGGTCCATTTGGGCCTTGGCAGAATTTACAGGAGCATAATTTATCCTCTAAATTGAGTGAACTTGGGATAGAATAGTGATGATGTTAAACAAATAAAATTGGAGAATATTTTTCTTTGAGGTCCCTGAACAGTTATTCGATTTAAAATGCACTGTACTTTGGTGTTTAAACAAATTAACTGACAGCTGTAAGAAATTAGTTATAAAATTTGTAGATGATTTATATTTCCCAACATATAGATCCTAAAGGACACACTGCAGGAAAAAAAAAAAAAGGGAGGGAGAGGCATTTGACATAATGGTTTTTGATTATCTCTCTTTTTTCCCTCCTTGAAACACAGGCCCAAGGGAACTGGCCGCTCCTTCATTCTGACTAGTTCTACAGCTAAGCAGACATCCGAATGAAAGGAGCTGTCACCCCAGTGCACTTCACAGAGCAAACGACACACTTCCTCCTGCACATATTATGCACTGTCAGTCTCCTTCAGTTTGGTGTATTCGAGCCTGCAAGCCATGGGAATCGATGTCACTGAGCAGTGGGGGGTAAATGAAATAATTGTCCACCAGCTGTTTTATTAAAGAGTGGGCAGCTGAACAGTCTCCAAGCAAATGCGTCTAGAGCCCCTGGGGGCTGCCAGGGGACCACCACAAACTCCAACTTAAAGGACCACTCGCACAGGAATGCGTATTTTTTGGACCAAAGAACTGATAATACATTTTGCTTTCCCTTAATATTTACAGACCATATTGTCAAAACAAAAGCAAAAGAATTCCCTATAAATAATAAAATCCAAAGTGAGGTCACCATTTCCATCTCCAGCCAGTTATTCTGGTTAGAACTCTTCTCTTAATTATGGGCAATTTCACCAAAAACACAGTAGTCCTGCTAGCTCTGGAAGGCAGAGTCTGTATTTTCATGGTTTGATGGTCTCACACTATGGTCCTGAGGTGATCTGGATGCAAAGGTTACTTTCTGTCATTTATTCTTGAAGAGGAGAGAGTTTTCCCTTGTTTTCTTTACAATGTATAATTTTAAACTGGGAAAATAATAATTTTTACAGTTGTCCTTCTATAGAGTGCCAAGCAAGAATTAAGGTGGATAAATAGTGAGTACATCTTCTTGCTGGGGGAGGGGCAAGGAAGGGTGCACACTGCCCATGGCTAATGTACGAGGAGACTCTGAAAGCCTTCAAAATCTCTTAAAATTATAAAGCAACTCAGGACCCATCAAATATGTAGCATTTTGATGTGCCCCCCAATGGCTTCAGATTCTTGTGAAGGTGTCCCAGAGTTGCCCTTCTGGTAATAATTTTATTGCATTGGCCTGAAGAAATAAGTACCAGAAAGCATACTTTCAATTGCCCCGTCTATGACCTTTCTAATCCCCAAGGCTTGAACTCAAAGAGGGAGCCAGTTCTGGGCTCTCCTTGCTCTTCACCGCCCTCCTCACCCCACAGTGTTCAGTGAGCCTGAGGAAGCCAGAAGGTGGGGTGCAGGTAAGCAAACTGAGGATGAATTCCCAGGGTTCATAACCATTGGGGGTCGAATCAGGCCATCCATAAGACATGTTCAAGTCTTAATCCACGTTTCCGTGGATGTGAACCCATTTGTAAATAACGATCTTTGAAGATGTATTATTTCTGTTCATTTGGAACAGAGTCTTCAAAGATCCAATTTAGATGAGGTCAAATTGAATTAGGGTGGGTCCCAGTATTGTTGGATTTTCTCTAGGTTCTTGGCTAAACTTTAAGAAATGAATTTCAAGAGAAAGCCAAGTTAGTTAGGCCAGTGATTCATTAAGGAAGGGAGGGAAGGGGAATGGGAGAAAATAACAGATTAAGGGTCCCAGGTAGAGAGGAGGGCTGAAAAGTGATAACGAGGGCCTATTGCAGACTACAATTCCCCATTACAGATCATAAATCATAAAAGGTTTACATGTGTGCTGATCCAGGGAGGGGGGTGAGAAGGCCAGAACAGGAGGCAGACGGCAAGAACAGGGGCCAGGTTGCCCTTTGCAAATGACAGGGGAGGAGTCCCAGCTGTTTGCTGTTTTGATTGATTACCCCACCCATTAATCCCCAGGGAGGGCCCAATAATAAGGCCCCTGAAGAATATCCCAGCTTCTCCTGGCTTCCAGAGGAAGTGACATTCCAAATGGGGTTCTCCCAAGTTCTACCAGCAACCATCTTGGGATATGAATGTCCACCTGGGCTTCTTGCCAGGTTCCAGATCCATCTATTGATCCTCTATTTTACTAACCTGGCTCACTAGTCCATAACACTGAAGTAGAGGGGAAATTCAGATACGGTCAGAAGACTCCAGAAGTAGGAGGAGGAAGCCATGGAGGACCAGCATTACCAGAACCCGGTTCAGAGGAGAAAGCATGGCCTTCCGGGTGTTTTGATTCCAGCCTTCGATCTGAGAGCCAATAAGATGTGTGCGTTTGTCATACAGCTCTGGCAAACAAAGTCAACAATCTAACTCTACAACTAGGTAGCTTGTGATCATGGAACTCTTTTTGCAACTCCAGGCCTCAGTTTCCCATCTGTTAAATGGAAATGAAAATAATTCCTATCTCGTAAGGTTGTTAAAAGGATTAAATGAGTTAACATTTGTAAGATACTCATAATGATACCTGAGTCTTTAAAGTATTTATATAAACAGGTAGAAACCCAAACTAAGGGCCTCCCAGCAGAAAAGCTTCCAGGGAGATCATGCTATCTTCAGCTTTATACTTACCTGGATTGGGTGGAACTAGGTCAGCCTCAGGATTTTCAAACTAGTCTAGCCTACAGAGGTAGACCCAGTCATGCATTTTCGGGATATTTCTAGAGTCTCAAAGTCATCTGGTAACTTTAAATGGCCTCACCCCAAGTTTTCATTTCTGACTTGGTACCCTTTTCACCCACAGCTTCTCTGGACTGATCTCCCAGGGCTTGTGGGATTCCCAGACATAGATAATGAGTTTCAGAGCCTTGTTGGCAGGTATCTGAGTTTGATGGTACCTCATTCAACATCTTTTTGAAGACAGAAAGTGTGTAATCAAGGAAAGGACACTGAATTAAGAGTCAAAATAAAACTGGAAGTGTGAATTGGGCCTCAGTTTGCTTATCTGTAAAAGGTGAATGAAATCTGTGAACCACAACCTAAGCCTTCCCAAGTCTGAAGAGTTTTTAAAGATGTTATTCTGTGAGTGATTCCCACCATTTCAAATAGCCTAATGGAAAACCTGCACTTGCTCAAGATAACACGGTGAGGCTTGTGGAAGCACAAAGTGTTATCATTCGGTGGGTTTTCTTTGTTTACCTCCTGGCAGGAATGTTATCAACTTGGTACAGTGACACTGGTTGGCTTGCGCTGATGAGAAGCTCTGAATAGCAATTATAAATGTCACTGATAGTAAAAGATAGGAAAACAATTTAAAGATTACAAAGCAAATGAACTGTTTTTAGACAAAACCTTTCAGAGTATAGACCTGAAGGAGAGAGGGAAATAACAAGAGGGATCCCAAGAGAGGTTGGATTCTGAACTTTGAATGGCTCCCACAGCTCCAGAACGCTATGATGGCATGGTCTAATGACCTAGAACATGGAGAATCAAAGAAAACAAATTTAATTCAGACGACGGAGAACAAGATAAACTCTATACAGGAGGAAAACATGAAATTAAAATGCACATGAGAAATTACAAAACTTCATCTCCTTCCAGAGGCAAAATCATCTTCTTCCAGAGGGAGAAACTTCACAAGTCATAATACTATATTAGGATGATGGAATTCAAGGGGTAGTTTATTAATGTTGATATGAAATATTAACAGGACAAAAAGGGCGACTATAAAGTTGGAGATATATACCAAGAAGCATCTGTCACTTGGTAAATAAACAAGAGCCCCTCCTCAGGGCATGCTCTCAGGACTCACAGGGCCAGAAGGATTCTTGCTTTATGGCCTGGCTCAAAGACATCATCCACGGCAGGCGGGCTAAAGGGGGAAATGCTGACGAGCATGAAAGGATAGGAATACCTGCGCAAGACTCAGGTACGAGAGTGATGAAGGCATGGCGGGGTTTCTGTTTTCCCCTAAACACAACAAAGCAGAATAGACTCCAGTGTGGGAAGGCAATGCCCAAAGTAGCAATTCACACTTCAGGGGCCAGAACAAAATGTGAAAAAATGATTTCAAAATGAGGTATAACCATAGCAGTAACAGACCAACTTTCCCAAGTGAAAATATGATTACTATAAATTGTCATGGTTAACACATCAAATATATCAATTGGCTATTTATGATATAGTGTCAAGAGTAACAGTCTGGAAGTCAGCAATCTGTAATATTTTTCATTAACTAATTGCATAGTTTGGAGTGAAAAATAAAATTTATTTTCTGCAAACATTTGTTGATCTTTATTACATAGCAGGCTCTATCAGCTACTTGTTTAGTTTCTTTCCTGTAAAGGGAATACAGTGGATTAAATGATGCCTTTTAATCCTGAAAATCTTTATCTAAAATGTTAATTACATAACAATTTCTTATCTTATGTATCTTAAAACAGAACAGCAATGGAGTATGATGAATTTACCAACAATATCTCCAATAGTTGATCTTAATTGTTTACAGAGAAAGTTACCATAGAAGAGAAAAAAATCTAAAGCACATATATGAAGAAGATGTAGTTAAATTATAAAAAGCATTTCTTGGAACAGGGCTAATATTTGAGGAATTTATCCTGTGAGCAGAGACTGCCCATACTAAAAAGTTTTTAACCCATATAGTTTTATACAGATCAATAATTTTAATGTGTGAATACAACAAATATTCTAAGTATTCTTAGAATATTATCATCTGCAATTAATTTCATATGGTGGAAATATTATATTATTTTACGTGAATGCTTTTAGAAAATATTGCACCAATCTGTAAGTTCCTGTGCTCAGTGCCAACACTATATACATACACAGCTGGAAAATCCAGACTCCCTGGCTAGTATGGCTACGGGGAATGGATGCACGGACTGTGCCAAGGAAGGCGCCTGGATGTCCAGGAACCTGGGCTCCTTTCTCACTCTGCCATGTGCCTTTTGATGCACTTGCTTCCCAGAACAAGATGGCACCTGCAGAGCAAGAGGCTCAAGCACTGACTTACCTGGTCCAAGTGTGGCGGGCAGCAGGAAGCCATGTAAGCTTGGACAGTGGGCATGGGTGAGCTGATGGAGGCTGGCTAAGTGTGCCCCGGAAAGAGAGGGCTAGCCCTGAGGTGAGATTTGTAAAATCATGTTATTTTCTTCTAAATCAGCTTTAGGAGCCAAAAACCACTGTGTGGTGGCTTGGAGCTCTGTACCCCAGAAAACTTAATCCATTCCTGAGTGTAAACCCATTGTAAGGAGGGCCTTTTGAGGAGGTTCCTGCAGTTAAGCTGTGGCCCAGATGAATCGGGATGGGGCTTAATCCTGTTACTGAAGGTGTTACAGGGAAGGTCACACAGAAAGAGAAGCCACAGGGAGCAGCAGAAGCTGAAATCAGTGGAACACAGAAGCCAGGAGGCACCGCCATGCGCGTTATCATGTGACGGAAAAGCCAAGGAGCAAGGATGGCCGGCAGCCCCAGAACGCCACAGACTTGTGGGAGAAAACGTCACCTTGATGATGGCTGGATTAGCCCTTCCCCAGCCTCAAAACCAGGAGCCAATAAATTCCCATTGTTTAAGTCAGCCCAAGGCATGGTATTCGTTTTGGCAGCCAGAAAACTGAAACTTCCTGACCAGAGTACTGCGTTTTCAGAAAGTTATTTTAAATTAAATTTAGTTATCTCATAATTTTTATTATTTTGGTAACTCAATTAGTCTATAGTACTCACTTCAATTTGAATTATAGCATCTACTCAATTTGCATGTTCATCTGATTTGCATACACGCAAGTGCACACATGCATATATCATCCTCATCTTCTTGGCACAGAAGGTAAACCAGTCATAAGTCATAGCCCCAAACCTTAGGAAACACACAAACTGGGGCCATATTTACAATAATGAGGTCACCTTCGCTCCTAAGTTGCCATTGATGTTTTCCAAGCTTTAGGGAGAATCAGTCTCCCTTTCTTAGACTAGGGTGATACTGTGATTTATCATCCAAGCAAAGATAGTTTTGGCAGTGAACAGGAGTGCTTCTAATAATTATGTCTGGACCACATGCTCGCTCCCTTCACTGAGACAGAACTTCATCCCACTTTGCCCCTCCCTAAGCCCCATATGGCCTTGACCACAACACCTACAAGACATTACTGGATTTGCTGGTTTATACACTGCTCTCCCCCTTTCAGAGAGCAAATCTCTTGAGATCATTGTTTTTCCCACACCAGATCCTGAATTATGGTAGGTATATGATATTTTTATGAGCATTAGCCATTTTGAACAGTGTTATAGTAAGTCAAGGGAGGGACAGAATTATAAAAGGGGGGGGGTTAGGTGAGGGGGCCTTCACAGGAGGATACGCTTTTTAATGAGAGTATATAAGTTGTACTTAGGAGAGAGTCACTCTTACTATACACATTTTATTTGGTCCCTCCCCCGCCCACCATTGATCTTGTCTAGCCAAAACTCTACAAAGGCTTTTACATACACAATTTCATAGCAGTTTGGTAAGAAGAGCCTCTTTCGTCTTAAGACCCATGGGTAACATAAGAGGTTGTTTTACATTTAACCATCAGATGGCCTAAGATATCCAAAGCTATTTTATATCATCAACCTGCTTCAATGTTACTATTTATTATAGGAGAAATATGAGAAAGAAATTTGAATTTCTCCAAATCTCCTTGTCCAATGACATATAAACTAAGTTATGCTAAATTGAACACTACCCCACATCTTAGCGGATTTTTTTAGAAGGCAAGCGTGGAGTCAGATGAAGGTCCTGCCTTTTGTCACCTCATGCCAGTGAATGCTGATGGAGAAGCCACCACTTCAACACTGCTTATCACTGTATCAGAAGGTAAGAGGGCTCTGGAGCCACATGCTGGCAAATATTCCCCACTGGAAGTGACAAACATCATTGCTGTTGACAATTGATGGGCCAGAATAAACTTCATATCTCCACCCAAGGGCAAGGAGTCTGAAGAATGTAATCCCACCCCACACTCTGAAGACATAGAGTCAGAAATATTTGGTGCAAGACCTGATATTCACAAATGTATTTCTGAGTTTAGACCTTAGTAGGTAGAATGGAAATATGAGGACTGATAGAATTCCAAAACAACAGAATACTGCTAGTGGCCGTGGTTCTTGATCTAAGGGTAGACAGCTCATGAAGTTGTACAGACTTTGCTTACATAATACCTGAGTAACTTCATAAAACAAGAGTTTCACAAAATATCTGTGTAAACCCACAGCAGCCATAAAAGGTTTAGAAAGTCTGCTTATGGGTAGCCATTTGGTGGCCAAAAAATAATCAAGCTACAAGTTAAGTGGAGAAGAAACATCAGATGCTGGGTACTAAGAAAAAGTTTAGGGAGATGCCAACTTGCACCTTATGTGGACTCACCTGTAGGGCCTGCATGAAACAGTAGTTAAGCCATAATCAAACTGCTGAAAAGCAATGCTAAAGAGCAGGGTTAGAACACAGGTTGAGGCAAGTAGTGTTTATGGTGCAAAATTTAAGGATGTACTTTGTTTTCATTTTCTAAGGCTGCTAGGAGCAAAATATCAGACATGGGTTGGCTTTTTAAAAAGGAATTTATTAGGGTAAAAGCTTACAATTCCAAGGTTGTGGAAATGTCCAAATCAAGGCATGATCAGAGATGCCGACTCACCAAGGTCAGCTCCTGGTAGATCCTGGACTCCTGCCATGGTGGATTCCTGTCACAATGGTGCTCTCTATCTGGTCTCGGCCTTCTCCTCCACGCTGCTTTCTTCCCTTGGTTTAGCTCTTGCTCCATAGATTCTAGTCTCTGACCTCTGTGACCTTTCTCTCAGTCTCTTGGGGTTTTGTCTTTCTGCCACTGCAGGCAATCCTGCAGCCCTTTCTTGCAAGGCAGGGTAAAAATGGCAGCTTCCTCTTTCTGTGTGTTTCTTCTTTCAGTTCTCAGTTTATATAAGTCCCGAGTAGAGAGTGGTGACCTCACCTGGGTCACACCTCACTGACATAGTCCAATCAAAGGCCCTGATGCAATCTAATCAAAAGTGATCTAATCAAAGTCTCTTCACTGAATCTAATGCAATCAATGGTTCCCACACCCACAGGAATGGATTAGTTCAAAGAACATGATATTTTCTAGAATTCACAAAACTTCAAACTGTCATAAACTATTACAACCCTGAGAATGAATGTGTCCTTAGATTTTGCACTCTATGAAACTCAATTGTTTTACCTTACTCCTGGTCCTGACAGAGAGAAAATCTCATACTAGTCAGAGGTAAAATGACCCATTACATGCAGGTGAACAAAGATAAGGAAACAGCTGAGTTTTCATTGGAAACAATGTAGATCAGTAAACAATGTAACAATATCTTTAGGTGCTAGAAGAAGGAAAATCCTGGCAACCATAATTCTAAGTAGAGTGAAAATACCTTTCAAAAATCAAAGTAAAATAAAGACATTTTCAAAACAATGAAAGCAGAAATCATTTTTTTGTCAACATACACTTAAAAAAATAACTCAGTTCTCCAGAAGGACTGATGTTTACGTTTATGAGTGAACTTGTATAGGTCATGGTGTCCAGTTGTTTAGTCTAGCAAACACTGGCCTGATGGTTAATGTGAGGATATTTTGTAAATGGATTTGCATCCAAAGTTAATTGATTGTATCTCTGGCTGATTGTATCTACAATCAACAAAGCAAATTACCCTCAGCCATGTAGAGTCTTCTCATCCAATCAGCTCAGGTCTTAAAATTCAGAACTGAGGATTTCAAAAGTCATAAAGGGGAATTTCTGCCTCTGCTTCAGCCAACCAGATTCCCCTGGGGAATTCAACCTTCACATCATCAAAGTTTCCAGCTTATAGCTAGCCCTGTGGAGTTCAGACATGCCATATTTCAGAATCGCTTTTATTGAAGTTTCCAGTTTGAGGCCTGTCTTATGGAATTTGGACCTGACAATCACCATGGTCCTGTAAGCCAATTCCTATAATAAATCACTTAATAGATATATTAAATATATGCTATAATATTATGTATATATGGAGAACCCTAATTAATACAGACACTATTAGTGGGAAATATTTAGATAAATATAAAATACTATGTTTCATTAATTTCTTTAAAACATATTTGATTGTTTCAAGCAAAAATGATAGCACTACATTACAGGGTTATAACACAGAAGCAAAGTATATGAAAATAGTAGAATAAAAGATGGACAGGGAGCAAATGGGTTACTCTGTTGTGGGGTTTTGACATTATTCATTTAGTGATATAATATTATTTCAAGGTTGAATGTGACAAATTAATGATGCATATTCCATTTGATAGAACAACCGCTGAAAAGTAATACAAGAGTTATAGCCAAAGAAACAACAGAAGATATAAAATGGAATACAGAAAGAATACTCAACTAGTGCAGAAAAAAAAACAAAAAACAAAAACAGGAAAAAGGAATAATGTAACACAGAACAGATAAAAGAAAAAAAAGTCAAGTAGCAAGATGGTAGAATTAAATTCTCCAAAATCAATTATTACATAATATATAAGTGGACTGAATACTTTAACAGCAGAGATTGTCAGACTGAATTAAAAAGCAAGCAAAATCTAATGTGTTTTTTTTTTAAGGAGAAATACTTCCAATATAAATGCACATATAGATTGAGAGTAAAATCCTGGGAAAAGAGACACCGTACAAATGGTAATATAAGAAGGGTTGTGTGACTATATTAACATCAGACAGAGTACACTTCAAGACAAAAAAGGAATGAAGATGAACTTTTCATAATGATAAAAAGAGATTGTGGGTGGGATTGCTGGTTACTTAAGGAAATGGAAAATGAATGAGCTAGAATTCTAGGAGTGTCAAAGAGTAAACAGACTAAGAAAATATAGCAAATTATAGGAGCACTGAAGACCCTTTGCAGTTAATTTAAAGTCAGTGTAATTATAGGCTTCTCTACAACCACATTGATTACCTGTAGGAGCCAGGGCTTAGAATTGAATTTATCCAGAACAAGGGATTTGCCAATCCAGTACACATAAGGAAGAGAGCTGCAAGGAAGTGGAAGGTGTATGCAAAATATTATCTGTATTGATGGCACAGATCTAAGTAGGGTAAGAAGAGAAGTGAGGAAATGAGGGGGTAAGGGATAGTGTATGGTAGAAGTCAAAGAATTGTTGAAAATGAGGCTAGAATGAGCTAGAAAAATAGAAGGTAGTAGTGAGAAAGAGGGATGCACTACTTTTTCCAGGTAACTTGTGAAGAATGAGAAAAACTTTTTCAGGCTTCCAACAGACTTTGTCATGTCTTCTTGGCCAGAAATCTCTCAAAGGTGTTTTCATAAGCCAATCACTGGAAAGGGTAATGGACTAACCATGATTGAGGAGTTTGATTAATTGAGAATTATTGGCTGGGTTGCAGAAAGTCTCAGCTTTCCTTGAAGCAAAAGGTGACAGATATTTGAACTGGTTTTCCATTAGCAAGGAAAGGGATTGGAAATTGCTGTTGGAAAGGCAACTGATCATATCTGACACATGAGAGAGAGCAAAATACCACAATTTGAAAAGGCATCAGGATATTCCCTTGGTTTCAATCATGTTTAATTAGGTACATGGCAAGATAGTTCTGAGAGCAGCCAGTACATTTGGTACCTTAAGCACAGTTGCCTTGGTATCAGTCAACAATAACAGAAGGAGTTCTTTTGTTAATACATATATTTATATTGATTTTTATTGCAATTGTTCGATCTGCATGCTATCCAAGCCATACATGTCTGTTTCGGAGAGTTGTTGGGCTATTGCTTCATTTCATCAATGCACTTGAGTTAGAGCAGGGTGAATCAAAATCTTTTCATAGCTTTAATAGAGACTCCATAATTCTCACTAAAATAATGATAGACTTTATCATGCCAGTGTCATTGAAAGTGCCTATATATTCCTATTAAGCAATAGCTTGACATTTTTGTGAACTTCTTAAAAAATTCTACAGTTTGGGAAAACCACTATTCAGTCCTCGTTCCACCCGTTTATTCAGTAAACATTCCTTAGTGTGGGTGATGTCCCAGGCATTGTGCCGGAAACTTGGTGTACACGGGTGGGAGGCATGTTTCCAGTCCATGGGGGAAAGTTCAACAAGTTCACAGCATGATGGCAGAGGATGTGGAAAGTTCTCCCCTAGATGTGAGAGCACAAGGCTGGGAAGGCCTCAGCAGGTGGCATCTCCCAGAAAGGAAGACTTCAGGGGGAGCTGGTATGGGAGGTAAGGCCTGAAGCCTGAGTAGGGAAATCGGGCTTGAGTCAGGCACAGGTCAGATCACAAGCAAAACCATAGGGTCGCAGAGCAAAGAGGAGGCATGGGCCAGCCATGCCCTGGGAATGCCAAGGAGGTCTTGGGGTCATCAGGAGGAACTAGGGACAATGGCTGAAGAGGGGGTGCATCCTGTCACCTGACCCTTCCTCAATGGACAAGCTGGACCCCCTCCCTCTGGGGGTACACTGTACCCCATCACTCTTCCATTCACTCAGTCAACACATCTATTCAACTTTTCTTTTGAGTCTAGCACCAAAGGAAAATGCTCTAACAAATGTCATCAGATGAAGTCTTGAAACTTTTTCTTCATCAAATAATCATGGTTTCTTACATCTTTACTCCATCTCTCTCTTCCCTCTGTCTCCTGTTCAACCTTCAAACATTTTCAAGTTACCCCATCAAAAAATTTCCCCTTCATCCTAGACCTTCCCAGACTAACCACCCTGTATAGCTTTTTACCTTCACTGTCAAATTTCCCCCAAAGACCCCCGGAGGTCTGCAGCATTCTCAAACTCCATCAGTTCCTTGGCCTATCACAGTAGGGTTTCTACCCGCCTTTTCTCACAAATCCTCCCACCATGACCTCAAGCTGCCGTCTTCAGTCCTCATCTCCCTTGATCTTCCGGCAGCCCTGGAAGCTGCCGTCCACTCCTTCCTCCCCAGCACTCTCTTCCTTTGATTCTGGAACAATGTGCTTTGGCTTTCTCCTACCGCTGATACCTTTTCAGGTTTGTGCAGCGCCCTCCCTCGTGGCCCACCTCGTGGCTGCTGGGGTTCCCTAGTCTTTGTCTTCACTGTTTTCCTCTTCTTGCTTCATAGTCTCTCCTTCGATGAGATCTGATGATTCCCAAATCACTTGCCCAGACTTGAGACTGTACTACCAAACTCTACCACGAGATGATTCCTCTAAAACTCCTCTGGAGTTCTGCAGAGTTACCCCATCAAAAAATTTCCCCTTCATCCGAAACCTTCCCAGACTAACTTTATAGCTTTTTAATACATCAGAGGCTGCTCCCATCACCTGCCCTTCACCCCATTTCCCATTTTCTCCTTTCCTGTTTTCAGCCTTTATTTACAGCATAGAAGGAAATGAGGACTTTTAACTGTATGAAGACTGATGGCAAGCTTTATATGTAAAAGTCGGGGCCATACTAGCTCTTTAAATGGAAATAAAATGCCAAAGAAATCCTGCAGGTATACTTTGAATTTAATGTCATCTTTCATATTCTTTGTAGGTGGCATATTTGTGAGGGTTTTGCAGGGCTTCTCAAATTTAGATTGCATAAGAATTACCTGCAGGGCTTTGCTCAAACACAGAACCCTGGGCTGTACCCCCACAATTCTAATTCTGTAGTCTGGTGCAGGGTGCAGAAACTGCATTTCTAATACTCTAGACGAGGCCGATGCTGCTGGTCCAGGGGCCACACCTTGAGTAATACTGGCCTAGAAGATGTGGACCTCGCCTCTGCACACATTACCCAGCCCAAGCCTGGTTCTGATGGCTCTGCAGGCCGGGGCCCGAGACTTGATGGAGAAAGTCATCAGAAGGCGTTGGTTGAGAGCATGCTCAGTGGAACCCTCCACAGGGGTTCACATTTACTAGCTGCACAGCCCTGGGAAGTCACCTAAGCTCTCCACGAGTCACTATCCTTAGGAGGGAGGTGAGGATGACAAGAACACACGTCAACTAGGGCTGTCGTGAGCGTTGTGTTAACTCACATAAAGTACTTAGCAAAGTGAGGGGACAAAGCCAGCCCTCAAGGCATACTGGACTTTAGTAGCAGGAGGGGTCTGGACGGGGAGGAATAAAAGAGTTTGAGCTAAGGGTGTGCCAGCTCTGCCTGGCATGTTGCCCAGTCCTCTGCCCCCAACTCCCAGGTCACCGCCCATCATTTCTGGATGATTTTTGCTTCTGGTTCATTGTTGCTCTCTCAAACACCACTCTTGCCTTCATTCTTGGAAATTCCAATGTTCTCATCCATGATCCTCCTGAGACCTTGGTCTCCTCGCTCTGCTGATCATCCTGGTCCCCTTCTCCCCCATCTCCTCATTCACCCTAGAACTCCATTCCCAAACTTGCCTTAATGCATCCCACCCCAACCACCAACTGCTGTCTGCCAGCTCACTCCAGGTGCCACAGCTCCCCCAGCCCTCCATCCTCAGGAGGCTTTCCCATCTGTTGGCCCCACCACCTTCTGTTCTCCCTTGTCTTCCAGATGCCATTTCTGCCCATGTCACGCAGGTTAAACTCTGTGGTCAAGCGTCATCCCTCTCCTTTGCCTGCTCTGTGACTCCCCAGCCCCTCCTGCCGCATCCATGCAGCTGAACTCGGCTGCAGAACACAGAACCTCCCCAGCAGGACCCCCCTTCATGCCATGACGCCCCCCCGGGCTATGGGGAGCCTGCTGCCCAGCTCTCCTGCACACCTTCTGGTCCGTCCCCTGCCTCCTCCCTGGGGCACCTGTCTTCACGGGTTCCTGGTGATGGGGGCCCTGCCTGCACCCTCGGGTCTCACCTGTTCAGTGCACCTTCCCTCCGCCAGCATCTGCCTGTCTTGTCTGAGGGCTTTCTCCAGAGTAAACACTGCCCTGCTGGAAATGCTGGGAAGTACCTGTCTGAGGCACACCTCCAGGGCTCCAGCCGGGCTCCCTGCTTCACCCCAGTGCCCTGTCATCTGTGGCCCCAGGTCTGTTAGAGGGATTTGTTTAAAACTTGCATCCAATTACACCGCTTCTCTCCCCACATGCTCCACAACGGGCCCCCACAAGGCTGGCAGTCGCATCACCCGGCATCCCCGGGACCTTTTCGCCCCCTGCCCCCACCCTCACCAGCCCCACCCCAGCACCTGGACCCTGCCCTGGCCTCAGCACTGGCTGCTCCCTCTGCCTTCTTCCCCAGGTGTCAGCTACCTTACCCACCTTTTTCAAATTTTACTCAAAATGTCACCCCAGCGAGGCCCATGCTTATATAATTTAAAATTACAATCTGCACCGACCCTTGGACGTCTCCCTCCACCCCCACCCTGGTCAAGCTTCCCTTCTTACTGCAGCAGGTTTCCTTCCCACTGCACAATAAAGACGGCTTATGTGTGCACATCTCCCCCAACAAAGGGCAGGTTCTTTTTTTTTGTTCACCAATGCATTCCTAGTGACCCCCATGTCTGGCACATAGTAGGAGCTTTGTACACATGTGTCTTCCTAAAGAAAACCTCAGGCCAGTGGTAAAGGACCTTGAACACCTGCCACCAGACAACTGAGTGTGAAGCAGCAAGTGAGCAGCACATTTTGGGGGCTGCAAGGCAGGGACAGAAGATGTGGGAAAGAGGGGAGGGGTCAGGGGCATTGGTGCGGTGCCTGCGAGGAGCCTGGCCCTGCAGTGACACAGCGGGCACATGCAGCTGCCCATCCCCACGCAGCGTGTGGTGTGTCCAGGACAGATGGTGAGCCAAGGGAGGACCCGAGGCAAGGGGTGGCCTGAGCGAGCCTGGCTGGGGGTGTGCGTGTGGCCTGGGGAGTGGGAACAGGTCTTCCTGAGGAAGGGGGTTTCAGAAGAGACACGAGGGTCGAGGTGGGTATTCCCTCCAGACCCACTGCCCATCCCCTCAACCCTCCAGTGGTCCAGGGGTCAGGGAAACTGGAACACTTTTGAACATTCTGAGCAGAGCCTAGAACCTGGAAGCTTCTCAGCACATCTCCAGCGAGGCGGGCACTGCAGCAAAGAATTCCAGAAAGGCCTCAGAGGGGGCACTTGTTGCCAAAGCTGTGAGAATTCTCCAGCACGGTGGTCTTGTCACCAGCTCACAGCAGCTAATGCTCCAAATCTGGAAATGAGTTACCAGAGCAGCTCTTCTCATTGAAATACCACCATTTGTTGTCTCCAAGAGTTTTGTTGTGTAAATCAGAAAATGAATCTGCCAAGTGCTGGTGGCTTTGTAGGCCTTTTTATTTGGATTTTATAACCAGCATGCACTCGCTGCTAAGGCTTTACCGACTGAAAGGAGAAAGTCCAGCCCCGAGGACAAGGTGCTTCTTGTGTATGCAGAGCTCCCATGCAGGACTGACTTTTCTGGGCACCAAGTGTCCTGGAGTCTGCTCCATCTGGATTTAATCCCAGTACTGCAATAACCAGCTGGTGAATTCGAGGAGGTACTTCAACTGGAGTCTTGGTCTTAGCTGTCCTGTGTGAAATGGGGTTTCCAAGTGCAGCCTTGCTGGTGACAGTGAGGACAGAGATGGCTGGGAAGTGCCCTGTGTGGTGGCTCACGGGGGAGGTGGTGCCAGCGTGCACCTTGCTGTGACCCACGTGATGGTGGAGCCAAATGCATGGGTTCTAGGCTCCACTAGGCAAAGTCAAGGTGACTGAGTGCTTGGGGTCCTTGGTTGTGACCCCATGACACTGGTGTCTTGATTATTGCAAAGTTTATGGATTTATGTATTCGTGTACTTATCCATTTCCTTAAAGAAAGAAGGTGGCTGGCAGTACATTATAGGGAGATCGCCCTGCTATATTGTGGGCTCCCGTTGGCATTGCCAGGGTCAGCACACACCTGTACTGCAGGAGATGCCCAAGTAGAGCTTGCACAAAGCATGCCTGGGACCTGCTCAGGCTGGGCTGGATCATGCACTCCTCAGCACTGGTGTCTGCTGGGAATTATCATCTGATGAAGTACAAAAAAAAGAATTGAAGGTCGTGTAGGCTCTTCTATGTTGAACAAAAGACAAAGTCACTTCAAGTCAGAAGAGACACCTTATTTCTTGGCTGGAGGGTAGGACACTAAGAAAGACTGATTTGCCTGTTACCATGGTACCAGCCTGGACTCCACAGTGCTTGGTTAACTGTCCCAGGAGCTTCCACAGCCTTCTCTCCTTGAATGGTAACTTTATGACAGATTTTCACAGACACTTCACCAAAGAATATAGACTGAAGGTAAATAAGCCATGAAAATAGTCTCAACATCCTTAGTCACTAGGGAAATGCAAGTTAAAACCACAATGAAATAGCTCTACACAACTCCAAGAATATATTAAATTAAAAACTGAAGTGTACTTATGCTACTAAGTCTAGAGTGTGGGTCATTTCTATGTTCAAGTGGTCAGACTGCTTTTTTAGCCTTTTTATAAAACTTCATTTATATTAAGTTGATAACCATATTACCTTAATTAAAACCTTAGCATTGAAATTATTAAATCCTGGAACTGTTATTAATCAAATTTGCTACTCTGTTAAACCAGCAAAACCATGGTGGTTGCAATCAAAAGATTAATGAAAAATAAACGTTTCCTTTTCCCTGAAGAAAAAAAAAAAAAAGATATCACATCAGGTGTTGCAGAGAAACAGGAGGAACTGGAACTCTCAGACAAATGGTTCAGCCACTTTGGAAAACAGTTTGACAGTTTCTTATAAAGTTAAACACACATATAACTAATCATCCAGTCATTCCAATTCTAGGTATTTACCCAAGAGGAATGAAAGTCTACATTTATATCAAGACTTGAAATGCTGATATTAACTCTATTTGTCAAAGCCCAAAACTGGAAATAACCCAAACATCCAACAGCAGGTGAGTGGATAAGTGAATTGTGGCCTACCAACATAATTTAAAGGAATGGCTTATTGAAACACACAACAACATGGGTGAGTTTCAAAAAATAATTACACTCAGGGAAAGAAGGCAGAACTCCTCCAAAAAATGGTACAATTTACTTGATTCCATTTATATAAAGGTCTAGAACGTGTAAAGTAATCTAGGTGACAGAAAGGAAATGATTATTTGCTTGGGATGGAGATGGGGTTAGGAGGCAAGGATTAACAAGGGGCATGAGAAAACTTTTAGGAGTGATAAAAACATTGATTACCTTGATTGTGGTGATGGTTTCATGGGTGAATTCACATGTCATACTTATCAAGTTGTGCACTTTAAATATGGGCAGTTTATTTCATGACACCTACCTTAAAATCATGTGAAGAAAATTTGATGTATTGTTGCCATTTCTATATTTAGTATTTAAATTTTAAAATAATAAACTCAATAATTCAAAAATGGTATCAAAATGAGAAATCAAGCCACTTTCGTTGATGAAACACAAATAACTGGATTAAAACTTGGATAATAGGATCCCTTCTTTCCTGAAGCATTTATCTAGCACCACTAATGGAAGTAATTCAGCTGGGTTAATGACTTTTTAGTCAGAGAGCAAGTACCATTATCTGCAAAATCCAAAAAATTAAGTATCAGATTATTTTTTATACTAAATATTGCTGATATAATGAGTCGTTGCTTATGATTTGAAAATCCTCCAGCTTCTCAGAAGATTCAAGGCCTCCGCTCCACGAGCCCAAAGGGTCTGAGCCATTGGTCCCACGATGGACTGGACAGCGCTGAGTCATGGGACTGGGCACCGGAGCTGGCATCCAGTCTCGGCGCCTTCCCATGGCCTCCCCTTCTCAACCCTGAGGAAAGATCTTTCCAGTGAGTCCCAACCGCTCGCAGCAAGTCAGTTGCTCAAGTGACGTGCTGGGAGGTGAAGGCGGTGTGCCAGGGCTGTCTCCTCTCGCTCGTGAGCCCCATCACCTCTCCCAGCCCAGGAGGAATGAGTGCTCTGCACCTGGAGCACGGAGCAGGACAAGAACGCCGTCTCCAGGTAATCCTGGAGCTCAGAACCAGGGAGGTAAATATTTAATTTTCCAAAGGAAAGATGATCCCAGAGGATGCAACGTCAGCAGCAGAGTTTAGAGGTTGATGTGGAAGGCTGTGAGAACTCAGAGGGGTCCAGGACCCCAGTGAACCAGGCCTCAATTCAGAAACGACCCAACTCTAGGAGAAAACTGGAAATATGTCAAAACCAAAAGGACGTGATATAGATAGATGACGTGGATATAGATGGAGACTTAGATTTAGATTTAGCTATCGACGTTGATGCAGATATAGATTAAAGATTATAGATATAGATAATCCTAGGCAAGGACATAGACAGAGCTAAAGATGGAGAGAGAGCCATATAGGCATACATACGTATTACCTATCCACATACTCACACATTAGGAATGCAGAAGGGAAGGATGAGCTCAATGCATGGGGGTTTCTCTGGAAGACCTGGGGTCTCACATGGCCCAGGCCCTTTGGAGGCAGAGTAACTCCAGACACCCAGTGGGGCAGTACAGCTGATATCTTGCCTTCAGCTCTCAGGGGAGAATTCCAGGACACAGACCTTTCATATTTCCTTAGTTGGACAAGGAAAATGTAGACAGAGATCAAGAGTTTTTATGAGAACATTTGTAAAATGCCAAGGGGGCAGGGGCTAATTTCCAGTTTTGATCAGACTAGACTAGGTGAAGATTCCTATCAGGATTTTCCCTCTGAACTTGTAGTATTTAATCTTGTTTATATGAATTTATAAAGACGATAATCTAAAATTTCAGAAAGATAGTATATTCCTTCTGGACTCAGAAAACACAATTTTAATATAATAACAGGCTCTGATGAAGACAGAATCTATTAAATAAATAAATAATTAGGTTGGTGGTAAAAGAGCCAGTGTGGGTAAACTTATTTCAAGGCAGATGGTCACTGATTCTTGGACACAAAATAGGCAATAAAATTACCACCACAGCCCTGAAGCTAACAAAATGCAGGACAAATTTGGAGCAATTTAGTAGCTTCATCTTATGATAATGTCTCATATTCCTAATTATAACATTTCTCATTTTCCAACAGAAGAAAACAAGATTCCTTCTGCTCAGAAATGCTCTCAATTTAGTGTTCATTAGTCTATAGGCTGAAAACAAGGGTTCTGAGTTGCTCTGGTAAATGTTTCAGTTCATTACTTGGCTCCTTACTTGCTTAAATGGGTTTCTCATTGATTTTTTTAAAAATTTTATAAATAGGTGTTAATTTTTAAAAATCAATTTAATTTTTCACTATTCCTCAGAACAATATACTCAGGTTTTTTACAGGTTTACCCAACAGATTCTAATTGCTTGAAGTTCATTCTAGAAAATCAAAATGGGCTGAGATTGTTCATGGACATTATCCAACACAATGGTGGTTTATTTTCCAAGCTCACACTTGCTTCAAATGGGTTTTTCTCATCTCTACCAAATTCCTGAGCCCTTCCAGCAGGGCTTATGATTCATACAGACATAAAGTGGATGGAGATGATCAGCCTGGCTAGGATTCATTTAGGTTCTCATTCTCAAAATAATTATGTGCCATTTGGGTACTTGCACATAGTTTAGAGTCAAAGGGAAAAAAATCATTTCTCCAGTCTAGGTTGTAAACCTTAACCACACACACACACACACACACAATTCAGTCAACATGGTGCACAGAATGATGAGCTCCCAAAGATGCCCATGCCCTAATCGCAGAGCCTGTGCCCATGGTGTTACACGGCAGAGGGGCATTAGGAATGCAGAGGCAACTGCGGGTGCTAATCAGCTGACTCGAGTGGGAGATGACCCTGGTGGGCCAATGGAAGCACAGCGGCCCCTCTAAGTGGATGATGGAGGTAGGAGAGGCAGTCAGAGAGAGATCTGAAGACGCTAAGCTGATGGCTGTGAAGATTTGGAGGAAGGAATGCAGGTGGCCCCTGCCTCTGGATGCTGGAAAAGGCAAACAAATCAAATCTTCTTCAGAGCCTCCAGAAGGAACCAGCCCTGCCAATATCTTGGTTTGTGCCCTGTAAGACCTATTTCAGACTTTTGTCCTCTAGAACTGTGAGATAATAAATCTGTGTCGTTTTAAGCTACTATTTTTGTGGTAATTTGTCAAAGCAGCTGAATGATCTAGCACTGACACCATATGGATGACATCTTGAGATACCTGCTAACATCATTCAAATTTTTATTTCTTCATTCAATAATCATATTTTCAGTGGCTGCTGTGTGCCAAGCAGGGCTCGAAAGAAGAGAGGGAACACTGGCCCTCTCCTCCAAGAACTTACAGCCCAGGATTGGACATGGACATGTAAGCACATAGACACAACTTACAACGTATTTTATGAGTTACATTTAACATGTTTTTTTCTTTATTAGAGAAATTATGGGTTTTCAGAATAATTACACATAAAATATAGGATTCCCATACACCACCCCACCACCAACACCCATATTGGTATGGAACATTTTTTTTACAATTGATAGCACAGTTTTATAACTTTACTATTAATTCAAGTCCAAGGTTTAACTCAGTGTTTACTGCTTGTGTAGCATTTTTTTATGGATTTTTAAAAATTTTTATTCTGTTACCATATATACAATCTAACATTTCCTTTTTGAATCAAATTCAGATATATATTTCAATACCGTTCTTTTGTTTTGTTTTGTTTTGTTTTGTTTTGAGGTACCCAGGGCCAGGGGTTGAACATTGAACCAGGGACCTCATATGTGGGTAGCCGGCTCTCAACCACTGAGCCAGAGCAGCTTCCCTGAGTTGGTTTTATCATTTGTTTTGCTTGTTGTTTGTTTTTGTGTTTTTCAGGAGGCACCAGGAACTGAACCCGGGACTTCCCATGTGGTAGGCAGGCACTCAGATGCTTGAGCCACGTGCACTCCTTCAATGCTCTTAATTGTGCTCACAATGTTGTGCCACCATCACCACCATCCATTACCAAAGCATTTCCATTGTTCCAAATAGAAACTCTCTACATTCTAAGCTCCATGTTCCTACTCCCTCTCCTCTCGCCAGACCCTGGTAACCTGTATTCTAGATTCAGATTCTATGAGTTTGCTTATTCTAATTGTTTCAAATTCAGATCATATAATATTTGCTCTTTTCTATCTGGCTTATTTCACTCAACATGATGTCTTCAAGGTTCATCCAAGTTGTCACATGTATGCTTTTTAGGACTGAATAATATGCCATTATATGTATATACCGCATTTTATTTATCCATCCATAAGTCGATGGGCACTTGGGTTGCTTCCATCATTTATCAATTGTGAAGAATGTTGCTATGAACATCATTGTGGAAACTGTTTTCAGTTCTTCTGGATATATACCTAATAGCGGCATTTACGGGGCCATATGGTAGTTCTATACCTTAGCTTTCTGAGGAACTTCCAAACTGTCTTCAATAGCAGCTACACATTTTATATCTCCACCAAGAGTGAATGAGCGGTGGACTTGGCCCAGTGGTTAGGGTGTCCGTCTACCATATGGGAGTTCCGTGGTTCAAACCCCGGGCCTCCTCGACCCGTGTGGAGCTGGCCATGCGCAGCGCTCATGCGCGCAAGGAGTGCCGTGCCATGCAGGGGTGTCCCCCGCATAGGGGAGACCTGTAAGGAGAGCCGCCCAGCACGAAAGAAAGTGCAGCCTGCCCAGGAATGGCGCCACCCACATGGAGAGCTGACACAACAAGATGACGCAACAAAAAGAGACACAGATTCCCTTGCCGCTGACAACAGAAGCAGACAAAGAAGATGCAGCAAATAGACACAGAGAGCAGACAACCAGGGTGGGGAGGAAGGGGAGAGAAATAAATAAATAAATCTTTTAAAAAAAAAAAAAAGAATGAATGAGCATTACTATTTCTTCACATCCCCTCCAACACTTGAGTTTTCTGCTTTTTTAATAGAGCCATTCTCGTGGGTATAAAATGGTATCTCACCGTGGTTTTGATTTGCATTTCCCTGATGGCTAATGAAGCTGAACATCTTTTCATGTGTTTTCTGGCCATTCTTATATCTTCTTGGAGAGATGTCTGTTCATGTGTTTACACAAGTGCCTGTGTGACACCTTGTATCTCACACAAGTCACTTAGTCTTTTGGTCTACAATTTATCCACCAAACATTGTTCCAGAAAAAGAGATGGTGCTGTTGAACGGTTTGCCCAGTTATTGTCAGTCAGAGCTTTCGACCCAGGACCAACTGCGCGGGCAAAAACCTGGGGCAGAGTCTTCCTCACGGCGACACTGGGTTGAGCACAGCCGCAGAGGCACTTTGCAGGGCCCTGGCGCCAACTGGGGACAGTCAGGTCCCCTCCCAGGAAGTGCTGGCTGCAGATAAAACTGTAAAGGAAACTACTTTGCCCCAGGCTTCCCCTTTCCAAAGCCTACTTCCTAATCTTACCTTCAGGTTACCCAGAAATTCCTTCCAACCTCTGGTTCCTGCCCCAGTGCCTCCATGCGAGTGATAAAAATTTACCTTCAAGTAGTGAGCACACCGTGTTGGCTATCTGATAGTTTAAAGCTTTTTTTTTCTCTTTTTTTTTTTCTTTTTTAAACTATTAAATTTTACTTATACAAAAACCAACATCAAACATCATATTTAACGTTGCACATTGCAGGCAGCCAACAGCAGGATCTGTGGAGAAGGGACTCCTTTCTGCAGGAAAAATATCAAGCACTGTGATGCAGGGGGAAGGAGAAGTTAGCAATGAACTTTATGTGGATGAATCAAATCATGTGGGCTGGACATTGCAGCTATAGCCAGAAAAAAGATTCTATCATAGAACAAGAGCAACACCAAATTGTGGTTCACTAAAACTAAATATTATGCTTGTTAAAAAGTGAAAGATATTGATAAGCAAGTTATCATAACAATTGAAAAATATAGTTGAAAATAAAAACAAATTGAAGGTGTCACACATGCAGAAAATCACTACTAATGTGTTCCAGGAGAACTGGCTCAGTTATGGTGTGAGCAATTTGGAATAATAAACACTCTTCTTGACAGAACGCCCAAACTTTGGGGCTGAGTAGAGGAAAATTATCATCAACATCAATTAATGTAATTTTCTCTCTGTTTCATTTTTACCAACTGGATCGGAAATTATGCTTATCAAATGACTCCAAACTCCATTATTGATATAGCTGAAAATGTGATCTTTTTAAATTATGATAATGCACCTAAGAGTTTTTAAAAATGCCTTTCTCTTCTCAGTTGTGCAATGGTCTTAGAAATAATGTTCTATATGAATGGCAAAAGATTTTCTTTTCACATAACTGAATAAATAATAAGCTAAATAGTTCATTAAATGTTAACTTTATATGTTTATTTTACACATTATTCATCAATGATTCCATAATAGATATATTGACTCCCATACACTCTTCTTTTCTTAATAGATAATATCTGGTAAAAATAAACAATTACATCATGATTACACCTACAGGAACCCAGGGGCATAGAATTTTCCCTTCAGGCTGTATAGTTATCAGCATCAAGCTTTCCCTTTAGGATCAGAAGTCCACACGACAATGGTAGGAATATATATCATGGGTAGCTAGTCTTCCTTTCACTTTTTTTAAAATTAATTTTTAAAATTTTATTTTAACGAAACTTTAGATTACAAAAATATTACATAAAAAATATAAGGGGGGAAGTGGATATGGCTCAAGCAATTGGGCTCCTGTGTACCAGACAGGGGGTCCAGGGTCCGATGGCCAGGGCCTCCTGGTGAAGGCACATTGGCCCATGTGGTGAGCTGGCCCACGTGGAGTGCTGGCCTGCACAGAGTGCTGCCCCACGCAGGAGTGCTGGCCCACGCAGGAGTGCTGGCCCATGGGGAGAACTGGTGCAGCAAGATGACACAACAAAAAGAGACACAGAGGAGAGACAATAAGAGACACAGCAGACCAGGGAGCTGAGGTGGTGCAAGAGATTGAGCACCTCTCTCACTTCACAAGGCTCCAGGATTGGTTCTGGAACCACTTAATGAAAATGCAAGCAGACACAGAAGAACATACAGAGAATAGACACAGAGCAGATGATGTAGGGAGGGGGGAGAAATAAATCAAGCTTTAAAAATATATGTGCGTGTGTATGTGTGTGTATATATCTACACATACATGTGTATGTGTAGATATATACACATACATATGGGATTTCTGTATGCCCTACTCCCTCCCCTCCCATACTTGCCCACATCACCATCCTTTGTTGGTGTGGTACATTTGTTACAACTGATGAACACATATTGAAGCATTGCTACTAACTATGGGTTACAGTTTACCTTATAACTGACACTCTGTCCTGCACAGTTTTGTAAGTTATGATGAAACACACAAAGGCTTGTATCTGTCACTACAATGTCATGCAGGACATCTCCAAGGTCCCTGAAACGTCCCCATATTCCACCTGTTCTTCCCTCTCCTACCCCTCAGAACCTCTGGTGGCCAGAATTCAGTGAGGCACAGTCCCCAGCCCTGCCCCCTTGTCCTAGCACAGCCTCCAGCAGGCGTGAAGAGCAACCCAGACAGGAGAACAAAGAGATGGAAACAGTCGCAGAGCCTTCTACCCTTGGGGAAACGGAAAGGGCTGGAGTGAGGAAGCAATCAAAAGAAACCAAGAAGGTTTCCTTAGACAAATAAGAAACACGGATAAGAAAGAATTGAGCCTCAAAACACAGTTTGTTCATCATTCTTGGCCAAAAAAAAAAAAAGTCATGCATGTTATTTGTGGTAAGAGTCAAGTAGTAAAGTCTTTCAGGTGGAACCAGAAGATAGTTATTAGAGATCATGCACCTTAATTTC
The DNA here is from genome assembly GCF_030445035.2 of Dasypus novemcinctus. Lineage (NCBI taxonomy): Eukaryota > Metazoa > Chordata > Mammalia > Cingulata > Dasypodidae > Dasypus > Dasypus novemcinctus. The sequence goes on along the minus strand of NC_080677.1, from coordinate 163,848,077 downwards.
ATTGCCTGGTGTGATGCAAGGGGAGGATGTCATTTAACTGAGGGGCAAATGCCTAGACCAGCCCGGCAATGGGAAACCACAAGGCTCCAGGCAGAGAGAACGCCGCAGCCTCCTTCTCTCCTCTGCTGTCAATGACAGCCCACATGGGGGAAATGGTGGGCCATCTGCCCCAGGTCCAGGACGATGCTGAGATCTTCTCCTTCGACACAGTCCACAGCACAATCCACAGATGCAGGCATATCACTGTTTGGATATGAGGCAAGCCACTAGAGGATGACACCGCAGGCTCCCTGCAGAGCCAGGGATAGGTGGATAAATGGGAGTGACCTGCTCCAGGGGCTCTCCGCCATGGGGGCTTGGAATCACCTGCAGGCTGGGCCCTGCCCCAGGGACTCTGACTCAGTAGTTCTGTGGTGGGCTCCGGGAATGTGCCTTGCTGTCCCCAGATGATGATGTTGGTCTGGGGACTCCACTATGAGAACCCCTCACCTAGAGAATCAACATGGGAACTGGCACATATGAACACCTTTCTTTTAGGTGTCTTTACCAACCACCTGTCTAAAAACCTCGAGATAATTCTCTTTGGGTTTGCAGATGATCCAGGCTGCGTCATGCTGGGATGATGCATTTGCAGAAATCATTTCCTAAGTGATCTTCTGCTGTTCTGATATGCACCTGCTCTTCCCACCTGGGGACAATGCTTTAAGGCCTCAGTTCCCCACCCCTCCTGCACCCAGGCCTTCCCAGCCCCCAGTGCCTCAGTTTCCTAGGGCTGCCAGAACAAAGAGCCACAGACGGCACGGCTGAAAATTACAGAGCGCTGTCGCCTCGCTGTCCTGGAGGCCAGCATCAGGGCCGAGCTCCCCTGAAGGCACCAGCCATCGTGGCACAGCTCAGTCCCTCTGTCATGAGGCTTCTCTCCATCTTTGTCTGTCTGTCTGGGTCAAAACTCCCCTCTGGTTCTAAGGTCACCAGTGATATTAGAGCATGCCCCATGCAGATCCTATAAGGCCTCATCTTTTTTTTTTTAAAGATTTATTTATTTATTTCTCTCCCCTTCCCCCCAACCCCAGTTGTCTGTTCTCTGTGTCTATTTGCTGCGTATTTTTCTTTGTCCACTTCTGTTGTTGTCAGTGGCACGGGAATCTGTGTTTCTTTTTGTTGTGTCATCTTGCTGTGTCAGCTCTCTGTGTGTGCAGCACCATTCCTGGGCAGGCTGTGCTTTCTTTCACACTGGGTGGCTCTCCTTACGGGGCACACTCCTTGCGCGTGGGGCTCCCCTACGCGGAGGAAACCCCTGCGTGACAGGGCACTCCTTGCGCGCATCAGCACTGCACACGGGTCAGCTCTGCACAGGTCAAGGAGGCCCGGGGTTTGAACTGCAGACCTCCCATGTGGTAGACGGACGTCCTAACCACTGGGTCAAGTCCACTTCCCTATAAGGCCTCATCTTAACTAGTGACATCTGAAATGACCCTCTTTCCAAATAAGGTCCACCCACGAACCTGCATATGCAGGCTGGAACACGGCTTCTGGGCATTCGATTCAATCCAGAATGCCACAGAGAAGGGGCAGGGTGGCTTTTCCCTCCTCCTTGAGTCTGGGTTGGGTCTGCGCCTGCCTTCGGCTATGGAGTGAAGCAGGAGTGGCAGTGTGCCAGACCCAAGGTGAGGCCTCGAGCGGCCACGCATGCCTCTGCTCACCTCTTGGTCTCTGCTGCATCGGGAGGAGGACGCACCCGAGCTAGTCCTGTGACCCGGGGCAGAGCCGCAAGCAGCCCGCACACTCACGGAAGGCCACGCTGCATCAGCCGTGCTCAGCCGAGGGAAGCCAGACACCTCCAGACACGCTGGTTCCCCAACAACACATATATGTGTTAGTGCTGCTAATAACTGACTGTTGTTCAAGCCACTGAGTTTGGGCGTTTGTCACACACCAACACTCACCTGATAGTTACGTGACCCTCGACATCAAACCTCTGATTTGTCACCACTAGGATAATTGAACTGATCAGTATGACAAAAACTAGATTTCACTATCTCTGCTATTAGCCACTCTGTGGGAAAAACATTTCTATAATATAATAGAAATTAATAGTTAATGATTGGGTTTGTGATTTTATAAAAATTTAAGAAGTAAATTATTTGGCAACTCTTATCCCAAGATCTGGAATCTAGTCACACTGGCTTCTAGAATAGAGAGGCTTTGAGCAAGGAAGTAAATCTGTTACTATTTGGACACACTTTGTACCTTGGCTGTTTTCTTTTAAATATTCAGAACTTGTTTATTTTTAATAAAATAGTTGTGTTTGCAGGATTCATTCATTTGAATACAACATGTATTTTTAAAAAGTAAATAAATGGCATTATATTTGATGGAAGAAGGCATTATATCATTAATTTTTATAGTGAGAATGACAGCCACTAATTTCTTATAAGGTTACAGAGCTGGTATCACTTTCCCTTCAACCATTGAATATGTAGAATCTCACTTTGTAGTGACTTTTCATTAATAAGTCATTGTAAATTTTTAAAAAAAATCAATTCCCTTTATTCAGAACAAGAGATTTATATAGCAAAAATATTGAGGCAGCCCATATTTTATGAGTATAATTAAGAACTCAAAAGAAGCATTTAAGAAGTCAAAGAAAATTCATTTGAAAAGCACCAGAGAGAAAGACTTCTCTCTCTATTAAGGCTATTGATAAAAAATAAAACCAACAGCTTTTTAACAAAAGACTAAGCTATATGTACAGTATTAAGAGACAAGAAGTTATAAACCAGTCAAATGGTTTCCCTAAAATTCATTTCTGAAGACGTAAATGAAATGGGTCTGCTCCATTCTCCATTTACTTTGGACTTCATTAAGCTTCCAATAAAGCAGGATGAGGAAAACAGACACATATTCCCTCTAAAGAACACAAAGATTTTCTAAAATATTAGCAAATTCCTTGGCACATCAGGGAAAATGGAGTGCTAAAAACTGAGGCCATGCCATCATAACAGACTTGGCCAGATGGGCAAGTGCCCAAAGGAAAATATGCAAAGCCCCCCACCCTGCCCTGGGACCTCTGGCTTTCTAGTGCCCCTGAACCTGTCAGCTGCAGTTAGAAATCTGTGTTTCTACACAGCTTGGAAATGAAGGCAGAATCACCACATACCCCTCTATTCAGGCACATGTGTGAGGCCAGAGGTTTTGAAAATGTTCAGTTGTGTCCCATTGCTCTTATCATCTCTTCCTTTGATATAGTTTTTATATTAAAGAAAATCCTTCTGAACAAAAGAGAAAGAAAAAGAGAGAAAGGGGGAGAGAGAGAGAGAAAGGTTGTTCCAGTGACTCTTGTACAAATGAAAAAGAACTGAGGTGCCTCCGGCTTCGTGGTAGAGGTCCTTGTTCAATACGAAGCTTGGACACTTCCCAGTGAGGAGCTAGATTAGCACTGACTCTTAGGAAGGTGAGCCCTCACTGTCTGGACAATTCCTATTTGCAGGCCTGGGATCCTGCGATTGCATCCTGGGAAGCGAGCCAGAGCCCAACCCTCCCAAGCAGCCCTAGCCTGAGAGCTGCAAAGGTGCTGAGAGCCAGCCCCCAGGCAGGCTGTTGTCCCCTCCTGGCCCCACAGCCAGGGGCTGTGCCCCTAACCAGCAGCTGCCCTTCTCCAGGCAGACATCCAAGCCCTGAGCAACAAGGCCTTGGCTCAGCAATCATTTCTTTTTTTTTTTAAATGTAAGTGGTATAGCAGACATACATGTTTATGGTTTTTTTTTTAAGATTTATTTTTTTTTTTTTTTATTTCTCTCCCCTTCCTCCCCCACCCCAGTTGTTGGTTCTCTGTGTCTATTTGCTGCGTCTTCTTTGTCCACTTCTGTTGTTGTCAGCGGCACGGGAATCTGTGTTTCTTTTTGTTGCATCATCTTGCTGTGCCAGCTCTCCGCGTGTGTGGCACCATTCCTGGGCAGGCTGCACTTTCTTTCGTGCTGGGCGGCTCTCCTCACGGGGCGCACTCCTTGCGTGTGGGGCTCCCACACGTGGGGACACCCCTGCGTGGCAGGGCACTCCTTGCATGCATCAGCACTGCTCATGGGCCAGCTGCACACGGGTCAAGGAGGCCTGGGGTTTGAACCGCGGACCTCCCATGTGGTAGACGGACGCCCTAACCACTGGGCCAAGTCCGCCACCTCAGCAATCATTTCAGATTGTTAATATATTATTATGATAACACCTTAGTTTGCAAAAAGCTACTGGGAGCAATATACCAGAAATTGGTTGGCTTTTATCATGGGAATTTATTAGGTCAGAAGCTTACAGTTCTAAGGCTGTGAAAATGTCTAAATGAAGGTTTCATCAGAGCTGCTGTCTCACCAAAGGTCAGCTGCTGGCGATCCTAGACTCCTGCCTTGTGGCGAGGCAAAATGGCGGCTGTACTGAGGTCCCTGCCTTCCCTTCTCCTCCAGGCTCACTTCCTCTCCAAGCCAGCTGTGGGTGAGCTGGCACATGGCCTCTTTCTCTCTTCTCCTTTGGGCATCTTCTCTAGGCCTCTGTGTTCTGCTGATTCCACCTTCCAGGTTCTTCTCTGTCTCTGCCACTTCTTTCTGTGTGTTCACTATTTTAGCCACACACCCCCTTTATAAAGGACTCCAGAAAGAGGATTAAGAGCCACCCTAGGTCCCACAAGCCAATAAAAGGCCTTTAAGTGAAGCAGTCTAATCAAAAGTGATCTAATCAAAAGTCCCTTAACTGAATTTAACCAAAAGTTTCAATATGAACTAGGCTTACACACAGGAATGGGTTAGCTAAAGAGCATAATTTTCTGCAGTCCACAAAAGACTCAAACCTACACAGATAATAACAGCATTTACTCATAGGGTTATTCAAAGAATTTACTGAGCCAGTATTTGTGAAGTGCTTAAACAGTGTTGGTTATAGAGTACAGGCTTCTGCACATGCTAAATTGTGTAAGTAAACCAAAGAAATGGACCAGAAACTGAAAGAGAAGGTTGCTATGATACTTTTGCCCAATTCTCCCCAGCGTACTCCAGGTACCTAGAAGGAATCTTCATACCCCAGGACTCCAAGTAAGTCACGCTTCAGTTGCAGTTGACTGGTGTCCCCAAAGGTGACATCTTGATAAGGGCCCTGCCTACTCCAGTTTGACCTTTTTTTTTTTTTTTCAAAAGATTTACTTATTTACTTGATTTTTCTTTATTTATCGCCACCCTCCCTGGTGATCTTCATCTCTTCTGTCACATGGCAAGGCACATGGCGGCATCTGCTGGTCTCTCTCTTCTGGGTTGTGTTTATTTCAGTTTTTTGTGCCATGGCTCTTGTTCCTCTCTCTGTACTCATTTCATTTACGAAGAACTCCAATAATAGGATTAAGACTCATCCTGAATGGGGGGGTCACACCTTAACTGAAATATGCTAATCAAGATGTCCTACTTGCAATGGGTTTATACCCACAGGAATGTATTAATTTTTTTGTCATTATCTCTTTTTTTTTAAATTAATTTATTTTTATTGTCTTTTTTTAAAAAAGATACATAGATCACACAAATTATTACATCAAAAAATATAAGAGGTTCCTATATACACCACTCTCAACCCCGCCCCCACACACACACACACATACACACACTCCTCCCACATCAACAACCTCTTTAATCACTGTGGAACATTCACTGCATTTGATGAATACATTTTGGAGCACTCCTACACCACAAGGGTTATAGTTTACATTGTAGTTTACACTCTCCCTCAGTCCATTCAGTGGGTCATGGCAGGATATATAATGTCCTGCATCTGTCCTTGCTATATTATTCAGGATAGCTCCAGTCCCAAAAATGCCCCCATATCACATCTCTTCTTCCCTCTCCCTGCCCTCAGCAACTCCCGTGGCCACTGTCTCCACATTAATGATACAATTTCTTCCATTGCTGGCATAGCAATAATTCTACAATAGAAAACCAGTAAGTCCACTCTAATTCATACTTTATTCCTCCATCCTGTGGACCCTGGGGTGGTGATGTCCACTTCACCTCTAAATTGAGAGAGGGCTTAGATCCCACATGGCTGATGGATGGGATTCTCCTGCTTGCAGTTGTAGACTCTCTTGGCTCCCTGGTATGGTAATTGACCATCCTCACCTCCCTGTTAGCTGACCTGGGTAAGTCCAATGAACTAGAGAGTAGGTGTTACAACTCGGCTGAGGCTTAGGGCCCAGTTGGCACATGGCCAGTCCAGAAATTCAAGTCTCCTGAGCATCCACCAACCCCAGTGCCAACCACAGGTTCAGTAAAAGTGACAGAAGAGGCATGTGTAGTGAGGTCACATCTGAGTCCAACTCCATCACACTCAGGAGCACAAACTCCAAAGTAGGGCCCACTGGCAGGCAGTGAACTCCAGAGCCATCTGCCATGATTACTAGCAATCACCAGCTGGTGATACAACTAGAAAAATACCTTGAATAAAAGGGGGAAATGGTAAAGACAAATGAGTTTATCTGGCTAAGAGACTTCAAAATTAGTCAGGAGGTCATCAGAGAAGTCACACTTACTCACATCTCAGCAGGATCCCAGAGACAGCCAAAGTAGATACAAGCCCAGGTACTGGTGCTCCTGAGGGCTACGGAGGCACCTAGTTTCCACAGTCCTGGCAGATGGTTCTGTATTAAATTTAAGAACCTGGGGCAAATACACCTTCAAATCATTGCAAAGAATGAAACCAAGAACTTAAGTCAGCCACTAATATACCTAACCAAATAATTATAAGAATATTGAAATATGTGCAAGAATGAACTGTACCCACAGTAGTCAGAATCCAGAGGAAGGGGCAATTACTTCCATCTGGGGTGGTCTGTGGCATTAGGTAACTTCCAGTGCCTTCTGAGTCTCCCTGCTAGCTTCTAGAAGAACAGGAAAGATGGAAGAGAATGCCAGTTGGTAAGATGAGCAGGACGCCAGGCTTTGCAGTTCTTGCTGTTTCCAAAGACGTCCAGACAAATTGGGTGTGTCAGCTCCACGACTGAGGCCAGTCGATGCGTACCAGCAGAGGCAGGCGGGTGAATGAAACCTCAGCCCATTCAGGTCGGGCAGCCGCGGTGGGGGCGCACCCTGAGCTCGCTGACTGTGGCACCCAGCACAGCTCATGCAGGACAGCGCAGGCTGCGATTTTATCTGCTGAGTTGTGCCTGTGTGGGAGGCACTCACAATCCTGGTGAACTTGTCTTCATTTGTGCACAAGGTAAACCGATTCGGGGAACTGCTTGGCAGAATCTGTAATGGGAATCTTAGGCTATTCTTCCATTGGAGAAATGTCACCACACTGATGTCTCTGATAAGACCAGAGCCTTTGCTTTATTATTTTTTAAAATTAAATGACCGCCCATTTTTACTGCTAGTGGAATAAGCCTTGGCACTGCAGTAACACTGGGTGTTTACAGGTATCTGAGTAGTCCTGGCTCTGCCTTCGGGGAGACTCATCCCTCCTCCAGCCCGGGCGGAAGTTGAAATGTAAACTGCTGATGGACCAGGGAGACATTTAGTGCTTGGCTCTCTCAGGACCCGACCTAAATGTCACTCCAGCTACAAAACCTATTTTGGGGCTCCCATTGCCCTTTGCATCTCTTCCAGCCAGGTTGACCGTCCTTTCCATAAGCCTTTGGTGAGAAGGAGTGTCAGAGGCCCCAGCCTGATCACGGACACGCAACAGGCAGGGCGGCCGTCCTCCTCCCACCCCACCCAGCACTGCGCAGGACGCGGCCAAGCACGGCCGCCCTGCCAACCAGTCCGCTCGATTTGGCTCACCAGCTCTTGGCACCCTCTTGCCTTGACCACACACTACTGCAGGGATGCAGAGGTGGGAGGAGCAGAGCTGAGAAGGGGCGAGGCGAGCCTGGCCGGTGTGGAGATGAAGGAGGGGACACTCCCCAACCCACCCAGGGGACACCCTGCAGGCGGAGGGCAGCGGGGCTTGTTTCCAAGCACCGCGGCCCTGCTCAAGTTCACAGTTCCCTTTCGAATTCTTCATCGTTTCCAAATTTTTCATAAAGAGCATATTTTCACTTTTGTAATTGAACAAGGACCAGAAACTTTCATGTTAAACTTTTCAAATGAAATTAAAATAAAACTTCTAAGGAAAAAGCCCTGTAACATGGGGCTGTGATCATTTCTTCCTGTCTCTAAGGCATTTTTTCTGTTTTCTTACACTTTGACAGTTTGCCTCACCAAAGCAAGCCTGCAGGGTCCCAAGGGACTGCTTGGATTGGCTGGAGTGGTCAACACGGTTTTGTTACAAGTTTCCATTGTCTACAAAATCAGTTCCTTCCCCTACAGAATCTTTGAACAACTAGCAAAACCTGGCAGAGCCATCTTCCTCAGAACTCTGGGGGAAAGTTAGAGGGCTGCAGTAACGGGGCAAGTGCCAAATCAAGAAAATGCTGCCTCAAACCGGCTGGGGCCTGAATCCATCATTGCAAGCAGGTCTCAGCAGGACCACATGGACAACCACAGTAAACAATGCCTCAAACAGAGGGGCTGCTGAGGCCCGAGAGACATCTCACACCATAGGCGATGGGCGGGGTGGACTATCACAGGAACCTAGCACCCTGTCAGGGAGCCTTACTTTGGAATTATGCCCCCAGTGTAACAGAGTTAGACTCATTAATAGTTTCTCTACCCATGGCTCCTCTGCCCCTTTTATTTGAACCTATAATTAGCATGATGCCCATTAAATATATGTCCCAGAGACTTAAATCTTCCATCTGTGCATGTGCCAGTTGGACCCTGAATCTCAGCAGAGTTGTAACACCTACTCTCCAGCTCAACTGGAATCACCCAGGACAACTAACAAGAAAATGATGATGGACAATGTCCCTTCCAAAGAAACAGGGAGAATCTACAACTACAAGCAAGACAGTTCCATCCATCTGCCCCATGGGATCTAAGCCCCCTCTCAATCGAAACAGGGTAAGCATCACCATGCCAAAATCCTCAAGGTTTAGGGACATAAGCAGGGAATGCAACTATGGACTAAAGTAGATTATTACAATTCTAGCAATGGAAGAAGTGATATCTTTGATATAAAGGCAGCGGCCACCAGAGGTTCTGGGGGGAGGGAGAGAGAAGAATAGGTATAACATGGGAGCATTTTGGGGACATTGGAATTGTCCTGCATGACATTGCAATGACAGATACAGGCCATTACACATTTTGTCAAAACCCATAAAATTGTGTGGGGTAAATTGTGGACTATAATGTAAGCTATCGTCCATGGTTGGTAACAACGCTTCAATATGTGTTCATCAATTGTAACAAATGTACCACACTAATGAAAGACATTGTTAAGGGGGGAAATTGTGGGGGGGGCATGGGGTATATGGGAATCCCCTATATTTTTTATGTAACATGTATGTAGTCTAAAGTTTCTTTAAAAATAAATTCTAAAAAAGAACTATACTAAAATTTTTAGATACTTCATAGATGGTCTTTATGATGACTAGAATAGTCTGATAAATATAATTTTGCCATTTAAAAAATTGGTTGGGGAAGCCCATGGCACCCTTGCGGGACCGTCCCCCATCCCCACTCATCACGACATGGAGCCTGCGCATTCATTGAGTGTATCCAGCCCTGCCTGGCCCAGGGAGAAGGAAGCCCCTGCATGCACATTGGGGTGCCTGCATGTTGGTGCCAGTCCATCAAGTGGTGGCCTTGAAGACTGAAACAGGACACCTGTTTCTTGCTTGCCTTCCCAAAACTTGCCTTACAAACAGGAGAAACTTGCAAGTGGCTAAAACAGTGTAAGAAAATCCAAAAAGCTTGGGGCAAAAGACATGATTCAAGATGTACAACACAGCACCCAGGAGGAGGAAAAGTCTATTTCATAGGACCCCTGTAATAGGAGGAATTCCTAAGGCCACTAGCATATGCTTAAGAAAGGACTCCTGCTCAAAAAGACAGAGAAGACCCAGCATTTTGGCTCCAACCGATCTTGGTAGGAGGGTTAAACTCTGAAGGAGCACAGCAGCCAACACAGTTCACAAAAATAATAACCATAAGACAACTGTGATATCTCTATTACCATCAGCTAAAATAGATTTTCAGTAAAAATTGTTAAAAAGGACAAAGAAGTACACTATATACTGATTAAGGGGTCAATTCAACAGTGAAAATATAACACTTAAAAATATACATGCTTCTAACTGCAAAGCCCCAAAATATGTATAGCAAATATTGACAGATTTGAAGGGGAAAATAGACAGTTCTACATTAACAGTAGAAGACTTCAATATATCATACTCAATAATGGGTAGAACATTTATACAGAAGATCAATAAGGAAACAGAAGACTTGAATGACTTGAGAAACAAACTAGACCTAACAGACATATAGAGAACACTTCACCCAACATTAGCAGAACATACATTCTTCTCTAGTAAACATGGGTCATTCTCCAGTGTAGACCATATGTTAGGTCACAAAACAACTCACAAATGGAGGAACTAGAAAAAGAACAAATTAAGCCCAAAGTAGGCAGAAGGAAGGAAATAAAAAAGATTAGAGCAGAGAGATAAGGTGAAATAGAGAAAAAAAGAGAGCTAATGAAAACAAAAGCTGGTTATTTGAAACAATGAATAAAATTGATGCAACTTTAGCTGGCTTGACAAAGAAGAGGGGACACAAATAACTAAAGTCAGAAATAAAAAGGGAGACACCGGCATGCCAATGAAGTAGATTACCTAGATGAAATGGATAAATTCCTAGAAATACACAAACTACCTACACTGACTCCATAAGAAAGATAAGATCTCAAAAGACCAATAACTAGTAAAGTTATTGAATCAATTATCAATAACACACTAACAAAGAAAATTCCAGGACCAGATGGTGTCATAGGTGAATGTTCCCAAACATTCCAAGAAGAATTAACACCAATCCTGTTGAAACTCTTCCCAAAAAATTGAATAGGAGGGAACACTCACTAGTTCATTCCACAGTCCAACATCACCTTCATACCAATTCCAGATAAAGATACCACAAGAAAGAAAATTACAGACTGATATCCCTTATGAATATAGATGCAAAAATCCTCAGCAAAATACTAATAAACATTATCCAACAGCACGTTAGAAGAATTATACATCATGATCAAGTGGGATTTATCCCAGGAATGTAAGGGTTATTCAACATAAGAAAACCAATTAATGTAATATACCTCATTAATAAAACAAAGGAAAAAAAGACCACATGATCATCTCAAATGATGTGGAAAAGGTATTTGACAAATTCCGGTGCCCTTTCTTAATAAAACTAGAAATAGAAGGAAACTTCCCTAATAGATAAAGGCATGTGGCAGTTTGGCATTGTTTATGAACTCCAAAAATAGATATTGGATTGTGTTGGTCTGTTCCTCTGGGAATTTTAGATTGTATTAGATTCAGAGGTTTCACTTTTACTTGATTAAATTATGATTAAGGCTTTGATTCAGCCACATCAGTAGGACATTGACTCCCTATCTCCTTGATGGGCAGTGAAAACAGAGGAGAGAGTTTTAGAGTTTTGATGCTGGAGCCCCAGGAAGTAAATACACAGAGAAGTAAACACATGAGGAAAGAGAGAAGGCTCCGTTAGACAAAGCAGAGGCCTGGGAAGAGAATGAGCCTGATAGTCTACAGCTGAACTTATGAAGAAAGCAGAGCAGCAAAGCCCAGAAAGAAATGAGTCCCAGTGAGAGAGACAAGACTTATGTTAACTACAGCTGAGAAGGGAAGGAGGTGGGACCACAGAGCCTAGAAGGAAGAGGAAGGCAAACCCCTCGCAGAGACCAGCAGCCATCTGGCTCCTAACACGTGGCAATAGTCTTTGATGAGGGAAGTAACTTATTCTTTATGGCTTTGTGACTGTAAGCTTCTACCCCAAATAAATACCCTTTATAAAAGCTAACAGATTTTTGGTACTTTGCATCAGCACCCCTGTGACTGACTAATACAGGGCACATAGGAAAAACCCACAGCCAACATCATACATAATGGTGAAAGGCTAGGATCTTTCCCTCTAAGATCAGGAACAAGACAAGGATGCCCACTGTCACCACTGTTATTCAACATTGTACCGGAAATTCTAGCCAGTGCAAATAAGAAAGGAAAAGAAGTAAAACTCATACAAATTAGAAAAGAAGAAGTAAAACTTTCCCTATTTGCAGATGACATGATCTTATATGTAGAAAATCCTGAAAAATCCACAGCAAATTTTCTAGAGCTAATACGTAAACTCAGCAAAGTGGAGGGTTACAAGGTTAACATGCAAAAAATAGTGGCATTCCAATACACTAGTAATCAACAATCTGATGAGGAAATCAGGAAAACAACTCAATTTATAATAGCAATTGAAAGAACCAAATATCTAGGAATAAATTTAGCCAAAGATGTAAAGGACTTGTACAAACTACAAACATAGCAGAAAGAAATTAAAGAAGACATAAATAAGTGGAAAGGAACTCCATATTCATAGATTAGAACACTAAATATTGTCAAAATAATTCTACTTAAAGCAACTTGTAGATTCAAAGCAATCCTGATCAAAATCCCAACAGCATCTTTGCAGAAGTGGAAAAGTCAATCATAAAATTTATATGGTCTTTGCCATTGCACTCAGGGACTTGTTGCTGTTCCATTGGGGAATGTGATAGAGCTCCCCTGGCCAGGAACTCAGCACTCTCTCAGCTGTCATTTCCAACTGAAACCACTATGAAAATATCCAAACCTTTCTATGTACCCTGTATACATGCCCTGGAGAACTCCCTCCCAACTGTGTGCCCCCCACTAATAACACCCCACACAAGTGCTCCTCTCCCACCATAGTTGAACCTCTCTGTAGTCCAAAACTTCTTCAAAAAGGAAGCCCAATATATTGCTAGGTTCCATTAATAGTAAAAAGGAATATAGTGATAGGTTTAAAGGTTAGATATAGAATACATAGTAATTTAGAAAAATTAAATAAAGGAAAAATAAATTGAGGTATCAAAAAATTGAAAAAAATGAAAAAGCTTTGTTTTTGACATTTTGCCTTTCATCACTGCTATAGGTGTTGCCCTGTATGTACAGTGGCAATGCAATTTCTTCCATTTCTTCCTCAGTGTCTACCTCCTTTCTTTTCTTTTTTTTCCCTAATTATTGTTTGTCTTCACATAACTTTTTCATCACAGTAATTCACATACACAACATGATGGATGGTCCAATGATGAGCCTTTGATACTGATGGCTCTGATTATGAGCCTGTGTGCCTGCAATACAAACTAGGCCTAGAGCTTCAGGGTGCCTAAGAGTTACCTTCTGAGAGCCTCCATGTTGCTCAAATGTGGCCACTCTCTAAGCCAAACTCAGCATGTAGATGCATTGCCTTCCCCCCAGTGTGGGACATGACTCCCAGGGATGAGCCTCCCTGGTGCCAAGGGATTACTACCAAGCACCAGCTCATGATGTAACTAGAAAAAGACCTTGAATAAAGAGGTTAACTCAGACCAGCAGAATATCTCAGCCTACATGTAATATCACGTGTTAAAAACTGCTTTTTGACTTTGGATAAAAGGGGGAAATGGAAAGGACAAATGAGTTTATGTGGCTATGAGTCTCCAAAAAAGAGTCAGGAGGTCATCAGAGGGGTGATGCTTATGCACGCCTCAGCAGTGTACCAGAGACAGCCAAGGTAGATGGAAATCCAGGTGTTGGTTATCCTGAGGGCTGCAGAGACCCACAGGTTCTATGGTCATGGCAGATGGCTCTAGAGTTAGGGTCATGTCTGTTGGCCCTATTCTGGAGTTCATGTTCCTGAGTGTGATAGAGTTGGACTCAGATATGACCTTTCTACACATGCCCCTTCTGTTACTTTTACCAGACCTGTGGTTGGCATTTGGGTTGGTGTGAACTCAGGAGACCTGAATCTCTGAACTGTCCATGTGATGGCCAGGCCCTGGGCCTCAGCAGACTTGTGGCTCCTACCCTCTGGTTTGTTGGATAGGGAGGTGAAGAGGGTCAACCACCACACCAGGGAGCCAAGAGTGCCTACAGCTGCAAGCAAGAGAATTGCATCCATCATCCATGTGGAATCTAAGTCCCCTCTTGATGTAGAGGGGAACTGGACATAACCATTCCAGGGTCCACAGGATAGATAAATAGAGTATGGATTAGAATGGACTTATTGGTGTTCTGTTGGGGAACTATTGTGATTAGTAAGGGAAGAAATTGTAGTAGTGATGTGGAGAGGGTGGCCACGGTGGCTGTTGATGGTAGGGAGACAGAAGAAGAGATATGGTGTGGGGGCATTTTCAGGATTTGGCGTTGTCCGAGGTGGTGCTGCAGGGATGGATGCTGCATGTTGTGTGTCCTGCCATGGCCCACTGGGTGGACTGGGGGAGAGTGCAGACTACAATGTGGACCACTGTCCATATGCTGCAGCAGTGCTCCAGAGTGTATTCTCCAGGTGCAGTGAATGTGCCGTGATGATGAAAGAGGTTGTTGATGTGGGAGGGGTTAGGTGGGTGGGGTGGGGGTTATATGGGGACTTCATATTTTTTGAATGTAACATTTAAAAGAAAATAAAGAAGAAGAAAAAATGGGGAAAAAAATTTATATGGAAGCGTAAGGAACCCTGAATAGGCAAAACCATCTTGAAAAAGAAGAAGTTGGAGGACTCACATGTCCCTATTTTAAAATGTATTACAAAGTTACAATACTCAAAACAGCATGGTACCAGCACAGAGACAAACAGACCAACAGAATTGAATTGAGAGTTCAATAACAAACCCTCACATCTATGGCCAATTGATTTTTGACAAGGGTGCCAAATCTTCTACTGGGGAAAGAAACATCTCTGGATATCAATTTGCAGAAGAATGAATGTGGGCCCCTATCTCACATCATATTAAAAAATTAACTCTAAGTGGATAAAAGACCAAAATACAAAAATCAAAACTACCAGAATAAATTATAGAGAAACACTTCCAGGACCTTGTATTAGACAATGGTTTATCAGACTTTACACTAAAAACACAAACAACAAAAGAAAAAAATGGATAAATGGGACTTCATCAAAATTAAAAACATTTGTGCATCAAAGAAATTAAATTATCTTGAAAGCAAAAAGACCATCTATTGAAAGGGAAAAAATATTTGGAAACCATTTTCTAATAAGGGTTTATCTGTAATATATTTCTAAAAGCTCTTCCAACTCCACAACTTAAAGACAAACAACCCAATTAAGAAATGGAAGACACATATCTCCTAAGAAGATACACAAATGACCAATAAGCACATGAAATATGCTCAACATCATTAGCGATCAGAGAAAAGAAAATCTAAACCACAATGAGGTACCATTTTATACCCACTAGAATGGCTGCTATTAAAAAGAAGTGGAAAATAATGAATGTTGGAGAAGATGTGGAGAAATAGGAACCTTCGGACATTGTTGGTGGGAATACAAAATGGTGGAGCCACTGTGCAAAACAGCTTGGTGGTTCCTGAAAATTCCTAAACATAGAGTTACCACATGACATGGAAATTCCACAAATATCCACAGGTATTCGCACACTGACATTCACAGCAGCAGTACTCACAATTGCCAAGAAGTGAAAGCAACGTAAGTGCCCATCAACAGATGAATGAATAAACAAAATGTGGTATATAGTTACAATGTAATATTACTCAGTTTTCAGAAGGACTGAAGCTCTGGTGCAGGCTACAGTGTGGTTGAATCTTGAAGAAAACATGTTGAATGAAATGAACTAGAGACAGGACAAACACTGTATGATCTTACTTATATAAAATAATTCGAACATGCAAAGTCACAAAGTCTGAAACCAGAACACATGTTACCAGAGGCTGGGTAGGGGTGGGGAATAGAGAGTTCATGCTTATTTGTCTCAGAGTTTATTTGGGGTAATGGATGACAGTAATGGTGGTATAATATTGTGAATGTAATTAACAGCACTGACTTGTATAACTGAAAGTGGATAAAATGGGAAATTTTTGGTTGTATATATGTTACCAGAAAAAGAAAATCTTTAAACCCAGCATAAAGAATAAATATACTATGGACCATTATTATAAAGAACCTAACATATTTGAATTGATAATAGAGCAATGCAAAACAATATTTCATTTAAACTATTAAATCAATGGATGATGGCAGTACCTTTGCATAAATGATAGACAAGAGTCATAGCTTGCTAATCTTCTTTGTTTCCAGTGAGAAAGGGAAAGAAATGCTTATTTGAAGAATGCTGAGGAGATGCCAGCCTAGCAGAGTGGGTTATACCAAGGGTTCCTGAGCTCCCAGAACACGCATAGAGACAGATTTCAAATGCATGGAAGGAGCCATCACCACCAGCCATTTTTAGTACCCAGGCTTCCCAGAGTTCTGGTCTACCCTAGCCGTTCTGGGATTTCAAACTGCCCCTATCAGCCTGAATGCATAGTTACTTTTCTTACAAGTGTAGTTTTACTTTCTTCAGGAAATAAAAGTCCACTAACCACTGACTCTTGGGCCAGTCTCCCCTCCTTTCAAACATTACCCTTCTTAACTTTGAGGGACATTTCCCTCAACTCTCTGTTCCAACTGTCATTCCATTAAAAGAAGGAACTTCACCTCACAATGCCATAAAACAAAGGAAGAAGGGGGGAGGAGGAGTGAATTTACGTGGACTGGAGAAGGTGGGGGGGGGGTGGGGAATTTCACGAAAGGAGTTTTGAGAGAAGCAAATTATGAGATATTTTGATATACCTCTTGTTTTAGTTTGCCAAAGTGCTGCTAATGCAAAGTACCGGAAATGAGTTGGCTTTTATAATGGAAAATTTATTAGGGGTAAAAGCTTACAATTCCGAGGCCATGAAATGCCCAAATCAAGACACATCAGAGGCGCTTTCTCACCAAAATTAGCTACTGATAACCCTGTTGTCAGCTGTGGTGAAGCAAGATGGCTGCTGATCTCTACCAAGGTCCCTGCCTTCCCTCCAGAATCTACTGTGTCCTGGAGCTCCACTGTGACCAACTGTGCACAGGGCCCAGCTCTTTCTGGGCCTCCTCACTCAGTCTCTTGGGGCTTCTCTGCTTTTCTGCAGCTGTGGGCACACCTGGAGCGCTCCATTTCACATGGCCAGGTCAAAATGGCAGACCCCCTTCCCCTGTGTGTGTCTCCATTTATATCAGACCCAGCAAGAGGGCAGAGACTCAACCTGAGTCATGCTCCACTGTCCAGTTGACAGGGTCTTGTACCCACAGGAATGGATTAGTTCACAGACATAATCTTTCTCTTTTTGGAATTCATACAAGAATTTCAAACCACCACACCTCTCTAGAGGTAGTGGCTAAGAACAAAATTATTGCTGAAATGTTTTTAAAACAAGTTGAATTTCCATGCCAAAAACCAGATACTCCTTTATGAATTAGATAAAAAAATATGTTTGCCACTCCACATGAGCTTTTGAAAAATATCAGTGAGCACAATTACAATACTGGCATTCTGGGAGAAAGGAAAGATGCTACATTTGCCAAACCTGTGATATAAAATATGCAAACACAAACTTGTAAAGGATTTTCATGTCAAATACTAACACAGTCAATATTAAATCACTATATACTTGCCAATGGTTTGCATTTATGACATTACCTGCTTATTCATTTGGTTGCTTAGAAACAAGGGGTTTATTTTATCCTTAGTCATTCTGAATGTACTAATTTAAAAGTTTTGCTCCTTCACTTGTAAACGTGTTCAGGGCTACAGCCCAATGCATATGTAGAAAATTCTCCTACTATAACTTCCCAGATGCTGATCAAGGTCAAATTCCAGAGACTCTTTAGCTCTTTCACCCATACTCTCAAATCCCAGTAACTGGGATCTCACAGTGCAATTTAATTCCAACTTCTATTCAGAACACTTTTTCTCTTGGCATTTGATTCCAGAATGAAAGCATGAGGGTGCTGGAGCATTTAAATAAAGTCTTCCAAGGGCAAATAAAAATCTGTCATTTCATGTTGACTGTCTGTGTTCTATTTCTTGTATAAAGGAGGTTTGATGATTAGGCTATTGTGTCACCTTGGCCAGGTAATTGTGCCCAGTTATTTGGTCAAACAAGCATTGGGCTAACTGTAATACAAGGGCATTTATGGACTTTAGTCACCATTGACTTTACTGCAGTGATAAATCATAGATAGCTGGTTATAATTACATCAGTCAGGGAGATTGCCATCAGCAGTGAGTGACGCCTAAACCAATTAGTTGAATGCCTTAAAAGGGGTAGTGATTCCAGCATTGAGAGAGAATTTCCCAGCTCATCTTTGAACAGCCAGCATCTCCCTGAACTCGTCAAGAACCTTCATTGGACTTTCATTCCATGGTCTGGTTGTGGCCTGCCTGCAGAACGTGGCTTGTGCATCCCCATGGCTGCGTGAGAAGCTCTTATAGAATCGCATACTATTGGTAGATACCTCTTGTTGATTCTGCTTCCCTAGAGAAGTCTGATTCATACAAGAAGCTAAAAGTATTATGATACTACCACCATTTTTACAAAGATTTAAGCTCATTGAACTATTTTGTGTGATACAAGTGGAATGCACTAAATCTACACCAGCACTAGCAAACCAAAGAGAATACGTGATCAATTAGTCACAGAAATCAACTAGTGTGGGCGACTTGGAAAAAACTTTTTAGTCTCCATATCTTTCCATAATGCCACACTCTCCTCTCCTCACTGAGTCAAAGCTTAGCAATCATTTATGGCCATCTTTAAGCTCATATGATCCACACAAATATTTTCTTTAAGTTTTATTTAAAGTATGTTCAATCATTAGATCGTACTAGCTCTTTCTGTGGCAGTTTTTGGAGAAGTCGGTTGCTAGGTTGGTTTCTATGGCAGGTTGAATTAGGTATCCCAGAAAACTACATCCATAAAGTTGATCCATTCCTGTGGATGTGAACTCTCTGTAAACAGGACCTTTCGAGGATATGCTCTTTTTGGTTAAGGTATGGCCAATGGAATCAGGATGGCCCTTAGTCCTTTGACGAGGGTCCTCAAAGGGAAAAAGGGAGCAGGCAGAATCTGGAATCAAAAGAACCTTTGCCATGGGACGGGAAGGCCAGGGAGCCACGGAGCCGTCGCTGGCAGCGGCCCCAGAACTCCACAGTCTCCGGGGAGAAGGCTTCGCCTCGATGACGCCTTGACTTTGGACTTCCCCGAGCCTCAAAACTGTGAGCCAGTAAATTCCTGTTGTATCAGCCAACCCACTGCATGGTATTTGCTTTTAGCAGCTGGGAAATTCAGACTGTTTCCAAGGGACATTTGTTGAAAAGTTGAGTGATCTCTGAAGTACATGTACCTCAAGCCAGCAACTCCTGGACTAAAAATATTTAGAAGTGCAATGAGTTTCCTTCATAAAGAACATACACAGATATAAAATGAAGCAGGGAAGGATTATATGCTTGAGCATAAAATAATTACAGGGAGTTTCCATTACTTATTATAGGAACATCATTTCGTTGTTGCTGAGAAAAACATAAATGTCTGGAAATTTTGCATAACGGGGAGCAGAGACGATTTTCTTTCCAACCAAGCTCTTCAAATGAGTGAAGGAGAGCTGCAGAAAGAATCCTGGAGCACAGAACTGGAAATCTCAGCAGTTCATCAGGACAAGCACCTCCAGATGTAGAAACTGAGGCACAGAGACGTTGTTACGTAAATCTACAGGCAGGACCAAGAGGAAACATCAGGAGCTTAAGAGAAGGTTTTGACACAAGTAAATCTGGACCTGAGCTGAGGGTAAACTGACAAAAGTGTTCCTACCTCAAAGTTAATTAGTGGAACAGAAAGATCCTGGTAGCATTCTTTCAATTTGAGATTAATAAGAGACAGAAAATTCAAGGAAAGAAGGAAGAAATGAGGAATGAAAACAATTAAGAAAAATGGGAGATATGTAATTCATCATAGAAATGTTTGCTTTCCCATTTGGCTCTAAGCTTGAATGTCAAGTACAATTTTATAAAACAAGTCCTTATTGTAACCATGAGATTGCTAGAGAAAACTATTTTGTCCCACACATGCACACACACTCACACACACACACTCCAATTAAGAACAGAGACAGGCAGAGGAGAAAAGCCTGAAGGCTTTTGGAGTGTGCCCTTGTAGACAACATGTGAAAATAGCTGTTCCCTGCTCTTGAAATAATACGTGTGCCACTTGAGGTGAATGTGCGGATCTCCATTCAGGCTTGAGAGATCATTTCTTGATCCTCAGGCTCTCGTTTTGAGAAAAGCCCGAGATGGAGCACCTGGCAACATGACTCTTCCTCTCTGTTTTGTTGATCTCATGAGAAAATGCCTTGCCTGTGCCTGCCATTTTGGCCACATCTACTCCCTTCAAACTGGCCACGCGCAGCACAGCTGTCGGGAGCAGCTGGAGCTGCTTGCCTTGTTACTGGCCACACACAGCAGTGGTCCACAACACCCAGACCTGCCTCCCTCCTCACACGCTACACACAGGCAGGGGTCTCCAACACATGGACCTGTTAAAGCAATTTTCAAGAGTGTTGTTTACAGCAGTTACTGTGAATGGTCCCTTTTCTATGATTAACCTGATCAACCTATGATTAAACTAATTTCCTCTTTTTTTGTCCATGTCATGATGAAGTTCTATATCAAAAAAGACTGACATAGGTTGTTGATGTGGGAGGAGTGGAGTGGGGGGTAATTGGGGTATACAGGAACCTCTTGTATTTTTTAATGTAACATTTTTGTGATTTATGTATCTTCAAAAAAATACAATTTAAAAAATAATGGGGGTAGGGAGTGAGGTATATGGGAACCTCTTATGTTCTTTAATGTAACATTTTATGTGATCTATTAGTTTTTAAGAAAAGATCATTTAAAAATTAAATTAAATTAAAAAGACTGATAAACTAGTGTTTATCTAACTTAGAAAGGAAACACCACCCAGCAGCTGACGGGGAGCCTGTGCCTGCATCCCGCACCTCTTCCAACGCTGTGCCTGGCGAGGAGCACAGAACTTCAGCCAGCCTGCGTGTGGAGTGGCCACAGGGTTTCATCACTGACCAGGCAACACCTTACAGGAATGCCCTCCCATAACCAGGGGAACCACTTTCATTCTTTCATAACATCAAAAAAAATACACTCTAAATGTAATAAAAGCATTCCCTTTCATTTATCTGAGTGGTAAATGCCATATCGAAAAACCTTACAATTAAAATAGCAGCCCCCTGCCTTCCTGAGCATTTCTTTCTAAATGGACTCTCCCCTACCTCGGGCCTATGTTAGGTTTTATGAGATTTTTGTCCAGGCTCATCTTTAGCCAGCATGTGTGCTTCAACACCAAGACTCTGAAAACCTTCATTTTTCAATTTCTGTTCTATTTTGTATATGAAGAGATGTATTTTCCAGAAGGCAAGAGGAAGGAAGGACACTAAAGATTTCCCCATTTGTGCTTTTCCCTAACTCTCAGAATTTTCCTAAGTAAACCTCAGGGGGATTTGTTTTCCTATTGAAAAGTCTCGCTCCTCTATGTGTTTTCGCTGTAAACGGCAGGAGTACAGCAAGTAACCCCAACAACCACCCAAATTCCAGCCGCATTCCTGGCCTGCCCCCAGGCCTACAGGAAAAATACAGTCAACCCAGGAAAGGAAACAAAGGGAGCTGAAATCTCTGTGCAGTTCTGAAGAATTAGCATTATGTGAGGCATTATGCAGCAACATGGTTTAGCTTTTTTCATGTTCTTTGGGCTTTTTAGTTCCAAGAGACAACCAAGATTTCAGTTCTAGGAACTGGAAGAGTAGAGTTGCCATTTACAGATGGAAAGCACGTTAAAGAAGCAGACAGAAATTGAAGCTTCATTTCTACCACGCTGAGTGTGAGGGGCGGTGGTGGCCGGGCCTTGGCTTCTCAGGCTTGCCCACTGCAGGAGCGGCACACCTCAACAGAGAACAGGGAGAAGCCGACGAACGGGTGACTGGGGAAAGCCCGGTGACTGGAGTACAGGAAGGAGAGAGACAAATTCTTGTCTCAGCCTGCCAGGGCTGTGTAACAAATACCACAGCTGGATTGGCTGAAACAACCGTTCTAGAAGCTACAAGCCCAACACCCAGGCGCCAGCAGGGCTGAGCCTTCTCTGAAGTCTGGGGGCGTCTGGGGTGGCTGCCGGCCATCCGTAACACAGTCCTGCCTCTGTCACGTGGTGACCGCTCCAACCCATCTCCTTCTACTGGGTCCACCTTTCTCCGTTGTGAGGACTCCCATCCCATGGTGTGGAGGCCACCTGGTTCCACCTGGCCTCTCCTCAGCAGTCACATCTTCAGAGGTCCTGCTCACAAATGGGCTCCCCACAGGACCGAGGGGAGGACGTGACCGTGTCCTTGTGAGGAACGCAACTCACGCACAACGGCCGCTAAGCAGGCGGGGTGACGATGACCCGCCATCGGCTCTGGCCGCGTGGACATCCCGGGCATTGACAAGAGTTGCTTCAGGGCAGTGGTGGGGACAGAAACCTGGTGGGGTGAGGGCAAGGACACCAGGAGGAGGTTCTCCTTGACCCTGTGGCCGCCTGGTGGGAAGGGAGGCTCCTTAATCTTGCACCATCTCTAAGTTGGTGACTTCGACAAGACATCTTAAAGTAAAACGTTAAACTATACTATCCATATTTCCATTTGAACATTTTCGACTCTAATCCTCCTTGATTTAAATTTGCTCTTTCCAAATTTTAGCTTTCTTTTCTTAATTAATTGCTTCTCATATTTGAATCTGCCTGTCTTTTGTTTTATCTCTTTTTCTTTCTCTTTTTCAGGAGCCAAGTAGAAGAGGAAATCTATAATTAGTAACTCTACCAGGAAATACAAGTTAATTTTGTTACCAACTGTTGCATACAACATGAAATGGAAAATTTTAAACTTTCTAAATGAAGAGCAATCAATCGTGTGATTTAAATTCAGGACCTCATTTTCTATAATATTATAAAAACAAATAGCCTTTCCTGCATTTCACATTGCTATCTTATTTCAGGCACCTTTTGTTTTTTTTTTTTTTCCAGATATGAAAGCAGATATTTCTAATCAAACACAGGCCTATTTTGTAGGAGTGTTTTAATGCCATCTCCTGAATAATTTTATATTCATGAAATCCTTTGGGTTCATCAGGAAATCTGTTGAGAAGTAAACAAAAAGATAGTTATTTTCTTATTTTTTTCTTGCAAAAAATTAAGAGTGGCTCTTTTCATTGTGACTGAGGAAGAAGTGTTACCTATAGGTCATCTCAGTTTAAGGCATGTCCTGGTAACTGGTTTCCTGTCCCTCCTTTATTGATAAACTCCATGAAGCCCTCCGTTGGGATGGAATTCCTGAAAACCACGTGGATACCTATGGACGGCGGAAACTGCCTGAGATGGGCCCTCAGTGCATCCCATGAGCAGGGGTGGGAGGACAGGCTGTCAGCCGCTGTGTGTCCTGGGGCAGCAAAGGGCAGCACCCAGCACTGAGTCCACCAGGGGAGGCGAAGAGCACCAAGACCTGGGCAGTGGCCCAGAACCCACTTCCCACAGCCCCAGGCATAGGAGCTGCCCCAACCACAGCGTTGGCCAACACAGCACTGGGGGGCCCTGGAGCCCGGGTGCTTCAGCATTTTGCCCAGCTTTCCTTCAGAGAATAGGCACATTTTTCCCCTTTGTCTTTCTCCTTCATTGCCCAGAGCAACTTAGCTCAAGCCACAGACTTATCACCTCCCCTGCCCAGCACACACCCTGCAGTTGCTGAGAAGCTACTCTGGGAATAATGACCATGGGTTGTTGCTAAAGCATGACTCTAGGGATCTAAAGCATGCCCTCCCCTTTCTTTCTGAGGTAGTCTATCCAAGTACTGTATCTTTCAATGTCATGGCATCTCTAAGAAGCTGTCTCACCTGGGAGGTGCTTGAACATGCCATACCGAGAAGCACCTCCCGGGCTGCTGCATGCTGTGGGGACTCTCGCTGTGGGGATGGCAAAGTCGTCAGTTTCCATTTCAACCTCTGGTCTTCCTAGCTCAGCTCAAGCAGAAGCGAGAATGAGGAAGTCAAGTACCGGGCCGCTGAACTCAAGAAGCGCAGAACAGAAGACAGGGAGGGGGCAAGGCTGCCCTTGAGGCGGAGGGAAGTCACAAATTAAAGTCTGGCTTCTTACCAGCCCTTTTAAAGGAGGGTGGGTCTTTCTGATGCAAGTCCAAGTTTCCTTCTCTGTGGGGAGGCTGAAGTTCCAACCATTTGTTGCAACTGTATTTTGTACCACGGTTGGGTTTTTATAGGATGTGTAGGTCTAGATATAATGGAAAGCCAGGTCGGTAGTTGAAAGTGCACAGTAAGTTCCCCGAATCTCGTAAGCCTAGGGTTCTTTGTGAGCTGCATTTTGAGCATCATGCTTATCAGGAAACAGGCAAAAGAGTGAGCCCAAATATTAGGGCTAGGAGAGATCAATAAAGCACAAACTTTTCAAATCACTGCAAAATTAGCAGCAGGGAGGAGAGAGTGCAGTGAAGAGTGATAAAAGTAGATGAAATTTAAATCAAAGCTAAATTCAAATTCCACTC
The DNA here is from genome assembly GCF_030445035.2 of Dasypus novemcinctus. NCBI lineage: Eukaryota > Metazoa > Chordata > Mammalia > Cingulata > Dasypodidae > Dasypus > Dasypus novemcinctus. Next base: position 163,823,469 of record NC_080677.1, on the reverse strand, counting down.
CAGCCACTTGGTAGCTGGGTGACCTCGCCTAGCTTTCTAAACCCTAGGACCTCGAAATTTGTTCATCCATAAAATGAAGAAAATAATTATTTTGATAATTAGACTAGATCGACAGTAAAGAGGATTTGGCTCCCAGTGGGTTGTTAGGACAAAAATTTGAATGACTATTTCTCTTTGTAAATGAAAAATAACTTATTACCATGTAGCCTAGTAAGTTTATATTTTTTAATTGAAGTCATTTTCTTTCTATAGAAAAGCTTCATCACTGTATTATCTGTTTCATAGCACAGCATGCTTTGTGTTGGACTGATGGTTCATTGTGGCTTGATGAAAAATGGCTTCACATTTTTAATTCGAGTGAATTATTCCATTGCTAGGAAAGGGCAGCCTGTAGAGAATAACAATTTGTCTCTCATTAGTAGAAATGAGTTTCACATCACAAACTTCGATTATCTCTTGAAATTTGTCTTTTTGAGAATGACTTTTTAAAGAAATGATAATGATAACACGAGTACAGTAACTTTCTGGACCAACGAGACAGAAAATTTAGAATATAGATGATTACGCTTTCAGAGAAAGAAAATTGAAGCAAGTAGCAAAGTCGCCAGTTAGGCAGCTCCTCTTGGCTGGGAATTTAGCCTCACACCGAGGCACCCCGGGGGGAAACGTGCCACGGGACATAGAGTCGCCCTCACGTGACCAGGTCAAACATCCTGCAGGACAACCTCTCCGTGTCAGTTTTCTGAGTCTTAATGTTTCTGTCCCTTCCTCATGGGAACTGTGGCTCAGCCTTCCCCTCTGCCGTCTACAAGGAAGTTTAGAAAAAGATCAAGGATCTAAGAGAACCTTCAGGCAAAACAAAACCTTCCCTCATGTCACAGCAAATGGTTAGGGAAAACAGAGGCAAACATTCATCGTTCTACCCAGTGAGCTCAAAAAACAGAAAATTTCACATTTAACATTCTTTTACTTTGACATAGGTAACGTTTTAACAATTATTTTCAAACCCTTTGCTTTCAATTCAGTTGTCATAGTATTGCTTTTCATTATTTGCTATTTTTTTATGTTTTATTATTAGAAAAGTTGTAGGTTTATGAAAAAGCCATGCACATATAATAGTAGCGTGCTCATGTACCTATTATTAGCACCTTGCATCGGTATGGCACATTTGTTAAAACTGATGAAAGGTGCATGTCTATAACTGCGCTAGTAACTATAGTCCATGGTTTACCTTACGGCTCACTGTCCACACTCATGGTTGATTTTGTTTTATTCTAGTAACATATATACACCCCATAATTGCTCCTTTGAACCACATTCAAACATAATTCAGTGCTAATTACACTCACAATGTTGTGTTATTTGTGAAAACTAAATCATTTTTTTCTGCACTTGGACAAATACTACCTGCAGATTAACCCATCCCCAGAGCCTGCCCATGGCAGAGCTAGTCAATTACCTAGCACTTTCCTCCTGGTCATCCTTGTTTTCCTAACTTTAACCATCAGCACAGAAACGTCATCACGGAAGACAGGGTGCAGTAAAGCAAGGGACGCACAGCCGAGCCCAGGGCGCGAGCGCGTCTCCCCAGATCCCACGCGGCCACCTCTCGGCATCGCTGAGGGGACGGAGGCGCTGGCACTGCTGCCACGGAGGGGAGGGCCGGGCTCTGGTCGCCCTGGCTGCCCCCCGCCCCCGTGACAGGTGCAGGCCTTGCTCCAGCGTTGGCTCTTCAGGGTTGACACCGTCGTTGGCTTGATAGAAAAGTCCAGTGCAAGTCGGGCCCACACCCTGGGCTGTTCATGATGGAGAAGAGTTTCAGGGCCCGGAGAGGCCCCAGGAGACAGGGCGCGATGGGCTGCAGTGACGGGCGAACCCCGGAGGCAGGCGGGAGAGGCCTGGAGGAGGCGAGGCCGGCGGGCAGGGGGCGCAGGAGCAGGGCGCACGGCGGGCGGGCACCCGCGGCAGGGCCAGAGCGGGGCCGGGGTGCGGCAGGAGCCCGCGAGGGCTACCCATGGCCAGGGCTCGGCCGAGCTTGACCCGCGGCACAAGGCCCCACCGCTGGAGGTGGGCCAGGCCCGACTGAGCGTTTCAATGGGTGGTCTCGTGCCAGGGCAGGAGGCAGGAAGGGAGGCCAGGCAGGTGCTGGCCTCAGACCTCGGCTGCCTGGTGGCTGCACGGCAGTGCAGGCGAGGGACAAGCAGAGGGCCTTGAGGACAGAGCCGGCCAGGGTGGGCGCAGTGTGGAGTCACAGGAGCAGGGGATGACTCCAGGGTGACCGGAGCCGAGGAAGAGCTAGCTCCCATTGGCCAAAACGTGGGAGGACGGTGGAGCTGGTGGGCCCAGGTTCGTGGGGCCTTGTTACACAGAACTCATTATTACATGTCAGGAAAGAGTGTCAAGCAGCCACTTGGCAAGCAAGGTGGACATTCGTCGTTTGGGAGACAGCGTGTTGGTGGCATTTAAAGCCGGCAATGACAAGGAAAGGGAGTGTCCACAGCAACGGCCCAGAGCCCGGAGAACTGGCTTTAGGGAGAGAAATCAGGACAAGTTCTTCCTTTTCTTTTCTGTTTCTTTCTTTGTCTCCAGTGGAAAGCTCTGTAAAGGGACAGTCCAATAATGTAACATTAAAAAAAATAAAGGGGAAAAAAGAGAAAAAAATTAAAAAGAAAAAAAAATACCATTAAAACATCATCTCTAAATAATATAAAGATAATAATAGGATGGGTTGGGGGAAAACACTTTGGTTAGTAGTAATACTTTGACAATGCTCTTTAATTGTTAGTTAAAAAGGCTTATCAATAGTGCAAGGTATTGGAGGTAGGTGAGTAATGAGAGTCCTGTATGATGTTATATATGCTTGTTTTGTAAGTTCAAACTATTACTATACTCTTACTGTTTATGTCTGTTCATGTATGAGATGTATTTGAATAAATTAATTAATTAAAAATAATATTAAAAAAAAGAAAAGAAGAGGCATGTCCTTGTGAACTGCAGTGCCTCTTTTTTTTCCCCACACTTTTTTATTAAAGTTAATAGATCACAAAGAATGATACATTAAACAACACAAACAAAAAACTTTAAAAACATAAGAGGTTCCCATATACTCTGCTCCCCACCCCCTACCCCATCATTTTTGTAAATTGTATTTTTTTTCTTTTAACATATTCATACCATATTTACTGAAACTAATGTACAGATATTGAGACAACAGCTTTCAAACAAGCTAACATTTGTGTTTACATTGTGGTTTATATTTTAGACTATACAATTTTCTAAATTATTAGTTATCTTATGTATTATATTATGATTTAAATTTTAGCCTATCAGCCCCTATATATTTCTTTTTATTTATTTATTTATTTATTTATTTATTTATTTATTTTAATATTACATTCAAAAAATATGAGGTCCCATTCAACCCCACTGCCCCTACCCTCCAGTCCCCCCACAGCAACACTCTCTCCCATCATCATGACACATCCATTGCACCTGGTAAGTACATCTCTGGGCATCGCTGCACCCCATAATCAATGGTCCACATCATAGCCCACACTCTCCCACGTTCCATCCAATGTCCCGTAGTTGTCCGTGAAGCACCACCCAGGACAACTCCAAGTCCCGAAAACGCCTCCTTAGAGCAGGAGCGCTGAGAGGAGCTCGTGGTCCAGATCAGGCCGTCTTCCAAATACTTAGCACAGGGGACAGCGTCCAGTGGAGGCTGCGAGCCCAGGCTCCGTGTCCCCATTTGTAAATCAAGTGGTTGTGCGCTGTAAATTTTCTTCATGTTTCAAAAGTCAGTTCTCTTATATATTATATATTTTATGATAGTTAGATTAGGTAGATTAGATAGATGATAGATTAGATAGATGAATAGAAAGAGAGAAAAAGAGAAAGAAAGAGAGAGAGAGAAGAAAATGGCCCGTGCTATAGGTATAGTTTGGACCTGAAGCCCTTCAGGTGTATATGCACTTTGCTGCTCCCATATTCTCATGGAAACTTTTCAGTTCCTCCCTTTGCACCTTCTGGTTTTCTGGCTACCATGCACAACAGGGTTAATCCAATTGTTCGATGGCCTGTGTCCTGGAGCTGTGCTCGGAATCTGCAGAATTCCCTGAATTCCTTAGTCAGTTGCTGCGAGCTGCTTCCCTCCAGGATTTCACCAGCAGGGCCCTTCCCGGGCTTTGCTCCTCCGTGCAGTACAGAGCGTCTCTCCTTTGATCAAGCATCATAAACCCAGAAGAGGTCCAGGGCCCAGGGCAGCCCTGGAGCGTGCAGGATTGCTCGGCCATCAGGACAAGTTAGAGCACAGTGCCCTGATTCTCTCCCACCCCTCCCCAAGTCGTGTACCACAATGCTCAGAAGTCAAGGGGAGCAGATGGCAGGGGACTTGAACAGTCAGTCAAGAAAATAGAACCACAATCACTAAAGTTTTAAACATTTACAACACAATGCATTTATTCTTTTTAAGCTCCCACATTTACAAAGCATATTTAAGAAGGAAGGCATAAAAGGCAGTTGGTTTCCAAGCATTTCCTAAACCAGCTTGATACTTATGTAAAAAGGAATATTTTTTACTTGGCCCCTGTCTTAAACTATGCGATGTACCCGACACACACATATCATTACAGTTATGTAATATATTTAACTAAAAGAGAAATTTAATAGGGATCATTGCCTTACACAAATGAAAAGTAGGAAGAAAATGGCAAACAAATAACAACAACAAAAGACAATGAAGATGCCTCCATACTCTGAGATAATAGGCAGTCATTAAATATCAGGCTTTGAAAAGTATTTATGACAAGAGGAAATGTTCCTGATACATTAAGAGAAAAAGAAGTGTACAAAAACAATATGATTCCAACACTTTTACAAAGAAACATAATTAAAAGACCTAAAAGAAACCTTGCATCTCAAAATGATGGAACCACAAATTATTTTAAATTTACTTTTATTATTCATTATTATAAGCATGCATTATTTCATAATAAAAACGTTATTTTTTTAATATGTAAGATAATTCAAACCTTTGAATTACATTGTGAATAATAACTGTGGAGCGAATAGAATCCATTTTGCCTCTTCTATAATTCCTATAATTTTGGGGTCACCTTTATACTTGATGCCCAATAGTTCTTCCCCTGTAGGTAAACATGTCTTATGACAATGTCTGCAGAACTCTGATATGCATAGAGTCAGCTTTCCTTTTACACAAGCCTAAATAAACCTTAACAAGAATCAGAGAAGTCCATAGAATTTAAATGGCGTGAACTCCAGAAACTTGTTCTGTTTTCAGATCACTGTATAATTAGGACACACCAGTTAGATTCCTGGATTAAATTAATCTGCTCTTCAGGAGTCTCAGAAACTAAGGAGGAGTTGTATAGATAACAATTCCCCATAATTCATATTGCACAGTAATCTGTTCAAAGTAATGCACAGCAAGTATTGCATGTGCAATTGTAAGTCATGTTTTATAGAAACCAACCTGGAGACAGCGCACCTCTGAGCTTGCCTTCTTCTAAGCAGAAGACAGAGTCATCTCATCTCTGTGTGTGGTTACAAGGAAGTGGCAGAGGTCACTACATGGAGATGCAAACCTTCAGGGTACAGCAAGAGCAGGAGGGGCAGTGGTTACACAGACCCACTTTAAATACCTAAAAGTGAAGCATATTTAGAAAAAAATTCCTAAGCCTTCAGTTTTCCATTTCTTTTTTAATTCTGCAAGATTTTGACACTGAATGGACGTAAATACGGTGTTTTCAGGCTTCTGTTTTATTACAGCCCTGAGGTATCTGGTTTTTCACAGTAGTCATCTTTATAACATGTCAGGTCCCCAGGTGGTAAAAGCCACACCTGAAATACTGTCATTTGTGGGTGGGAACTTCCAGTTGCAATTTTGAAGACAACAGTGAAGAGGATGGTCCGGCTGCTGCAGTTCAAAACAGGCTCAAGCAAGCCCACCCTGCCCGCAAGCCTGAAGCGCGTTTTAGCCAAGGTCACAGCATGCCAGCCCCAAGTGAGCGCAGCCACTTCTCACAAAGGACCGAGAAATGGTGAAAGCACAAAGGCAAGTTCCCGATGGAGTCACGTCAGATGGCTCTTAGGCAACACAGTCATTCTTGAATGCAAATATAAATAAATAATAAAGAAAACTGAATTCAACCCATTGCTCATAGAACTTTTTTGACAACATAAAAGTCAACCAAATAAATCAGAATAATAGGATTCTGAGAAAACCAGACATTTATCTATTTGCAGAGAAACACATTGTTCACACAACATATAAATTGCCAATAGAGGCTCTTCATCCATCACTGAGATTTCCATCTAATGACAGGGAAATAATTGCCATACCTCTGTATCACCATGCCCGCGTTTGATGTGCCAGGAAGTGAAAAATGTGTAACTTCAGCCCTCCGTATGTGGACACCACCTGTGGAGTGGGTGGATTTTTTATTCCAGTAAAGAAGCTAATTTCTCTCCAGAACAGCCTGGCAAGTTAGTCTGTAGCTGGGCTCCAGCTTTAGGAGAGGCCCTCTTGGAGGATCTTGGAGGCATGATCAGGTTTTTCTTGGACTTTCCTGCAGTCCTTTTCCAACTCTTTCCCCACCAACCCATCTGAAACGTTTTAGAGAAAACAAGGCATTAGGAGCTCCAGATTCAGTTCCAATTCACTGGGTCTCTTCAGCTTAAAAACAGGATTTTCTCTAACCTGAGTTAGAGGCATCTGTTAGCATTGAATTTGAATAGCTGAGCAGATGAACTGGGAATGTATAAGCATATGTGTGTGCATGGTATATGCGTACACACATGCACATATCATATATATAATATATAGAGAGTAGGTATATATCATACCTATTCAGAGCAATCCCAATACTGAAAGAATGAAAATCAGCTCCAACTGAGAAGAGAAGCAAGCACCCTCCACGCTGGGATCCACCTGGCTGGGAGGGCAGAGGCGTGGAGCCAGCTGTGAACACTGCTTTCCCTTGAGGCCGGGCGGCCTCTGTAAAATGCCGTAACAGCCCCTTTTGCAGTGGCCAAGGACACTGGCAGGCCCACTAGCTCCGGCTCATCTATGCCCGGGGATGCCGATTGCTAACCCTCCCTCACCGCCTGACAGCTCACAGTCCCTGGTTATTCCCCATTTACCCTAATCCCAACCCAGAACAAGCAGGTGATCTGAAACTCACGCCACTGACTCCCCGCAGAGCCTCCTCTAGACATGACGAAGGGCACGTGCCTCCTCTTTCCGGCAAGCAGCATTCGTGGCTCTTCCGACGTGCCCTCCCTGCCGGCCTCAAGCCGATAGACCTGACTGCCTCGCGGCCTGCCCCAGTGAGGAGCGGCTCACCGGACTCGGCACGTCGGAGGTTCTGCACAGATCTGCTGAGTCCTGCCTCACTGGGGCCCGAGAGCCTTAACCCGGGAGCAGGTGCAGTGGAGGCCCTGACACCCAGTGCCCGAGGCCCCAGTGGCTCCCGTTTTGTACCTGTTCCAGCGCCAAACGCTGATACCTCTTGGTATCGTTATTTGTCTCCCAGGGGTTATGAATGTGGTTTTGTGGGACGTCAGCTTTGTTTGAGGTAGTCTTGTAAAATATACATAATTCTTCCTTCAGCTTAAAGACAAACTTTTTTTTTTGATGAAGGTAAATTGAAAGCACAGATTTAGAAATTTAATTTTCTACTTTAATTTTAGCTATTCAATTATTTGTACTAACTTTTACTATTATAGGTATACTTATTATAATTTTTGAAACTACAATGAGCTCTCAATCATTACAAATAGGTTGGAAAAGAGAATATATATATAGAGAGAGAGAGATGGATAGATACATGCAAGAAGGAATACAAATAGAAAAAACAATTCGTGTGGTGGGTGTCTGAAGCCCTCAGAAAATTCTTTTTGGGAGGATATATCTTTTTCTGAGAATCCTTGATCATCTTTATTAAAATAATATTTGTTGTTCTTTTATGTTTGTGTGAGTAATACATCTTGGCCCCTTTATTCCCTTTATTTTAACATCAGACGATAAAAGAAAAGACCTAGGCTGGTGCACACACTTCTTTTTCTCTCAAGCCACAATTACCTAAGATCAGGACCCTCTGATAATCTGCTGCTATTTTAGGATCCAGTTTTATTCTGTAATTGGTTGAAGCATGAAATGAACTGAAAGAAACTGAATTGAAGAGAACTGACCTGAAAACAAATAATGTGATTTCAGGCACCCTCCTGCCCTGAGGATGGCGCCCCAGGCTGGCCATCCTCCTCCCCAGGCCCAGGACAAGGTCCACCCCAGGACAAGGTCCACCCCACAACAAGGTCCACCCCACAACAAGGTCCATCCCAGGCAAGGTCCACACCAAGACAAGGTCCACCCCATGACAATGTCCACCCCACAACAAAGTTCACCCCAGAAGAAGGTCCATCCCTGAATAAGGTCCACCCCAGGTCAAGGTCCACCCCCGACCAGGAAAGGTCCACCCTACAACAAAGTCCACCCCAGGACACAGTTCACCCCACAACGAGGACCACCCCATGACAAGGTCCATCCCACATGCGACTGCGGGTTTCACTGACAGCAGCCGCTTGCTCTCAGGTCATCCATTCTGATTTTACCAGGATTGAAAATGTCCTGAATCCCAGACAACTTAAGGTGAACATAATCTTTATTGCAGTCAGATGAAAGAAAACAACAAAATTTTGAACATAAGCCAGAAAGGAAAAAAGACTGTAAAGCCCCAAATTCCAGCCCCATTTCTCTCCTGGGTTTACCCAGGCCCCTTCATTCCATTAACTGGTCCTTCAAGTCCCATTCCCGTAATTCTTCTAACCTCTGTGGAATGCTTGCTACATGCCAAAAAACATTCTCCACCCTTTTCCTCTTAGCAGTCACGTAAATGTTATTTTACACAGGAGGAAACTGGGACTTCCAAGCAGCCCATGAGCAAGATTTGAACTAGATCCTGGTTAAAAGTAATCTCTGTTTCGCTGATTGCTTCACCAGAGACTGCAATGGTGAAATGTCAGGGCAGAGGTGAGTGTGTCAGTACACACCCTAGGAGCAGACCTATGAACAGCCCAATGGAAACTCTCATGTCACAGCACCCCAATTCACATATTTCTGCCTCCTCCATTTTCCATTTGATCCCTACCTCACGGCTTGAACAGTACCCCAGCACATAAGGCCAGCCCTACCTGGCCCTCCTCCAGCTTCCCTCCTCTTCTACCTTGCTCCTCCAACTCGGGACTGACTTGAAATTCTATGGGGAAAATGATGTGATAATTCCGAACAAGGGTTAGTATATCAGATAAACTCTCACAAGACTTAAGTAAGTTTAGTGATATCCCCAACTGCAGTTGGGTAAATAAGAGTTTCTTCAAATAGCTGAGACAATAGCACAGATATTTATCATTACTCCCTGCAGGTGCATTGGTAAACATAAGCATGGTCTTCACAAATAAATTAATAAATCAAGAGGTCATATAGTTACATCTGAGTTCCATGCCATTTATAGTTTCTTCCCCCATCTTGGCTGCTATTCATTGAGGCTGTGAATCATCAGATAATGAATTTATATTTAGGAACAGAAAATTATTCCACTTGATAAGCATGCAGGTGTTGCAAGAGCCAAAGTACCAGATCACAGATGTAGCTGCTCATTACTCAGCCCCATGCAGGACTTGCTCTTAGAAGGTGTGCAGGTTTCACCAGGCTTTCCAAAGACTCAATGTTCAAAATAACTTGCCATTTTCACATCACAAGTCAACAACTCAACTTTCCACTTTCAATCTTTTTTGCTGGGAAACAATTTCCTTAATTGGATTCTAGGTAACACATTCACTTTGATGTTCTTCTTTTCCACAGAAATCCATTAAAAATAAATTCACAATTTGGCAGATCTGCTAAAAGAATCTTTTTCCTTCTTAAAAAAGAAAATTACTTGGGCAGAATTTGACTGAACAGCATTCTCTTTTTTCTCGGTCATTAGTTTTTGACTATGCTACCTCTTTTAGTTTGGCATTCACTTTCCTCAAAATTATAAATGCACATAACTGAGAGAGTCTAATATCTCCTTCCTGCACAGTAGGACCAATAGGTCCCTGGCCCTCTTGTCCAACATACACATGTGTTTCCCACTCTCTAGAGACAACCATTCTCAACTCTTTTAGCTTTTCCTTTGTAGTTACCTCTGTGGCTCTAAATAGCTTATACTGCTCTTTTGATATTTCTGTTTTAGCCACTGCTATGAAAGATTTATCTCTCGTCCACTCTCCCACACCTCTACCCCTCTCACATTCTCCTGGTATCCATTATATAGTAAGTTTAATTAGATTAATATTCAATAGTTACCCCATTTATGTAAATGCTAAGCCATATATTCTTCTACAATAACTTCTCTTCTTTGCGCGATATTTTTGTTTTACGTGGAGTCAATAATTATCACAGATCGGTTTGCTTCATTTTGTGCATGCTTATTACTAATTAATCAGCAAATTCTTCCTCCAGTATGGAAACCTCCTCTTGCCAGGCTCAAGCACATGGGACTCGCCATCAGCTTCGTCCACTGGAGACATCTCTCTCAGACCCTCTAACGATGAAACCTGTTTTCAACACTGTTCTGAGAAAGCATGTGTGCAGGAAACTTTCACAAAGCCTTCTTCTGAAAAATGTCTTTATCTGGATTATAGATCTTTTCCCTCAGGGTTTTGAAGGTATTACTCCACTGACTTCTTATTTCCAATATTGTTTTTTGGAAGTGTAAATCCAACAACGAACCCCCACCCCCACCTCTCATCCCCACACAAACCGGAAACTCTGTGGTACTTTCCCTTGCTCCAGTGTCTCAAAATTCACAGGAAAATGTGTGGTGAAATTCTATTTTTATAGACTATGCTGCACACTCAAGGGATTCAGTCTATAAACTCATTCTCCACAATTCTGGGAAAATTCTTACATTATTTCTCTGAAAATTTCATCTCCTCTATTTTCCTTTTTCACTCTGTTATTCAGATGCTAGAATTTCTAGACTAATCTTTGGTTTCTGTGTTTTCCTTTTCTTTCTAATTATCTTGTATTTAACACTTTGTCATTTGCTCTACATTCTGGAAACTTCTTCATCTCCATCTTCCAAACTTTTAATTGAACATTTCATTTCTATGGTATTCTTATTTCCTCAAGTTTTTTCTTATTCTATGGTTATTGTTTATGTGGAATCTGGTTCTTATTGCAGGGATGCAATATCTTCTCTTATCTCTCTGTTTAAGTATTGTTTTCTCCCTTCATAATCTTGGTTCCCCTCAAGTTGCTCTCTCTGCTTGTTTGTTTTGTTCACTTTCTTTCATATTAGAAACTTTTCTCAAGTGACAAGTTATCTTTGGTTTGGCTTGCATTTAAGACTTACCTTAAAATTTTTTGGAAGATCAGTGCATGCTGATTTTGCTTCCTTGCATGGGCCTGGAGCTTACCTGGAAACCCTGAGGGGTGCACTCTTTTTCCCTGGACCTAACCAGACCCCTAGAGAAGACCCTTCCCATCTCCTGCCTTGACACCGTGGGAAGAGAAGGGGAGGAAGAGCACAGGGGTCTCAGAATTCAGTACATCAACCTTCACCACTTAATTTCTTTGTTTTCCAAATGTACCTCCACCTTCAACTCTTCCCGCTGTCTTCCAACTCAAGCCATCTGCTCATCCAGGCTTCTAGGATAAACCGATGAGGAGTCAAGTGGGGATGGCACAGATGCTTTAATAAAGGGCCATGTCCAGGCATGGACAGCATAAGGAAGCTGCTGGGTAGTGCTGCCCTGCCTGCTGGTGCACCTCCAGCCCCAGGGATCAGAGAAGTGGAAGGTTGCTGGGACCTGGAAAGAAATCCCTGCAGAGAGGGTCATCTTAAGAGGGGCTGGGCCTTCAGTGGAGTGAAGCAGTCACCCTAAGGGGACCCCCTGGGGGAGGCATGGTGGCCAGACACCCTGACTTACTTTCTTAGCTCCCTCCAGTCCATCAGGATTCTCCATTTCCCAAATCTAATGGGAAACTAAAAAGGACAAAGGCATCTTTTAATTTAACCCATGTAGGCCAACCTTGTAGGATGGAGACAAGGCTGCAAAGGGGTGGAGTCGGGAGGTCATCACAGGGTGCACGTCTCAGCAGGATTCCAGAGACAGTCAAAGTAGACACAACCCCAGGTAAGGGTGCTCCTGAGGACACCCTATGGAGACACCCAGATCCTATGGTCATGGCAGGTGGCTCCAGAGTTCAGTGCCTTACCAGTGGGCCCTACTTTGGAATTTGTGCTCCTGAGTGTGATGGAGTTGGACTCAGATGTGACCTCTCTACACACGCCTCTTCTCACTTTTACTGAACCTGTGGTTGGCGCTGGGGTTGGTGTATGCCCAGGAGAATTGACTCTCTGGACTGTCCATGTGCCAGCTGGGCCCTGAGCCTTGGCAGAGTTGCAACTCCTACTCTCCAGTTCATTGGGCATACCCTGTTAGGTCAGCTAACAGGGAGGTGATGATGGTCAACCACCACACCAAGGAAATGAGAGAGTCTATAACTGCAAGCAGGAGAATCCCATCCATTAGTCATGTGGGATCTAAGCCCCCTCTCAACTGAGAGGTGGAGTGGACATCGCCATCCCAGGATCCTCAGGATGGAGGAATAAAATATGGATTAGGGTGAACTTACTGGTATGCTATTATAGAACTATTGTGACTCTAGCAATGGAAGAAATTATGTCACTGATATGGAGACAGTGGCGATGGGACTTGCTGAAGGCAGGGAGAGGGAAAAAGAGGTGTGATATTGGGGCATTTTCTGGACTTGGAGTTGTCCTGAATGATATTGCAGGGACAGATGCAGGACATTATATATTCTGCTGTAACCCACTGAATGGACTGGGGGAGAGTGTAAACTACAATGTAAACTATAATCCATGCAGGGTAGCAGTGCTCCAAAATGTATTCATCAAATGGAATGAATGTGTCACATTAATGAAAGAAGTCGTTGATGTAGGAGGAGTGGGGGGTATGGGGAGTGGGGTATATAGGAACCTCTTATATTTTTTAATGTAGTATTTCATGTGATTTCCATGTATTAAAAAAAGAGAGAGAATAATTTTTAAAAATGGAGTCTAATTTACCAGGCCAGCAGATCAGTCCAAAACACACTAAGGAAAGTTTTACAGGAAAAGGCGTCTGTATTCATTTACCCTCTTTCTGCACCTATCATTTAACAATTTTTGTAAAAGGAAAATTTTCAGCAAACATTTATTCAGGCATCTGAAAATATTTTTAACTATAGCAATATTATCTGGAGATTAATAGTATCTAGATAACAGTAAAGACAGTAGTTCCATAAATATTTGATTTAAAGTTCATCAAGGACATAATCTTTACCCTATGTTTCCTGAAATTTCCTCTTTGTTAACCAGGAAGGTTAGAGCAGTGTTGTTTGAACCAAAGGATTGCCAGGTATAAATCAGATTCATAGTTCCTGCCTTCAAAAGCTATCCACAGCTCTCACATACTCATTTCCAGTCAACCTGGCTGAACTTTTTAGAACCAAGTCTGGTTTACAAGTTTAGACATCGAGTTGATCAGCTTAGGAAATTTCTCATTGATGACATCATGAGTAAACTCTCGTTGTGCCTGAGGCTGAAGGGCTCATTCTGTAGTTAAGTATACAGGGCTGGTTCCAGAGAGGACAGTGGGAGCACCTAGGGAAAGGCGGCATTTAGCCCTGGATGTGGGAGCACCTGTAAAGGGGGCATTTAGCCCCAGCTATGGGAGCACCTGAGAAAGGGCAGCACTTGGCACTCGTTCTGAAGTGCAAAGAACCCCTCAGCCCACCTGCCCAGGTCATCTCAGGAATGGCCCAGCACACCAGGAGGCTCCTCAAGACTCGAGTTCAACAGTCACACGTAGCTCTGGCTTGCAGCTTCCTTTTTCCAGCCTGTGTATTTTTGGCCAGAGCAGGGATTTCAAAATCATCCAAGTTCTTTTCTTGTGTTTTTTTTTTTTTTCAAAAATTAAGGCAATACATAATAGAGCAGAAAGTTTCGTTGCCATCCCCAACCATTTTCCTCATGCATTTCCCTATAAATGGAACAAGCAGTTCATTCTCTGCAGTGCCTCATAGGTATCACCGAAAATCACGTAATGGGCCAATTGAGCAAGTAACACCACAGAGCTAACGGGAAAATGGGGCTAGGGGCACCACACTTAAAATCTTCATCACTAACCCATAAAAATTAAAGATGGGAACCTAATTACAGTAGTGCGCCTGACACATGTTAAGTGGCTAATAAATACGTAAATATTACAGTGGACATTTTATCTTCCAAAGACCTGAAGTTCGCCCGTGGGAGTGGGCAGTGAGGGCTGGCAGCTTGTGAGTCGCTGTGAAAAGTGGAAGGAGGGCTCTCTGAAGGCACAAGGCGAGCAGAACCCCAGGTGGACAGGGGAGCCTGTAGCCCACACGACGGGCTGGGGGAGCCACTGGGTGTTTGGGGGGAGGGGGATGGCAGTTTGAATTTGGCGAATCACAAAAAAGGAAAAATTACGTTTTTAAACTACTCTATTCGCGTCGCTGTGATGCCCTTTGATTGCATTACGTTCACTTGAGGGGCCTTGAATTAGATTCCTTGATAAGACTGATTTAGGGCTTTTGATTGGACAACGTCAGTGAGGCGTGACTCAGGCTGAGTCTCCGCCCACTTGCTGGGTCTGATATAGACGGAAACACAGAGCGAGACAGACAGACCCAGAAAAGGAAGGCTCTGTGTGTAATCCTGCCATGTGAGAGAGGCCTAGAGGATCAGGTAAGCACAAAGTCCCAGGAGGCTGGGCCCGCAGGGCAGCTCAAGAGCAGATGAGCTCTGCTGCGTGCCTGGTAGCTCACAGCTGAACTCGGGAGGAAAGCAGGACAGGAGAGACTGATAGAGGCGGCCTGGAGAGAGACAGGCCCTGCGGCCGATCACCGTCAGCTGAGCTCCAGCCTCAGCCGAGCTGGCGGCCACCGTGCTCGAGCACATGGCGGCTGATCTTGACCTCGGTGAGAAAGCACCTCTGATGGTGCCTCGATCTGAGCTTTCACCTCCAGTAAGTCCCCTATATAAAAGCACACCCATTTCTGGTATTTTGCAGAAGTAGCCCTTCGGCAAATTAAAATGCATTTTAGGTATTCCTGAGTTCAGCTGGAGCAATTTTCTGCTTTCACCTCGTGTTTTTCATGGATGAAATTGTGCAAAACCACACACAAAATTCTCATTATGTTCACATTGTGCCCTAACGTCATGTCCCATCCGTCATCATGGAGCAAATTCGTGTTTAAGCGCGCTTCCCGGCATGAGCAGCCGTCCTCTCCTCAGGCCTGGGGCTCGCTCTCCACCGAGTTGCCTGGACTCTGTGACTCTGCCCGGAGCCTCAAGACTCACCCCGCCGCTGCAGACCCTTTATGGAGGGTGAGGGGTGTGGAAGGAGCCAGCGCTCCAGAGTGTGAGGAGAGGAATCGGTAATGATTTCCATCTGGCCACATTTCAAAAACGAAATCCCTGCTCACCTCTAATTCCCTTGAGGAAACACCTGCGTCTTTTATCTCTTTATCTCCAGCAAATTGCCCAGCCCGTGGTACACAGTAGGCGCCCAATGCCATCTGCTGCCTCAAGGAGTGTCTGTTCTACTGGTATCTTGGTCACCTCAAGTTTCCTAATATCCTTGTCTGCTTCAGACTCCAGAAAGGAAAAATGCATTTGAAAAGGAATAAACTGACTTTTAGAGACTTGGTGAAAGGTCTTAACCTAACTAAATACGTCATAAAACTTTTGATCCAAAGATGTAGCCAGCTTTTTCACAAGATGAAGGCAGGAGGAGGGTGTAATCTAAAGATATAGGCTAGGGTTAGGGGGAAAAGTTATCTAAATAAAATAATCTAAAATATCAAACACGGAGAACCCTTGATTATTTTATTTCCATGGTAGAAACTTATGACCCAAAGTTTCTATCAACAAAATTTGCAAAAATTATTCTGACTTGTGCTAATTTTTATTCCAATTCTTCATCAGACCCTTGAGAACCAGAGAAATTTAGCTTCTTTGCAAGGATTTAAGAAGTATATGAAAATTTCTAAGCTGAAAGAGAAAGAAAACTAGTTAAGCTAAGGAGATTTCCCAGAAAGAATGTTCTGTGATGTTCTCCATCAGAAGCACAAAGTAGAACCCCTCATTCAGTTCTTCTTTCAAGAAGCACCTATTTAATCTCGTAACTAAACCGTTTAATTCCCTATGGTTCATGATGTTTACTCAGTCTCCTCTATTTGTTTTGAAAGATACTTTAAATGGGAAGATTATCCAAGAACAGCACAATTTTTACATGAAAATAAATTGGATTTAAAAATGGCAAATGGCCAATTTTCATGTTATGAGGTCTAGTTAAGATTATAAGATTACCAAATAAATGTGCATATATTTGGAGAGATTTGTCAAATATTTTGGAAAGATCAATATCTATTGAAGGAATTACCATTTTAAAGCAATCTTCAGTAAAAGCAATAAATTGGGGGTAAAAATATACCCCAGTCATCTTGTAGCAATGGCAAGACCACAAGGGCTATTAATTACTGGGATGGTTCGTGTTACATGTCAGCTTGGCTGGGTTTGATGGACATGGGCCTAGATGGTGCTGAGGAGGCATTTGGTAGATGGGATCAGCTAACCCACAGTTAGTTGACTTTAACTAGAGGTGATGATCCTCCACCCTGTGGGTTGGCTCAGCCAATCGGTTAGCGTCTTTAGTAGCAAAAGCAGAGGGTTCAGATATCAGAAGGAATTCTGCCTCAAACTTACACCCTCCTCTACTTGCTTGAGATACTGGCCTAAGGAATTTGGGCTCCAGAAATCAACATCCTTGTGTTGGTTTGAGTCTTTTATGTGGAACCCAGAAAATGATGTTGTTACATTGACTCATTTGTGAACCTTTAGACTAGCTCAGGTAAGGGCCAACTGGTTAGATTGGTTAGATTGCTTCAGCAGGGCGTGGCCCAGGGAGTTTCCTAATCTGCTAACGGAGCCCTCTATAAATGGAGGAATACAAGTCGCAGACACCCAGGAAAAAGTCAAAGAGACAGAGAGAAGCTTCCAGAAATCAAGGAACCCGACAGAGAGAGAGAAAAGCCAGTCCGAGCAGCCCAAAGCAGAACGAGTAACGAGGCCCAAAGGAGAGCGGAGAAACAGACACTGCCACGTGCCTGGTCACTCAGAGCTGAGCGCAGGGAGGAAGAGGACCTGGAGGAGAAGCAAGGACCCGTACAGCCGCCATTGTGCCTTGATGCACGGCGGGAGTCCTGCATCGCCAACAGCCGACTTTCCATGAGGAGCACCTCTGACGAGGCCTTGATTTGGACAGCTTCACAGCCTCAGAACTGCAGGAGTTTAGCCTAATAAATTCCCACTAGGTACACTGCATTGGCAGCCTTCGCAGGCTAAAGCCATCACCCTCACCAGAAATCCTCTGTCCCGTCCTGCAGAATTTGAACTTGGATTGTGCCAGCCTCAGAATCACAAGCCAATTCCTTATAGTAAAGCTCTTTATACATATGCTTACACACCATTCTCTGGTTTCTCTGCAGGGCTGTGACTGATACAGAGTTGCTTTCATTCCTCAAAGAAATTGTTAAATACAAATATTTGCACTACATTGTAGATTCTAATTAGGTTGAAAGAGATGTACAATGCACCATTCCCAAAAGGGTCAACGTAACTCCAGCAATCAAAATATTTAACGGAATGGAGGAAATACAAGGGGGATGAAAGATCCCATAAAAATATTGCTCTGTGGAAAAACTAAGCCGCAGAATTGGAAGGCATTCCATTACATCCTGCCAGAAAAGACAGGAACGCTGCGTCCGAGTAGCCAGCTTGCACACGAGAGCGCGGCGGGCAGCCTTCAGCAGAGGCCTTGCGGGGGCTCACCTCCCGACTCCCACCGTGAGGGAATGCGTGACTTACAGTCTCCGCCTTCCAGGAGATTCTAATCCAGACAGCAAGAAACAAGGCCAGCAGTGCAGGAGCGAGGGAGGATCCCACCGTTCCAGGGCCACGGCCGCGTCCACGCTTGTAACGTCACTGTCTTAGCCTGTCTTCGGGGAGGGCATGTTCAAAAGCCCATCTTCCTGCAGTTAACCCAAGGCCATGCAGCACGGCACTGGGCGCGCTCTACAGCGAATGGCATCTTGTTACATCAGGAGCTACAGGCAGGCCTCCGTAAAGCACGGAACTCAGTAAGAAAAAACAAGTCTTAGTCTCTGAGGGGGACCCCAAGAGGGACTCCTGTTTCTTTTGGTGGGATGTATATTTAGGGGCTGAAACAGGGACGTGCAGAACCGATTCTATGCAGGGACTGCTGTGGCCCGCTGGGTGGACTGGGGGAGAGGGTAAACTACAAGGTAAACCACCATCCAGGTGGGGCAGCGGTGCTCAGAGATGTAGTCACCAAACGCAGTGAATGTGCCACAGTGATGGAAGAGGTGGCTGATGTGGGAGGAGTGGGGTGAGGGGGTGGGGGTATATGGGAACCTCATATTTTTTCTCTTTTTTTTCTTTCATTTTTTCTTTTTTTTTTTAACATGGATGAATCTTTTTTTTTTGGTCTTTATTTTTTTAATATTACATTCAAAAAATAAGAGGTCCCCACACACCCCCCATCCCCTCACCCCACTCCTCCCCTCACAACAATAACCTCCTCCATCATCATGAGACATTCACTGCATTTGGTGAATACATCTCTGGGCATCGCTGCACCCCATGGTCGATGGTCTACACCATAGCCCACACTCTCCCACAGTCCACCCAGTGGGCCATGGGAGGACATACAATGTCCGGTAACTGTCCCTGCAGCACCACCCAGGACAACTCCAACCCCCGAAAATGCCCCCACATCTCATCTCTTCCTCCCACTCCCCACATCCAGCAGCCACCATGGCCACCTTCTCCAATTCTGAATAAAATCAACAACTACCTTATCGAAGTGCTCGAGTGCTAGCGGCCGGGGAGGCCGGGAGCCCCCTCCAGCTCTGCAGGGAGGCACGTCAGGGCAGGGGCCCTCCTGGGGCTGGCGCCCTCCGCCCTCCTCCTGTGTCTGCTCCTCGCACGTCCCTCACTCTGAGCACCTTCCTGCCCGGCTCCCTCTCTCCCCACCCCACACAGCGCTCCAGGAGCCCGGGAAGGCCTGGCGTGGGCAGGAACCGGCCGTGGCCTGCGCTGGCCCCGCGCCCTGCGCTGCTCACACCCCTCCCGAGGCCAGGCAGCCGGGGCCCACCTCCCGTGGCCTGGAGCCCCTGCTGCTGCTTCCTGCTCCCCCTCCCCCTGCCCGCTGGGAGCCAGGGCTCGGCCCGTGGCCTCCCGTGGCTCTTCATTCAGCCCCGAGGGTCTCCGCCAGGCCCCCCGGTTCTGCCCTCACGCCTGTGCTGGTGACTTCAAGCTAGAGCTCGGACCTTTGTCCTAAGCTCTGGCCTCAACATTGCGCCGTCAACCTGATCTGCCCACTTGGCTGCCCGCTGGACACCTGGCATCTAGGGTGCCCTGCTGAGCACCCGGCCTCCTACACCCTGCGCACACGTGCTCAGCTCAGTCAAGGGCGATGCCGCCCGCCAGCGGCTCAGGCCAAAAATCCCTGAGTGGGAAGCGAACTTGGCCCAGTGATTAGGGCATCTGCCTACCACATGGGAGGTCCAGGGTTCAAACCCCAGGCCTCCTAGACCTGTGTGGAGCTGGCCCATGCGCAGTGCTGATGCGCGCAAGGAGTGCCGCGCCACGCAGGGGTGTCCGCCGCGTAGGTGAGCCCCACGCGCAAGGAGTGCACCCCGTAAGGAGAGCTGCCCAGTGCAAAAGAAAGTGCAGCCTGCCCAGGAATGGTGCTGCACACACGGAGAGCTGACGCAACAAGATGACGCGACAAAAAGAAACACAGATTCCCGTGTCACTGATAAGGATAGAAGTGGACAAAGAAGAACACAGAAGAACAGCAAATGGACACAGAGAGCAGACAACGGGGGCGGGGGGGGGAAGGGGGAAGGGGAGAGAAATAAATAAAAAATCTTTAAAAATATATAAAAAATAAAAGCTTAAAAAAAAAAATCCCCGAGTTACTGTTCCCAGACTTTTCCTTTATCCACGCCCAGCACGTCAGGAAATCACCAGAGCTCAAATCTGGCCGCTGCCCCGCGGTCCAGCCAAGCCAGGTGCAGCTGTCCCCTGAACCACAGCAGCCCCACACGGGCCGCCCCTTTTCCTCGGTGACCCTTCCTGGGAGAGCAGCGAGCCCTGCTTTCAAACTTGTCAGACATAGCAGGCCGCTGCCCAGACCCCGAGAAGAGTCCACGTTCCATTCAGAGCCAAAGCCAAAGCCCCCCGGCCTCCAAGCCCACGCCCAGGCTTCCATCTGCTCTCCTCGCCTCCTCGCCCCCTCCCTCGTCCCTCTCCATCGCCAGCTTCGGCCACACTGGCCTCCTCGCCTTGCTCAGATTGACCTTCTCAAAAGAGGCCCCTCCAGGCTCCCTGTGGATAAAGCCGTCTGCCTGGCACCGCGCACCATAGCCGTTTCTGCTTTACTCCCCACCACTCATCACCTTCTAACATTCTTTAAAATCCATCTATTTCTTATGCTCATCATTACTGTCCTTCTCTTCCAGAGATATTTGTCTGTGTTTTTCCATCAATAAATCTCAAGCACTTAGCACCCTGCTAGCCCAAGTAGATAGCTAATACTTGTGGAAAGAACGAAAAATTGGCTCAACCATTTCCCAGTGGCTCAGACCAAATACTTGGGAAACATTCTCAGTTCCTCACTTTCCTTAACACCAGTTCAATCCATCAGCAAAGTCTTGTCCTTCCCAACTTGCACATAAATCTAGAATTCAGCCACTTCTCCTTCCCTCCGCTCTAGCACCGGTAGAAGCCATGCTCTGCGGCGGGTCGTGGCACCATGGACTTGCCTTCCACTTCTACCCTTCTTCCCCGCGACAGTCCATGCTCCACAAAACAGCAGAGACTTGGAGAAACCTTAGCCAGGCCATGCCGCTCTGCTCCCCAAAATCTTTCCATGGCATCCCATGGCACTCAGGATAAATCTCCAGGCCCCTGACCCCAGCTGGGGGGGCTCCCCTCAGCCTGGACCCTGCCTGGAGTCTAATTTCAATCCTGCCCCTCTCCCCTGGCTCCCAGGGCTCCAACAACAGGGACTTTCTTGAACAAGCCACGTTCCACCCTCCTGAGGACCGCTCTACTAGTTTTCCTGCTGACTTTTCCTCCAGATCCCAGAATGCCCCGTGTCTTTCTCCCACTTTTCACGAGGTCCACCCTTAGAAGGCATAGCCCCAAAGTCCTCCCCAGCACCCACCCACCCAAGAAGCCCCTTCTCTGCTCCCCATATGTTGCTTCTACCCTGCTTTATTTTTCTTCAAAGCAATGGGCATGTTAGCATTCTATTGTATACGTGTGTGCTGACTCTCTCCCCCCAAGTACAATTTCCATGAAACAGAGACTTTGTTCTGCTCTTTGCTCTACCCCTAGAGGTCCTGGCTCCGCAGCAGGCACTTGATAGATGTTAACCAAATGAATGAATGAATCCCTGAGCAGGATAAGGCAACCAGGGGAAATGGATTCCATCCCCTTTGTTCAAGTACCCAGTCTGATTCAATGGCTTAAGTTTTGGTCACGAGGGCACTCAAAGCACTTCATCCTGACACTTGGCTCCAACCTGTACACAGGCACAGTTTAAGTTTGGGGACTGAAAAAATGCTAGGTCTTTATTTGAAGACCTGTGACCTCTTTCTAAATGGAATAATTCCTCTCTGTATGACATAAAGGTTTTTACCCTCTTATATTCAGCTATAACTTCATGCAGAAATTCTACGATGTAAGTTAATTGCTGAGACAAGAATGAATAATCTCGGAACAAGGTTTTGTTTGAGATGAGAGTCACAAATCATAATTTCTTGGAAACAGTCCCATCATCCAGATGCTCAAGGCAAAGAACTCTCTTTGAGGTTTCTCCCACCACACATTTTTGCTTCCCAGTCAACACATTACATTTTTCTGGCTGAAGTAGACAGACCCACCCACTGCCACTTAGTATGATTTTATCTATAAAACTTCAGTGTGTTATTTCCTGTCAATTTTATCATCCACCTACCAGGTCATATCAAAAACAAAAACAATGATAAGGAGAAAAAGGTATAAGGAAAAATACGTCCTGACATATCAGATGGTGGCTACTGCTGGCTTTATTCTGTTTTGGATTTGGGTACTGACGGTGCTGCCGTGTGTGTTGATTTCTGATAAAGCTTCATCCACTGTTGACTTTCTTCCCTGGGGTTATGCCTAAGCACTAGCCATGTGGAAATAATTACAATGTGCTCTTCTACATACATGAGTTGCTTTATTAGTAGAGTGTGGAAACATCTTTGCAACTTGGTTGGAATCTCAATGGTGGAGTGTGCAGTAACCCCTGAGCAATTCGCTAAATATTTGAGCACACAGAGCATTGTTTGTTTAGCTCTTGTTAGCTCCCTGCGTGCATTCTTGGAATGAGGCAGTAGGCCTTCGGCTCGAGCTCCGGGGAGGCCACGGTCTGAAAATGCTAAACCTGAACGAGAAGCTATGCAGCCCTTCTTCACCACAAAGCGCCCTTGCTTCCTGGCCCGGCCCGGGGACCGCTGGCCCTCGTGCTGACCCGAGCTCCCTGACCTCACCCTCCAGACGCGGGCCCTCGACAGCCCAAACCTCGCAGGCCCTGCGTCCCCAAGCGAAACGACCCCCACCCAGCCGGGCTTGGTGTCAGGGGCCCCTGCTCTGTCTCCGCCTGGAACACCCACCTCCCCTCTTCCGAGGGCAGAGGCGAACGCTCTCTCCTGCCCTTCCTGTTGGGGTCCCTCTTCACGCTGCTCCAGAGCCAGCGCAGGAGCCAGTCTCAAGAACACTAAGGGTGGGGGACCCTGAAGAGATGGCCCAGCCCCTCCCCTCCTGAGCCGAGACCCAAGAGCCGGGAGCCGCACCCGCAGAGCTCGGCAGCGCGAAGGGGGTCCCAGCCTACGCCGCCCACCCAGTCAACCTCTAACAGGTCATTTAGTTAAGGAAAAGTCACAAAACTTTTCATAGAGAAAAAAATATATATATGTATGTATATGTGTGTATATATACACATATATATTTGCAAACACAACTTGTCATTACCATGTAAAAATAAGGATATTCAGCATGTATGAAATTTGCATATGTAAAACACACCCATGTTTCCTGGGTTTGGGACAAAGATATTTTGTTAAGCAGTAATAATTCCAAAGATTACAATGGAGCAATTTTTAGTGGGACTGTGTACATAAATGAGCAAAAGATATTTTGTTAAGCAGTAATAATTCCAAAGATTACAATGGAGCAATTTTTAGTGGGACTGTGTACATAAATGAGCAGAAGCATTCAAGAGCTTACAGGATGGATAATGCACCAGGGGCCTTTACTAACAGGTTTTCTAATTTATTTTTCAGAAGACAGAGAGAGAAAGAACAAAAATTTATACCAGTACTTCTGACATGGGTGGGTTATTTTCTGTTATTTTATTTATTTAGATTTAACGTTTGTAATTATATATAAAGAGGTACATGAATAAATGATTTTTTTTCTTTCCACTTAAAAAACAAATCACTTTTTAATTTCAGAGCTGTCATTTGATCCAGTTAGTTTTCAAGGGGTGAAATATGGGGGAGAGGAAAGTCAATTAAACTATTTGACTAAACTAAAGGGCATTTGAAATAATTATATATAATAGATGCCTTTCAGAGTTTTAAAAATCACAAAATCACTTCACATTAATTTATTTTTTAATGTTACATTAAAAAAATATGAGGTCCCCATATACCCCTCACCCCCCTCACCCCACTCCTCCCCCCATAACAACAACCTCCTCCATCATCATGAGACATTCATTGCACTTGGTGAATACATCTCTGAGCACCGCTGCACCTCATGGTCAGTGGTCCACACCATAGCCCACACTCTCCCACAGTCCACCCAGTGGGCCAGGGGAGGACATACAAGGTCTGGTAACTGTCCCTGCAGCACCACCCAGGACAACTCTAACCCCCCAAAATGCCCCCACATCACATCAATTCCTCCCACTCCCTACCCCCAGCAGCCACCATGGCCACTTGCTCCACACCAATGCCGCATTTTCTTCGATTACTAATCACAATAGTTCATGAATAGAATATCAGTAAGTCCACTCTAATCCATACTCTATTCCTCCATCCTGTGGACCTTAGAATGATTGTGTCCACTCCACATCTATATCAAGAATTGCTGGAGCAAATCTCCTGCTTTCAGCTGTAGGCACTCTTGGCTCCCTGGTGTGGTGGTTGACCTTCTTCACCTCCATGTTAGCTGAGTGGGGTAAGTCCAAAAAACCAGAGTGTAGGAGCTGCAAGTCTGTTGAGGCTCAGGGCCTGGCTATCACATGGTCAGTCCAGAGGTTCAGGTCCCCTGGGTATACATTAAACCCCAGCACCAACTACAGTTCCGGTAAAAGTAACAGGAGAGGTTTGCGGATCACATCTGAGTCCAGCTCTATCACAAAGAAACACAAACTCCAAAGTAGGGCCAATTGACATGGCACTGAACTCCATCTGCCATGACCATAGAACCTGTGGGTCTCTGCAGGCCTCAGCAGAACCAATACCTGGGGTTGTATCTACTTTATCTGTCTCTGGTTCTTAGGTTTCTAAACTCTGGAAGGATTGGAAACTATTTAGGAACAGTGTTTTGTAGCACTCCTGTTAACTGAGGACAGCTTTCCACTAAATTCTAGATAAAATTTGTTTGAAACATATTCCATTCTCTCTGGAAAACTTCTACAAATTCAAGGGGAAGGTACCTTTCCCTGCTTAGCAATTCTGCTTCTTCTGAATTTTCTGTTTCTGGACCATCTCGCTGCCCTCTCTATGCTGCTGTACTTCCTGCTCTATCAATATCATCACAGGACTTCACCTCAGCCCCACCCACCCCAAACATAACCACTCCCACAAGGCATTGTTGGAAGACTGTATTGAACAACTGGAGAGGTGGAGCAGCATCAATGGCCCTGAGGTCAAAGGTTATTCTAGGCACGTACACACACAAGTTCACACACAGCACACACATGTGCACACACACGGCGACACATTTGAAATCAGCCTAGCAGATGCATGCCCACAGCCTGCACCAGTAATTTTGCTTTCATTATTTTACTTCTAATTTTAAGTAAGTAATAGACTCAAATGGTTCACACCAAAAGGCAAACCTTGAGAAATCTAGCTCCCAACTCTTCTCGCATACACCCCATCTACTTCAACCCCCAACCTACAGAGGGAATCCCTTTTATTTGTTGTTTATATATCATCTCAGAGTTTGTTTTTGCAAATACTGGCAAATTAAATATATACACTTGTCTTACCACTTTCTTAAACAAATGTTGGCATGCTATTTACACTGTACCTTGCTGTCTGCATTTAATAATACATCCTGGAGTTCTTCCCAACATTGCATGAAAGGCCTCCCCATTCTTCCCTAGAAGTACACATTATTCCATTATGTATATGTACCATAGTTTTTTGTTTGTTTGTTTGTTTAACTAACAAGCAACTAACTCCTATTACTGGGTAAATTGTAAAATTCCCAAACTTTTGCTTTTGCAAAGCCTGTTGCAATAAATACTCTTTCCTATCCACAATTTTGTAGATACACCAACATATTTGTAGGATAAGTTCCCAGACATAGAATTTCTAGGCCAGGTGATAAGTGCATATGTGACTTAAGTAAGATCAGATTGTCCTCCATAACAGGTTGCTGCCTTGGATAGTATAGCAGGGTATAAGAGAACCACAGCTCTGCCAACAGAGACTGGTGCCAAACTTGGATTTTTGATGATCAGATGCATGAGGAATAGTGTTTTAGTCTAATTTTAATTTGCACTCATGTGAGAAACTTTCATATTTCTTTTCCTGAGAACTATCTGTCCACGTTCTTTCCAATGTTTCTATTGCCTCCTTGATCTTTCTCTTATTTCTAAAAGCATTTATATATTAGGGAGATCAGCTCTTTGATAGGGATATTAGTTACAAATGCTTTTTATAGTTTGTCATTTGTCTTTCAAACTCATATAACCATGTAGAAGGTTGCTGTTGTTTTTTTCCTTCATGCAACAGAATTAATCAGTCTTAGGTTTTTGTTTGTTTTAAATTCCTTCTGAGTATTGAATCATTACTAGAAAGTCCTTCCTCACTCCAAGGTTAAAAAGGAATTCACCTTCAATTCAACATTGTACTTTTATTCTAATGTAATGGTCTTATATATGGATTCAACTTTATCTTTTTCCAGATAGCTACATAGCTCTTCCAATATTATATTTGAAATGGTGACTCCGTCTTTACCCCAAATATTTGGGATGTCATTTTAATCATATACTAAATTTCAAAATGTGTTTGTGTCAGTTTCTGGACTCTGGACTCTGTTCCTTTAGTCACCTCTTCATGTACCGGTACCATAAAGTTTTGATTTATTAAGTCTTTATACTGTATTTTATCATATGCTAAGAATAGATCCCCCCCATTGCTCTTATTTTAATAGTTTTCCTGGTTGCCCTTACTTGATTATTTTTCCAGATGGAGCTTAGTATCAGCTTATTTCATTTTTTAAAAATTAATATTTGCATTGGGATTGCATTAAATAAAGGCAAATTAACCTAGGATAATTTGTATCATCCTTCCAATAACATAATATATTTTTACATGATGAAGTCTATTTCTGAGTCCTTCAGAAATGTTTTAAACTTTCACCACAGAGGTTTTGCACATTTCTCTTTAAGTTTATTCCTAGGTATCTCCCCTTGATTGGGTTGAGTTTGTCCTCAAGTAGGACTCGTGTGAATAACATTTCATGGGTTCTTATATGCTGAATCCCCATTTAGGACAAGCACCTTTGTACTTAAAGTACACCTTGTCTGGGTATAAAATTATTGGCTTCCACTGTCTTTGTATGAGGGTCATTCAAGTAGTTTGCATCCTCTTCTAAGCACATTAAATGATGTTTTAGATAATTCTAATGACAATCTGATTTTCTTCTGCTTATGAGAGACTTGATCTTTTAGCACGGATGCCCTTTAAGCCCAATTACGAAAGTCACTTAATTCTATTAGATATGTCACAGTGTTGGCTCTTCAGAAACAATCCTGTATTAATCAGGATTATCCAGGGAAAGAGAACTAACAGCACATATGTGTGTGGGAGTGTGTGTATTATGAGATTTATTCTAGAAATTGGCTTATACAATCATACAAATTGGCAAGTCTGAATTCTATAGGGCAGGTCACAATATGAAATGAAGATTTCCATGAATTTCCCAGGGGAAGCTGGCTGGCTGAAGTAGAGATGGAAATTATTCTTTCTGATTTCTGAAATCATCAGTACTCCCTTTAACGCTTCTCTCATTGTTTAAAGGCAATCTCCTTTGTTGACTGCAGAGGTAATCAGCCATGGATGCAATCAGTCAATCTAGATCCTCAAAATACCCAGACAGTAACCACAAGACCAGTGCTTGCTTAAGCAAATGACTGGACACCATAACCTAGCCAAGTTGACACATGAACTATCACAAGGTGTATGTTTTAAAATATGTAGATCTAAAACTTCCCTAATTTCAAGAAAGTTTTTTCTTAATTGTAGATTTAAATATTAAATGCAAAAATCCTCTTTTTGCTCTGCCCTGCCATACCATATTTCAGGTCATAGCTCCTGGGCAGACTCTAGCAGTTGGGATGGCTATTTCGTGTGAGGCTTTGGACAAGTCCTTTGACATGTTATATCTTGTATTTCTAATAGCAATCCCATAAGATAGGCACTAATATTCTCCTTTTACAGCTGATGACCAAGGCCCAGAAAAATTAATTTTCTTTCCCAAGATCTCATACCAATTAGATATTAGACCTGGGATTTGAAACTAGACCTTTTTCCTCCAAAAACCATGCATTTTCCACTACATCATGACAAATAAAAGGTAAACATACACAAATTACACAATTCTAAGAAATGTATATACACATATCCATTATTGGATGCTCAATTATCTGAATTCAAGGCAAAGCAATAAGAAACAGTCTACAAAATGGCCGATCTTAGCAGTTCTTTTAAGTTGCCATTTGGCTATTTCCTTCAATTATGAGCTCAACTATGTGCAGCCTCTGTTTAAGGTCCAAATTCCCTTTCAGAGAGGAAAAATGGTGCAGAAGCAGTGATTTCTTAACCACAGAACTAAATGACTTGCAAGTCACAACTATGGCACAAATTTCTTGTAATGGACATGGCTCTCCCAGTGAACTATTGTTGGCCTTTGAGATATCGTCCTTCTGAAAAGAAAGATACCACAAAATAGTGTTCTAGAAAAATCTGAGTCTGAAAACATCTGTACATGTATCTAGTCCAACTTCCTTATTCCACAAAAAAAGATAGAATATTGAAGGCAAGTGTCCAAGGTGGTAGAATAGCAGGTTTAACTCAGAGCTGGAGCTTCAGTGAGCCTTACAAACAGTCCCCAGTGTGAGAGAAGAAAAATATTAAGGGGAGTTCAGCATAGTTTGCAACTATTCTCACCTTACAAAATGATTTGCCTTCTTAAATTACTTTTTTTTCAATTTTTAAAAATTTATTGAAATATATAACTTATATATAAACATACATAAACAATGTGTATAATAGTTGTGAACTTACAAACCAAACATCAAACAAACATATGTAACATCTCACCCTACCACCAATAACTTGCATGGTTTTTAAACTTTTTAAACTAATGATTAAAGAGCATTGTCAAAATATTACTACTAAACAAAGTAGTTTTCCCCTAACCAATCTGATTATTATCATTATATCATTTACATATGAACATACATAAACAATTAAGTGGATAGTAAAAGTTGTGAACTTACAAAGCAAACATGCATAATATACAGAGGTCCCATACATCAACCCTCCACCAACACCTTGCATTGTCATGAGACGTTTGTTACAAACCATGAAAGAATACTGTCAAAATTTTACTATTAATCATAGTCCTTATCTTACATTTGGTGTGTTTTTCCCCCAACACACCCTATTATTATTTTTTAAATATATTTTTTTATGACAGAAGTTGTTGATGGTACAGATGCAAGAGTGTCCTCTGTGACCTAGAGCAAATAGACATCATGATTGAAGGGTAGGGGGAATACGGAGAAGCCAGGAAAAATACAGCTGGAATGACCTGTGGACTGTGGTTAGTAGTAAAAATATAACATTCTTTCATCTATGCAGAAGATGTGCTGTGTTGATACTGAGGCAGTATGGAAAATGTGAGCCAATGTACGCTATGGACATGGTAACATGGGAATTCTGCACATGTGCATGATTGTTTTATAAGTTTACAACTCCTGTCCTTAATTTTGACCTTAAAAAACTGAACAGAATAGAGGAACTTTTCTGTTGCACTTTCCAAACTTTTCCATGTTTATTGTTTTAATGACAACATTTTAGTGGTTGAAAAACTCCTCCTTTGACCCTTTCTATCGAGTCCAGCAGTGGATGTGTGGCTGAACCAATAGCCTATTTCACTAATAGGTGTCTTAGTGGTTTATTCAGAGTATTACACTGTCCCTTCATCAGTCAGGGGTGACTATGATGTAAATCACATCCAGACAAGAGCAAACTATATGAAACCAGCATTCTCTGAGGCCTTAGAGAACCTGACTCTTTAACTTGGGTGTTTGCAAAGACAAAAGTAGGATTCCCTAAGAAAGCCAGAATTCTCTCATTGTGGAATAAGATGACAGTTTATAGATCTTTGAACGTGAGAAAACTTAACTGTTACAAGATGAACTTCTCATGTCGACTCCCCGTGTCTTCTCCTAAGGAACTGCTGAGGACTTCAGCCGGGTAGGCTAAGGGGCTTGCCCTCGTGGGTCTGATAGTGATTTTATTCTTTCTGTCCCTGAGGCCCTGGTTTGCTGATCCTCTTCTGTTTAGTATTTCGGCTTCCCTTTCCAGGCTAGTGTGATATGCAATTATCGCTTTCCTGTTTGGGTGCATGATATAAACCACAGACAGTTTTCACTTCCTTTGTGTATGACTCAGCCTTTAAAAACTCTGTGGTGTAAAAAGATCCTGGCCGCTGTGTGGGGAAGAGATTTAAGGGAAGCAACCACGAGCCCGAGGAGCCAGCGTGTAGTTCATGTGAAACAGAGGGGGCCCAGGGGTATAAGACAAACAAAGGCATGCTTCATGGGAGGTTTTCTGGATGAGGTGACCATGAGACTTGGCTGCACGGGGAAAGTGGGGACAAGAATCCAGGTACTATGAGGCTTCTGGCTTGAGAACTGTGGTAGACAGTGATGCTTCTTGCTGTAATGGATAAGACCATCTAAGAACAGGTTTGCCGGGAGTGGATGTGACTCAAGCTGTTGAGCTCCTGCCTCCTACACGGGAGGTCCCAGTTTCGGTTCCCTGTGCCTCCTAAAAAAGCAAAAACAAAGAAGCCAACTCAGAGAAAAAACCAACTCAGAGAAGCCAATGTGTCTCAGTGATTGAGCTCTGGCTTCCTATATACCAGGTACTGGGTTAAACCCCCAGATTCCCATACCTGAAAATATATGTATATAGGCTTGGGCTTCAGCATATGGAGACATCATATCAAGTAGACAGTGGAACAGATGAGGCTGGAAAGAGAAATGTTCCAACTGGGAATATATTGGGAATTGTGGTTTGAAGGTGCATGTACCCCAGTAAGAGCATGCCCCTAAATCTAATCCATTCCCGTGGGTGTGAATCCACTGTAACTAGAATCTTATGATGAGGCTACTTCAGTTAAATTGTAACCCCCCTCATTCAGGATGGGTCTTAATCCTATTACTGCAAGTCTTCATAAATGAATGAATACAGAGAGAGAGAGAAAAAAAAGCCAAGGAAGCCAGGAGCTGAAAGAACCCAGAAGAGAAGGGAGAGCCCAGGGCGCTGCCGTGTGGCTGGCCAGGCGGCAGAGGAGCCAGGATTGCCGGCAGCTGGGCTTGGGGAAGAAAGCGTCATCTTGACGATGCCTCCATTTGGATATTTTCATGGCCTCAAAATTGTAAGCTAATACATTCCAATTGTTTAAGTCAACGTATTTCATAATATCTGCTTTCAGCAGCCTAGGAAACTAAAGAAGTGGGCATTTTCAATATACAGATAACATTCAGAGTCCAGGGGAATGGTTATAATGAGGATCAAGAATTGAGGAGGACCTAGATGGAGGCACGAGCCGGCTCAGCTGAGCAACGTGAAACAAATCAGTGATACTGATACACACAGTGCTGGCAGCGTGGCGGGAGCAGAATTAACATCGTATGGGGTAAGGCATGAAACGGAGGCAAAACCTGCAGACAGCGAGTTGTCCACACTTCTGGGAAGTTTGGCCACGAGGAGCAGAGAAACAAGCCTTGTGAAACAAGGAGAGGCTTTCAGCTTGGGTCTAAGTTTTACCTGCAGTCGGCCCTTGTCCTTAGGATGCCTCATGGACTCTTCAAATTTCTTCCTTGGCTGCAACTTCCTTGGGTTTCCACCCTTTATTCTTTTCTCTTCCGCTGCATAGTTTAGGCTATGCACCCTCTACTTATTGAGTTCTCCTGATTTTTTAAAGCCAATAGGTTGTTTTCTCCTTTAGTGAAGCACAGTTTATTTTATATTGTATTAATGATGATGCTAATATCGAGTCCTCATGTCCAGCAATGTTCTGAGCCTCGCGTACATTCATCCATTTCATCCTCACCACAATGCTAAAAGGTAGCAAAAATGATTCCTGTCATTTTATAGATGCAGACACTGATGGTCAAGAGAGGTTGATTCTAACTTGTCAAAAAGTTTGAAACTGGTGAAGCCACTTACTCCAGAACCTACGTGGAAATCCAGGGGCTTCAACACATTTTTGGAAAATAGGAAGATACTTTTATATATTTAAGTCTATAGTAAGTATCAGATAGTTTAATTAATAAAAGCCAAATTTCTTGCTGCCCTAAAAAACGAAAAGAAGAAAGGAAGGCTGAGGCCCAGCTCCTCGCGCAGTCTCACCCCCACCTGCAGGCCCCCATGCCCGAGGCAGCACCTGGCCATGTCACGGGCCTGGGGCTTAGCCAACTGCAAGTGACGTTTCTTGCAGCTCTGTTCGTGTAATCACATTTAAGAGGCGATTTGCACTTCATCACTACCTCACATCCAATTGCCACAAATTCCCTCTACTCCACCTGCCCTCCTCTTGGATTTGTGAGGACTCTGGGTAGGCTCCCTTCCACTACTGAGGATCCAACTCCAAATGTCGCCTTCTGATATTCTCTACGCTCTGAGGACCACCGTGAGGAAACAAATCCAAAATTGAATTTCTCCGAAATAGTAACCTGCCTTTCTAGTAAGCAGTATTCACAGAAGGCCGTGGATTTTCCTTTCAAGTAAAGCATGTATGTGCCATGGCCTCACTCTGGTTTTTAATTAGCACATTGTATCATAATATATAAGAACATTACCTATTTCAGAATTAAAAATTCTTTGTAAGGGTTTTGTGGAACATATTTTATAGTTATCAGTTGGGAAAGGTGTGTTGGAAACTTTCACTGTGAAATTATTTTTCATTAAAATGAGTTGCTACTGTCACCTTAAGAGCAGAAAAGTATATTAATTCAAACGTCATAGTACAAAAGAAGAGGATAATACTGTTTCAAAGTAGATGTGATAAAAGAATCTACAGCCCTGATTTCCTGTCCTCAGAGACACCCATGGAAAGGGTGAAGCCGTTTTCTCACTAGTCCGCTGTGACACTACCAGGTGCTGGCTGCCTTGAAACAGGAACACGTTGGCCCCAGACTCACTGGACGTCCACAGCCCAGCGGGGGCTGCCCGAGGTGGGGAGCAGCCCTGGGCCCCGAGGCTCGCGTCTCGGCACGGGCCACCCCGGCTCAGGTCTGCTTCTGGTTCCTGCTGACCTCTGACTTCTGCCTGCGGTTTCTCACTAGCTGCGCCCGAATCCCCTCTCCTTATAGGGCCGTGGTTAACCCGAGTCCCACCCCCTGATGCCGTGGGACACACCTCGGCTAACTCTAACATCTTCCGAAGACCCCACCTACGAGCGGGCTCAGTCCACAGGAGCGCAGGGCAGGACCGAGATGGGCTGGATGATTGATTCAACCTGCCAGCGCACCTCTTGCTCTCACTTCTCGGAGAAGCTGCGGGGGCTTTGTGCCGTGAGCAGAGAGGTGGGAAATTTCCTGGGCACGGCGTGGCACAAATGGAATTGGAGGAGAGAATGAATCAGCCAAATCACTGCAGAAGTTACCCTACTGCCTCATGTCTTGACTAATTCAGCAAAAGAATTCTGGACACAATTGCAAATCTCCATCTTATTTGAATATTATATGCAGGGTTTTTATCAGGGCTAATTCTACAGCGCTGGTACAGAACAAAACAGAAGGGACACATTGTGTTGTCTTAAAAGGCACTCGGATACTTGTAGGCAACTATTTAACCATTTTTTCCTACCAGCAGATTCAGTGCAACAGTGCCTCTTCCAGGATGAGATGCTGCTTGGTTTATTTGGATCCAGCTTATTCGAATTTCTGAAGCCAGGCTTGCTAGTCTTATATCAAGTCCTCCCTGTTTATGTGCAGCTACTCAAGAGTGACCTCAGACGCCAGCGTCTTCTAGGTGTCCCCACAGGGATGGTGCGGGAGCCTGCCTCACTCAGCTCTTGTAGCTTCCTTCCCATTCTGCTTTCCCAAGGTAGTTCCTGCTTTCCCGGGAGAGCAAAATTCACCCGTCATGAAATGTGGTTGAAGAAGTTAGTCCTTGAATTTCGCACTGGCCAGTAGCCATAAATAACTGGGAATCGACAAAAATGCACTAAATAGAAAAAGGTAGGTTGTTCTTGTTTTTTTTTAAGTGAAACTAAAATATCATTTTAGCTTTTGTGAAAGTATTTGGTTTTGGTTTTGGCTTTTTTTTGGTTGTCAAAAGGTTTTCCTCGACCTCCCTGAAACACTCCAATTACAAGGAGGCTACCATACAAGCAAAAATGTTAGAGTAATACAACTGACTGCAAATTCTTCCAAAACCAAGGGCAAATTGGTCATGAGGGTAAAGAAAGAGAAAGGGCTTCAGAAGCACACCCTAGGCACCAGGGAGCCTCTGCCTCACCCCATGTCTCCCTGGGGCACTTGAGAGCCTGGGCAGTGGCGCTCCATGTCAGCGCCTGGTACTGGGGAGGGAGGAATATACGCTGACTCCCCTCGGTGGCCCCTCCTGGCACTGCCCCAGTGATGTCACCTCCAAAGCAGGGAGCCCGTGGGGTCTCAGCACCAAGAGAAGGGAAGGAGCTGTCTGCTCACACTAAAAATCCTTGACAAGCTGCACAGATGGTGCTAGAATGGTAATGTGATGCACTTCCTCCTAGTGGAAGATTAACGTTAATATCTACCAAGATGGAATTAGGGGCCAAAGACACGCAGATTTCTCTCCGGATGTCAGAGGCTTCTTTTAAGACAAACCATTTGGTTATTTCTCTCTCTGGTTCGAGGGTGTTCCTTCTCTGGGAATCTATGTGTTCCATGGCTCAGGAGAGTCATCTTCTTCTCCCCTACATCTCCTAATTCTGTAGTGGGGGAATCTCAGGGAATGTAATGTAACAGGAGAATTTAAAAACGTGTGGTTGGAAACTTCTGGGAAGATGGTAGATTTGATTGCATCCAGTATCCACGTGGAATCTGAGCCTCCTCTTGACATAGAGGTGCAATGGACACAACCAATCCAATGTCCACAGAGAAAAGGTGGCATTGGAGTGGGAAAAGTGGACATGGTGGCTAATGGGTATGGGGAATGGCAGGAAGAGACGAGATGTGGAGGCGTCTTTGGGACTTGGAGCTGCCCTGGATGGTGCTTCAGGGGCAATCACTGGACATTGTAAATCCTCACAGGGCCCACTGGATGGAATGGGGGAGAGTATGGGCCATGATGTGGACCATTGACCATGAGGTGCAGAGGTGCCCAGAGATGTACTTACCAAATGCAATGGATGTGTCATGATGATGGGAATGAGTGTTGCTGGGGGGGGAGTGGTGGGGTGGGGGTGGTGGGGTTGAATGGGTCCTCATGTATTTTTTTAATGTAATATTTTTACAGAATCAATAATAAAAAAAAAAAAGAAGAAGAAAGACACAGGACTCTTCTTTCATAGAAAAATAGCTCGAGGACAGGTAGAATCAACCTGGGGAAAAAAATGTTCTACCGTGTAAGACACCAGGAGAAGGCTGGACACCACCCAGAAGAGAGAGGCACGGGAAGGAGCCTCAACATCAAGACAACACGTTGACTGCAGCTGGAGCTGCCGCCCCCCAGCCCACCTCGGCCCCAAGGAGAAAGCATGGAATTCTCCAGCCTCGGGTCTGTGGCTCCAGACAAAAGGGGCCACAGGGCTCCACCTCCCCAGGACACAGGAGAGAGGGGTGCACAGCCTAAGGCTGACTCAGCTTCTGACCCGCACATCTGGTCTGCTGTGTCCAGGAGCCTTCCAGGCCAGGTGGCCGTGCCATTATGTGCCTTGGAGTGAGCAAGGGACTAGGGAGATCCAACCCTCTCAGTGCCCCCGTCTACTGATCAGACTGGTTGTTGAGGATGCACAGGGGAGTAGAATTATTTCCTTCCTGGCAAAAGGGAGGGGGCTGCCAGTAAAGGTTGGGGAACTATCTCTGAGAAAGTTTGAATTACGAGGCTCTTACCCTCCAAGAGGGACCCTCTATCACATTAATCTGGTCCATATTGCAGACACTCTGAGACTTTGAACTGAGAGAGTTGTCAAAGAGTGCCATCTTCTGGCCAATCAAGGAAGTTCATGTGAGGAAATTAAAAGTAAATGAGAGAGGCTTTTCCAACCTTTACAGTCTCCCTCCCCAAGGCCCTTGAAAGTTGGTCTGCAGCACATTACTGGGTCCAAGGCCCAGGTTTGAACAACTAACAGGGACAATCATAAAGACCTAGAACAGATTGAACCAAGAATCAAAGTAATATAGTAATATAGTCTCTCACCACTAAATCCCTACAAAAGAGAGAGAAATTAAGCAAGAGTAAACTCACCATCATAAGGCGATGCTTAGACAACAGCAAAAAATTACAAATCATACTAAGCAAATGAAAGAAATGGCCCAAGCAAAAGAATATATCTAAGACCCAAATGAGACGCAGGATTTGAGACAAATACTCAACAAGAGTCATACAAACTTCCAAAATAAAATTAATGAGTTGAAAGACAATATAGTTAAAGGACATCAAGAAGACAGTGAGCAAGCACAAAGAAGAATTTGAAAACCTGAATAGAGAGGTAATTGAGGGAAACCGACTTTGGCCCAGTGGTTAGGGCGTCCGTCTACCATATGGGAGGTCCGCAGTTCAAACCCCGGGCCTCCTTGACCCGTGTGGAGCTGGCCATGCGCAGTGCTGATGCGCGCAAGGAGTGCCGTGCCACGCAAGGGTGTCCCCCACGTGGGGGAGTCCCACGCGCAAGGAGTGCACCCCATAAGGAGAGCCGCCCAGCGTGAAAAGAAAGTGCAGCCTGCCCAGGAATGGCACCGCCCACACTTCCCGTGCCGCTGACGACAACAGAAGCGGACAAAGAAACAAGACGCAGCAAATAGACACAGAGAACAGACAACCAGGGGAGGGGGGGGAATTAAATAAATAAATAAATCTTTAAAAAAAAAAAAAAAAGAGAGGTAATTGAGTTCATGGGAATGAAAGACAAAGGTAGCTGGTGGTAAGTATTAGTACAGGGGAGGGATAAGGGGGGGGAGGCTTTGGAGGCGTGAGGAGGACTAGGGTTGGGAGGATGGGTCAGATGGCCCAAGGAATTGGGGGGAGGGCTGGGGGGAACATTTGAACATGGGAGATTGTCAGGTATGTGGTTGAAACTATGATGTTGAGAAAACTCTTTAGAAAAT
This sequence comes from Dasypus novemcinctus, assembly GCF_030445035.2. Classification (NCBI taxonomy): domain Eukaryota; kingdom Metazoa; phylum Chordata; class Mammalia; order Cingulata; family Dasypodidae; genus Dasypus; species Dasypus novemcinctus. The sequence goes on along the minus strand of NC_080677.1, from coordinate 163,786,401 downwards.
ACAGTAAGTAAGGATGATCTGCTTAAGATGCTTAAGGGGGGGGCATCTGGCACAGGGGCAGGCTTCTAGGGAGTATGTGAGTGCTCATTTTAGCATAGTGTGTTATATGATTGGGTGGAGACCTACACAATGAGTGTGGAGGTGTACCCACATCCTGGGGAAGACTGATGTTCTCAAACAGGGAATTGTGTCTCTTAAGAGAATTGGTGGCTTTCAGTGGGTTCGGGCAGTCTAGTACGTCAAGCCTTCAGCATTATTGTGAGCATCTGTGAATCTGGTCCTTCAGATAATGAATGAAGATTGATTGTCACTGTGGCCCCTGAGGGAAGGGGGAAAGAGGTATAGAATAGAAGGAATTAGGGTAACTGGGGGCAATGGAAGTGCTCCACAAGATCATGCAATGATGGACATAGGACATGTTAAATTACACCAAAAATGTATAAAAGGCTAAAGGCTAATATATAAACCATAATGTAAAACATAAGGTGACTAAAAATTTAGAAAATTGTACAGTCTAAAATATAAACCATAATGTAAACCAAAATGGAACCATGTTTGAAAGCTATGTTTCAATATCTGTACAACAGCTGCAGCAAATATAACATGTACACGTAAAGGGATCATTGCTGGGGAAGGGGGAAAAGGGTTTGATGTTGAATATATGGGGATCCCCTATATTGTATATGTGAATTACTGTGATCTAAAACTTTTGTAAAGACAAAATTAAAAATTAGAAGAAAAAAAAAACAAAAACATAGACACTGAAGAAGAAATGAAACAAATTGCCCTGCCACTGTACATACAGGGCAACACCTATTGCAGTGATGAAAGCAAAATGTCAAAAACAAATCTCTAGGGAAACGGACTTGGCCCAGTGGTTAGGGCATCCGTCTACCACATGGGAGGTCCACGGTTCATACCCCGGGCCTCCTTGACCTGTGTGGAGGTGGCCCATGTGCAGTGCTGATGCGCCCAAGGAGTGCCATGCCACGCAGGGGTGTCCCCCGCATAGGGGAGCCCCACACACAAGGAGTGCGCGAAAGAAAGTGCAGCCTGCCTAAGAATGGCGCCACCCATACGGAGAGTTGACACAACAAGATGAGTCAAAAAAAAGAGACACAGATTCCTGTGCCACTGACAACAACAGAAGCAGACAAAGAAACAAGATTAAGCAAATAGACACAGAAAACCGGGGTAGGGGGGAGGAGAGGGATATAAATAAATAAATCTTTTTAAAAAAATCTCTATAATATTTTTCATTTTTTAATACCCCAATTTATTTTTACACTATTATAGTTTTTCTAAATTAGTATGTATTTCTAATTTTTAAACCCATCACTGGTATTTTATTTTCCTATTAATTGAATTTGGCAATATATTAGGCTTCATTTTTTTAAGAAGTTTTGGACCACAGTGAGGTTCAACTATGGCAGGGGAGGAACACTGGTGTGGGGTGTTATTGATAGGGGGCACATGGTTGGGAGGGAGTTTTCCAGAGCATGTATATAGGGTACATAAAAATGTTTGGATATATGTTGGCTATTTTCATAGTAGTTAAAGTTACAAAAGACAACTGAGGGAGTGCCGAGTTCCTAGCCAGGGGAGCTCTATCACATTCCCCAATGGAATAGCAACAATCCCCCAAGTGCAATGGCAAAGGCCAGTAACGAATGGTAGTCCAACAATGAGCCCTTGGTACTGACAACTCTGCTTATGAGTCTGTGTGCCTGAAATATGAACTAAGCCTAGAGCTGCAGGGTGCCTAAGAGTTACCTCCTGAGAGCCTCCATGTTGCTCAAATGTGGCCACTCTCTAGACCAAACTCAGCATGTGAATGTATTACCTTCCCTCCAACATGGGACATGACTCCTGGGGATGAGCCTCCCTGGAGTCGAGGGATTGCTACCAAGCACCAGCTGGTAATGTAACTAGAAAAAATCCTTGAATAAAAGGGTCAACTCAGACCAGCAAAATATCTCAGCCTACATGTATGATCATGTGTTAAACTCTGCTTTTTGACCTTGAATAAAAGGGGGAAATGTCAAAGACAAATGCGTTTATAGGGCTAAGATTCTTCAAAAAAGAGTTGGGAGGTCATCAGAAGGGTCACACTTATGCACAACTCGGCAGGACCTCAGAGATGGCCAAAGTAGATACAACCCCAGGTACTGGTTGTCCTGAGGGCTATGGAGACCCACATGTTCTATGGCCATGGCAAATGGCTCTGGAATTCATTGCCATGTCAGTTGGCCCTACTTTGGAATTTGTGTTCCTAAGTGTGATGGAGTTGGACTCAGCAGTGACCTTTCTACACATGCCTCTTCTGTCACTTTTACTGAACCTGTGGTTGGCACTAGGGTTGGTGTATACTCAGGAGACTTGAATTTCTGGACTGTCCATGTGCCAGCTGGGCCCTGAGCCTCAGCAGTCTTGCAACTTCTACCCTCTGGTTTATTGGACTTACCCAGGTCAGCTAACAGGGAGGTGAAGATAGTCAACCACCACAACAGGGAACCAAGAGTGTCTACAACTGCAAGCAGGAGAATTGCATCCATCATCCATGTGGAATTTAAACCCTCTCTCAATTTAGAGGTGGAATGGACATTACCATCCCAGGGCCCACAGGATGGAGGAATAAAATATGGATTAGAGTGGACTTATTGATATTCTATTATGAAACTATTGTGACTAGTAATGGAAGAAATTGTAGCATTGATGTGGAAAAAGTGGTCACAGTAGTTACTGAGGGCAGGGAGAGGGAAGAAGAGATGTGATGTGGGGGTATTTTCGGGACTTGGAGTTGTCCTGAATGATGTTGCAGGGACAGATGCTGGACCGTATATATCCTACCATAACCCACTGAGTGGACTCGGGGAGAGTGTAAGCTACAATGTGGACTGTTATCCATGTGGTGCAGTGGTGTTCTTGGTGTGTTTGCCAAGTGCAATGAGTGTGCCATGGTGGTGGGTGGGGTTGTTGATGTGGGAGGAGTGGGGTGAGGGAGGATGGGGGGTATATGGAAACCTCTTATTTTTTTAATGTAACATTTAAAAAGATAAAGAAAAACATATTAGAGGCATACAATCACAGTCTCAAAATGGTAGAAGAAAAAATAAGTGATGCAGAAGACAGAACATAAAGAGGGAAAATAATAATAATAATGATAAAAAGAAGACAGAACAGCTGAAATTGAAGAGAGAAAGAATGGAAAAAATTGAGCAGGGGCTCACAGATTTGAATGATAACACAAAAAGCAACAACATACACATCATGAGAGTTCCAGAGGGAAAAGAGAGGGCAGAAAGAGTATTTAAGAATATAATGGATTAAAATTTCCCAAAGCCCATGAAATAAATGAACTTAACATGTCCAAAAAGCACAATATACCCTAACCAGAACAAATCCAAATAGACCTACTCCAAGACACATACTACTCAGAATGTCAAACATCAAAGATAAAGAGAACATTCTCAGAGAAACAAGGAGGAAACAAACCATCACATACAAGGGACACCCAGTAAGATTTAGTGTGGATTTCTCATCAGAAACCATGGAGGTAAAAAGAGAGTGGTATGATACAATTAGGATATTGAAAGAGAAAAACTGTAAGCTGAAAATATTTTATCCAGCAAAAAAAATTGTCCTTCAAATATGAAGGTGAGTTTAAAATATTCACAGACAGAAATTAGGAGAGCTCATAAAAAAAGAATTTACCTTGCAGGAATTATAAAAGGGAGCCTCACAGCCCAAAAGAAACAGACAGGAGAGAGAGAGTTGGATGCAAGTATAGAAGAAAGAATAACAGAAAGGATAACCAAAAGAATAAAAAAACAGAGGAAAATAAGATAAGACATATGAAAAACGAAGACTAAAATGGTGGAAGTAAATAATGTATTTACAGTAATAACATTGAATGTGAATGGGTTAAATTCCCCAATCAAAAGATATAGGCTGACAGAATGGATAAAAAAGCATGAGTCATTCATATGGTGCCTACAGGAGACTTGCCTTAGACCCAGGGATACAAACCAGATGAAATGGAAAGGTTGGAAAAAATACTCCATACAAACAGTAACCAGAAAAGAGCAAGGGTAGTTATCCTAATATCAGACAAAACAGACTTTAAATGCAAAAATGTTATAAGAGATACAGAAGGCCATTAAGTATTAATAAAAGGAATAATCCACCAGGAAGACATAACAGTCATTAATGTCTATGCACCTAACCAGGATGCTCCAAAATACATGACACAAAGAATGGAAAAACTGAAGGTAGAAATAGACATCACCACAATAATAGTTGGAGACTTCAACATACCACTTACATCATTAGTTAGAACAACTAGCCAGAAGATCAACAAGGAAACAGAGATCTTGAACAATATGATAAACCTCCTAGACCTAAAAGATACATACAGAGCATTGCATCCCAAATCAACAGGTTATACATTCTTCTCAAGTGCTCATGCATCTTTCTCCAGGATAGACCACACATTAGGTCACAAGGCAGGTCTCAATAAATATAAAAAGACTGTAATTATACAAAGCACCTTCTCAGATAATAACAGAATGAAACTGGAAATCAATAATCAATGGAATAGGGAAAATTTGTAAATGTGTGGTAGCAGAACAACACACTCCTAAACAATCAATGGGTCAAAGAAGAAATTGTAAGTCAAATTAGTAAATACATTGAGAATAATGGAAATGAGAACACAACATATCAGAACTTACAGGATATAGCACAGGCAGTGCTGACAGGAAAGTTTATAGCCCTAAATGCCTAAATTAAAAAGGAAGAAAGAGCTAAAATTAAAGATCTAACTAAACAACAGGAGAAACTAGAAAAAGATCAGTAAACTATTCCCAAAGCAAGTCGAAAGAAAGAAATAATAAAGATTAGAGTAGAAATAAATGAAATTGAGAACAGCAAACAACAATAAAACAATAGAGAAAAACAAAACCAAAAGCTGGTTCTTTGAGAAGATCAATAAAATTGACAAACCCTTATCTAGATTAACAAAGGAAAAAAGAAAGAAGACGCAATCAGAAATGAAAAAAGGGGGAATGTAGCAGTTTGATATGGTTCATGAATTCCAAAAATAGATACTGGATTATGTTTGTAAACTGGACTGTACCTGGGTATGACTAAATTATGATTAGGGCTTTGATTGGGCCATGTCACCAAGAGGTGGGGACACACAAATAAAAGACATAGCAAAGAACAGAGTTGGAGGGTTTTTTTCCACATTTATAACTTTTGTCATCGTTAATTTTTTATTTTTTAATTCTTTAAAAAAAAATAGACCACACAAAATGTTACATTAAAAAACATAAGAGGTTCCCACATACCCGACTGCCCACTCCCACCCCCCGCTCCTCCCACATCAACATCCCCTTTCCTCAGTGAGGCACATTCATTGCATTTGGTGAGTACACCCTGGAGCCCTGCCACACCACATGGACCATAGTTTACTTTGTAGTTCACACTCTCCCCCAGTCCATCCAGTGGGTTATGGCAGGATATATGATGTTCTGCATCTGTCCCTGCAGTATCGTTCTGGACAACTCCAAGTCCCAAAAATGCCCCATATTACACCTCTTCCTCCCTCTCCCTGCCCTCAGCAACTCCTGTGGCCACCATCAGAGTTGGAGTTTTTATGCTGGAGTCTTGAGCTTGAGCACCAAGAAATAAGCACACAAAAGAGCTTGGTCTTAGGAAAGAGAGAAGGCCCTGGGAAGAGAAAAAAAGCTGTTTGCCTAATAGTCTACAGCTGGCCTTGTGGAGGAAACAGAGGAGCTGAGTCCAGAAAGAAATGAACCCTGGGAAGAGAGGAACCCAGGAAGCCTGAACCCTGGCAGATGTCAGCAGCCATCTTCCTCCAACACATGGCAAAAGACTTTGGTGAGGGAAGTAACTTATGCTCCCATGGCCTGGTAACTGCAAGCTTCTACCCTAAATAAATACCCTTTAAAAGAACCAACTGATTTCTGGTATTTTGCATCAGCAGCCCTTTGGCTGACTAATACAGGGAACTATTACTGACCCCACTGAAATAAAAAGGATCATAAGAGGATATTATGAGAAACTGTATGCCAACAAACTAGACAACCTAGATGAAATGGACAAATTCCCAGAAACACACAAACAACCTACACTGACACTACAAAAAATGTAAGAACTCAACAAACCAACCACATATAAAGAGATTGAATTAGTCATCAAAAACCTCCAAACAAAGAAAAGTCTAGGACCAGACAGCTTTGCAGGTGAATTCTATCAAGCATTTTGAGAAGAATTAACACTAATCCTGTTTAGACTCTTGGAAAAAATGAAGAGGAGGGAAAATTACCCAACACACTTTATGAAGCCAACATCATCCTAATACTAAAGCCAGAAAAAGATACAAGAAAAGAAAATTACAGGCTAATCTCTCTAAGGAACATAGATGCAAAAATTCTCAATGAAATACAAATAGAATCCAACGGCATATCAAAAGAATTATATACGACAACCAAGTAGGATTTATTCCTGGTATGCAAGGGTAATTCAACATAAGAAAATCAATCAACATAACATACCACATTAACAAATTGAGGGGGAAAAAACACATGATCATCTCAATCGATGCAGAAAAAGGCATTCAACAAAATCCAGCATCCTATCTTGATAAAAACATTTCGAAAGATAGGAATAGAAGGAAAAGTCCGCAATATGATAAAGGGCATATACGAAAAACCCACAGCCAACACCATACTTAATGGGAAAGGCTTGAAACATCTTAAAGGTCTCGTGGAAGGTGGTGGTTTCTTGGACCTTACACACAAAGTATGAGCAATAAAAGGAAAAACAGATAAATGGGATCTCCTCAATATTAAACCCTTTCACACTTCAAAGGACTTTGCCAAAAGGGTGAAAAGGCAGCCAACTCGATGGGAGAAGATATTTGGAAATCACATATCCAATAAGGGTTTAATATCCATGATATATAAAGAAAGGCTACAACTCAATAATAAAAAGACAAACTACTCAATTTAAAAATGGGTAAAAGACTTGAATAGACATTTATTCAAAGAAGAAATACAAATGGTTAAAAAACACATGAAAAAGTGTCCAGCATCCTTAGCAATTAGGGAAATGCAAATCAAAACTACAATGAGCTATCATCTCACACCTATTAGAATGGCCACTGTAAATGCTGGAGAGGACGTGGAAAGATAGGAACACTTACTCACTATTGGTGGGAATGTAGAATGAATGGTCCGGCCACTGTGGAGGACTGTTTGGCAGTTGCTAAGGAAACTGAATATAGACTTCCCTCGTGACCCTGCAATACCATTGAGAGCAGTGACACAAAAAGACTCCTGCACACCGATGTTCATCACAGCATTTTTCACGAATACCAACACATGGAAACAATCCAGGTGTGCATCATCCAGTGAATGGATAAACAAACCGTGGTGTAGACACACAATGGAATGCTATACAACTATAAGAAGAAATGAAGTCATGAAACATATGACAACATGGATGAACTTGGAGGACATCATATTGAGTGAAGCAAGCCAGACAGAAAAGGACAAATACTGTTTGATTACACACTATTATGAACTAAATATATTGTGCAATCTCACTGAGTTAATAACTGGAATAGGGGTCACCAGAAAATAGAATGAGTTTAGAGAATTGAAAGCTAAGGGTTATCTAGTGCAGAATTGGTAAAAAGGATGTATGCTAATCTTTGGAAATGAATAGAAAAGGTGAAAGCACAACATAATGTTTATAACTGGCAGTGCTCTTATATGGGTATGACAGTGGTTGAAAGGGAAAATGTAAGGTCATGTAAATTACACTAAAAAGAAAGCTAAAAAATGTAACATGGGACTGTATAGGATAGTAAAACCTCGTGTGAAATACAAATATGGGTGAAATTGCATATATAAGACTTTTTCTTTGAAACTGAACCAATGTATGTTAATGTTATAAAATGCTAATATCAGACCAAAAAAACTCATTATGCTTAATGAAGGAAACCACGCACAAAGTACTATGCATTGTATGAATCCATTTATTTAACATGTAAATATAAATCAGTTTATAAAGATGAAATTAGATTAGTGGTTATGTAAGGCTACGGAAGGATAGAGAGACTGTGAGGTGACTGCAAGGGGTGTGGGGCTTTTCTTTTTGGAGTTTTGAAATTGTTTCACAACTTTTTTGGTGATGAAGGCACAACATTGTGATTATACTAAGACCCATTGATTACACACGTAGGATAGATTGTATGGTATGTCAATATATCTCAATAAAACTGCTTTAAAATTAATAAAATAAAAATTCAAGACTAGCCAGAAATAGCAGCTATATTAAGCAGCGGAAGCATAGAGAGATCGAGAAGTGATGAATTTTTTTTCTTTATTATTTTTATTATGGAAATAAAGAAAATGTTGTAATAATGGTTGAAGTGATGAATGCACAACTATGTGATTATGCCAAGTATCACTGAGTGTACACTTTGGATGGATTGTATGCTTTACTAATATATATCAATAAAATTGATTCATTTAAAAAAGGAAAAAATGTATGATTGGTCTCATTTTCATTTAATTATTTTGAACAAATGAGAAACAACTAAAATATTTCTAGGCTCTTTTTTCTCTCATTTAACTGAGTCTTTATAGCTTCCTGAGTCTTGTAATAAAGAGCTCTGATAGCCAACTTGATCCTTGAGGCAAGGTTCTCTCACTATTTGAACTTGAGTTTTAACCTTGGATCCTGACTCAATGTTTCTTGCACTCTTTTCTCAGAAATTCCCTTCGCTTTTATTTCTTGTCCCTTTGTCAATTTTATCACTTGTACCCCTATTTTTCATAGTGTCCCAATCAAAGGATATGGCACCTGTCCTTTAGAAAATGACGGCTAAAACCTTGATATGGATAATTAGACCCAAACCAAGAATAAAAAGTAGGATTAAAGTTGGTTCTGGATCCCAGAACTCAAACCATATTTATAAATGTTTTTAAATCCCTTACTATTTGGCTTAAATGGGCTCCTTGGGCTAACCTGGGAAATATTATTTTTAGTATTTCCTACAAAGCAAATATTCTCTAATTTACTCACCAAACATCTCAATGGACTTTAAAAGTGAAACCCATTTTTAAGTCAGAGACTATCTCTACAGTTATATATTAAAAAGTTTCACTGTAAAATTGAATTAATGTATAAAACACTGCTTTATGCCATAATAAAAATATTAATACTAACTTAAATTTTTTTAAAAGTTCCTAAGAAGAATATTATTTTAGTATCAGGAGATATAAACAATGCACAAGTAAATACTGGGTCATTTGTCTTGAACATTAAGTGGTCACCATAGAAGAACACGTAATGTGTTTGCTATATTAGCTACTGACATATGTTAAAAACAGCAGGTTACAAGGGGTATGATGTGGGGAAATGGGGAGTTGAGGTTAATGGGTACAGAGTTTATGTTTGGGACGAAAAAGTCCAGTAATGCATGGTGGTGATGGTAACATAGCACAGCAAATGTCGTTAATACCCCAGAATTGCACACTTGAAAATAGTTAAAAGGGGAAATTTTGAGTTATCTGTATGTTACTACAATAAAAAAAATTTTTTTTTAAATGCAGCAAAAAGAAACAATAGGTAAATTTGACTTCATCAAAATATAAAACTTCTGTGCACCAAAGGAAATTATCAAGTGAAAAGACAACTTATGGAATGGGAAAAAAATAGTTGCAAGCCAAATATCAGATACGGGCTTAATATCCAGAATGCATAAAGAACAAAAAAACTGACAGCACAGTTAGAAAACAGGAAAAGGACTTCTCCAAAGATGATCTAAAAATAGCCAGTAGGTATATAAAAAGACAACCAACATCATCAGACATTAGAGAAATACATTTCAAAATCATGGTGAGACACCACTTCACAGTCAACAAGGATAGCTCTTTTTTTTAATGGAAAATAGCAAGCAGCAAGGATGCAGAGAAACTAGAAACTCCAGTGTATTATTGGTGGGCAGGTAAAATGTTGTAGCCACAGTGGAAAACAACATAGTATTTCCCCAAAAAGTTAAATATACAATTACCATATGACCCAGCAATTCCTCTTTTGGATATATACACAGAGAAACTGAAAAGAGTGTTTCACACAGATGTTCATGAATCATTGTTCACAGCAGTTTTATTCACAACAGCCAAAAGGTGAAAACAACCCAACTGTCCATCAAGGATGAATGGATAAATAAATGTGGTATAGACACACAGTGGAATATTATTTGGCCATAAGAAAGAATGAAGTTACCAGGCAGGCTGCAACACGGAAAATTCTTGAAAACATTATGCTGAGTGAAATAAGCAAGACACATAAGGACAAATATGATACGATATCACTTAAATGGTAGCAAAATGTGCACTACCAGAGTTCAGGGAGAGGGCGAGAGGAGGGGTGTTGGGGGGGAAATGATAACTGAGTTCAAGCTTTATCAGCTAGAGTCACCTATTCTGAAGTTCCTGTCAACCTTTTAATGGTTTAGTTTCTATTCGTGTTGTTTCCTGTAGATGCGTTATTTCATTAGGGCTGCAAAAGGGTGACTTTTTAATGATAGTATTTCCTCTAATAGCTGGAATTTTTCAGTAATGAAATATTTGATTAGAGAACATTGTTTCCAACTGGAAGGACTACAATTAATAAATTCAAATAATAAATGGTAAATGAAGTATGGAAAGCAAACGAGTCATACTGAGACAAAGGGCTAATTAAAATATTCTATAGAGTTCTAAAAATGACCAAGTTAGTCAACCAATAACCCAATAAAAACCTGGAAAGAGTGTAAAGTTGCAGTTCACAGTCAAAGAAAACACAGTGGCTCCCACACAGAGAAGAGTATTTTCATACTCAGAAGAAGTTAAACACAAATCTAAACTACAATGATACAAAGGCGTCCTGCCTTTTAACCGATCCATCCCTGGGGAGATTTTCCAGGTTTCCTTTCACAGAGAAATCCCCAGGGCAAACCTTGGTGGCCCCTTGAAGAACAATGTCCTTGTAGGGACGGGCAGGGAGCACCTGCGGGTGACAAGGGCAGGTTCCTGGCCCCCGGGCCCCTCCCAGGGCGAGTTTCCAGCCCCTGTCCTGGGCTGGGCTGAGCCCCGGCCTTCCCTGCCTCCCGCTCAGCAGCTCGTTAAATTCCTTCCTACCTGTTTTCTTTTCCTCCAGAATCACCTCTCTAGGCGCTTCCTCGGAGGCTCTTTGATATCTTGGTTCAAACGGAGAAGGGCGCGCTTGAGGTCGTGCTCTGATGTTTTTTAAAAATGTTGCCGGCTGCTCAGGGGCCCCTACCCGCATCTGTCATTTACGAGCCCTTGGCAGCCCCTACCCGGCATCCATCATTTACGAGCCCTTTCCACAAAATGAGGTCGCAGCTGCGCCCCTGGGCCTCCCTCTTCCGGCCCTGCCCACCCCCCACCTGTCCTCCCTCTTCCCCCTCCCCACTCAGTCCCAAGGTTCAAATCGCCCGGGGCCTCCTCGCAGCCCATGTGCTGTGCTTGTCCCAGCAGAGGGTGGCTTTGGGCTCATGATCCAGAACAGCACTGGGCCCGACGCCCGTGGACTCACCCAGCGACTCAGCTAAAACGTGTCATCTGGAAAGCGTTCAACCACCAGATTCACAAAAGTGGCTTGGGGACAGCATTTGGAAACGGAGACGCCCTTACGGACACATGCTACAGCTCCACGGTTTCTGCCGCACCCACGAACTGTGTGCCCCGAAACCTCTTCCATCAGATGCCGGAATAAGAAAGGACGGCCCGCAGCAGCACGCGCGCCCTCCTGCCACTCGCAGAAGCCGACGTCTCAGCAGCTCGCGGCGAGAGCGCAGCCGCACCTGTCAGGTGTAACCTTTACGTCCGGTAATGTGCTTTCTGAAATGGGTTGGGGAGGGAAGACTTGCTTTTCCGAAGCCTGTATATTGAAAAATCTGGAAAATAGCACACAAAGCTTGTGTTTGTTCAAGAGGGAAGTTTTTCAACTCAGTACCACAAGCCCCTCTATTCCAAAATACTCAGATTCTGCCATCTTCGGCTGACTGTGCGGGCCCAGGACTCTGCCATCTTCCCAGCCGTGGGCTGGCGGCGCCGCGCTCTACCTCGTCAGCACACCGACGGTCACCAGCCCCCCCTCTCCTGCCTCACCTGGAAGCCGTGAAGCCACGCTGACACCAGCCCCCCAGCCAGGAGGCCCCGCGGCCCCGCCACGCGGGGATGGAAACGGCCCTTGCCTCCTCGCTCGGGCCCCGTCGGTTTCCACCTTCTAGTTCCTCCCTCGTGCTGCTCATTCCGCATCAAATAATAACATAAAATACCCTTGCCTTGTAAGCGAGCAACAATGTGTCAGCTGGAGGGGACTGAATTACCAGGGTCCGCTCACCTGGAGAGCTGAGCTGGCTTCTCACAGCCTGCGCTCCGATGGCGATCAGAGTTCTTGAATGTCACCTCCGGGAGAGCACCGGAAAATCAGACCCATGCCGGTTTGGCTGTTGTTTTTCAAACAAGAGATAAAGGTAAAGACTTTATTGTTAAACTATGACTACTGAATATATGTCTTATATTTAACTTAGCATTAAGAAGCCACTGTAGCTTCCTCATCTTTTGGCAATTTGGTTTCTTTTGCTTTGGTTTGGTTAGACGTATTATCAAGACCACCTAAAAGAATATCTTGCCATTTTCCTGTTTAAGTATTTGCCACATCTGGGTTATCTGGGAACACGGGGCTTCCTAACAAAGGTGATAGACTGAAATCAGTCTTTTGTTAGGTAAACTCACTTTCATGTGAATGGAATCTTGAAATCAGTACTTTTGATGGGGAAATATCTTCTTGCTGGTACATCTTCTAAGCCACAATTATTGAAGGATGAGTACTTCTTCCTTCCATTTAAACCACTCTTCTAGGAAATGGAATAATAAAGAACCAATTCCAGCTTGATAGAACTACAGTACACTCAGGGACGCAGCGATCACCGGCAACTGAAGTTATGTCAATGAAAGGAAGGAAACTGTTGGGAGTCCCTCAAATTGCCAAAGCCTAAGTAGAGAAGTAAAGTGCAATGAGCCAAAAAATAAGATTGAGGGGACAAGGCTGATTGTGTTTCTAAGAAGAAGAATTGGGGAAGCTGACAGACACTATCTCTTTGGGATTTTACCTCATTTTTTTAAGTCTTAAAGAAGGACAAGAATTCTGATACAAGGGCAAAGAAAACTATAAAGTGAACCCATGAAACTGGAATTTACAGCCTATAAAAGACAGCTCATGGGGAAATTTAATTTCGTGGCTAACATGTTAACTGGTCTAGCTAAAGCCAAACACACTACTCACATCTTCAAAAGATAGGTAAGAAGAGACCAAATATAATTGCAAAATGAAGAAAAATAAATTGGAGACGGATGTCATTCGACACTCTCTTTTCCTCTCCCATCTTTGTGTATAGAATATCTTAGGAGGAAGGAGAGCAAAACGTAAGTGCTGGGAGTCCTTTCAAGAAACAATTACTGCGAGTGGAGCATTGAGGGAATTGGAATATTAAAAGAAGATGAACCTTCACGGACTGAAAAGACTGCGAATATCGAATGCAGTGGGAAATAACTTGGAAGGGTTCCAGCAGAGCTCAGTTGTCGGGTTCTGCCTGTGAACTTCATTCCTACAGCAGAACCAAACTTCAGAGCTATATATTTTCTAAACGTTTGACAGCGTCAGACTATTTTTTCCTTCCAGAAAATCCAGGAGCGTCCCCTCTTGCCTTTGTGCAGCTGGCCGGTGCCCAGAGCCTTTGCATGCTGGTTCCGTACGTTGGGAGGAAAGGTGCCGTGCCAAACACACCTCCCTCGCACCGAACCTCGGAGACGGTGTTTGACAACAATGTTTTGCTTCTGAAGGTTAAAATGATTCAGAGAAAAATCTACCAGGAAAGAACCTAGGCTGTGGGAAAACAGGTGTCCACTGGAATCTTTTTAACTGAACCATGTATTTGAAAATATGCATAGGTAAATGCTGGGAGGGAAATCCCAGTTAAAAAGAAATGACCTTCTGAACACAACTTTTCTCAGGGCTATTGCACCAGCTGCAAGTCAATGCAAACAGCAGCAGAGAGCTTTCAAATGAAGCTGTGAGGAGTGTTTAGCTGCGCTAATGCAGGGGAGTAGACCAGACGGACGGGGTCCAAATGGGAGCAGCACTGGGCAAATAGCAAAGGGTTGTAAAAAGACCCAGTGTTCGCGATGATTGAATGCCACGCGCGCAGACATACCTCTTGGTCTCTTGGCAAAGCTCATGCCCTGGAGACAGTCAGGCTCTCAGGAGACCCCAGGATGGTGTCTAAGGCTGGAGGAGAGCAGGGGGGTCCCAGCAGCCAAAGCCATGGGGCCAGAGCTCCCCTCATCCCTCAGGTAGCTCTGCCCAACCCTTTTCTCTTCCCCCTCTACCCAGGACTGAAAAGTCTCCTTCAGCTCACAGAGTCTGGCAAGGACCCTAGGTTTCAGCAGGCCGGTGGGACCCTGGTGGGGAAGCAGGGTGCAAGCACAGGTGCGGAGGAGCAGAGCGCACCGTGGCAGCTTGAGATTATTCACGAATCTCAAAAAGAAATGGATGATGGTTTGTGACAAGTGTTTTACAACAATGCAGGGTGTAGGTGGAGGGGGGATGTGTGGGACCCCTGTGTCATGTTATGGATGTTTGTTTCGTGGGTTCACAATCTTTGTTATACATTTACTGTTTGCGCATGTTTGTATATGAATGATATACTTCAATAAAAAAATATATTTAAATAAAAGATATGGATTATGTTTGTGAACTGGTAAGAGGCCTCTGATTAAGTTTACTTGATAAAATCAATTTAGGGCCTTGGGACTGTAAGCTTTTACCCCAAATAAATACCCTTTATAAAAGCCAGCAGCACCCCTTTGGCTAATACAGAATTTGGTACCAGGAGAAGGGTACAGTCTGATGCAATTATCAAAAACGCTGGAACAGTTTTATAAATGGGTAAGAAGTATTTTTTAGAGGAATAGTGAGATGCTTGATGGAAAAGACCTAGATTGCTTTGAAGAGACTGTTGGTAGGAATATGGATACTAAAGAGGCTTGTTGAGGTCTTAGAAGGAAATGATGAAACTGTTATTGGAAACTGGAAGAAAGGCAATCCATGTTTTAAAATTGCAGGGAACTTAGCAAGATTGACTCCTGATATTTCATGGAAGGCAGAATTTGAAAATGGCAAGCCCATTTAGCTGAAGAGCTTTCCACAGTAACCTTGGAGAATGCAGCCTGGCTTCTCCTTGCAGCTTAGAGCAAAATGCGAGAGGAAGGAGATAAGCTGAGAACTGAATTGTTGGACTCAAAGAAGCCAGAAACTGATTCCAGGAATTCCATGCCTCTGGAAATCAAACCCCCAGATGATAGTGCCCCATTTGAGGAATTAACTAAACTTAGAACTTTTCAGTTGGGATTGAAAATGCAGTTATTCAGGAAATCTTGTGGAAAGTCTTGCTGTCTGATGGCTTGGACCCCTGTTTCCTGCATGCGTTTGTTAGCATCAGCTCACCTCTGATTTTAAACACTTCGGAAGTGAGCTCAGGCTTCTGTCCATAGGAGGGCCCTAGGACAATGCCACAAGACTCAAAGACTTCAAATGTGCAAGACCTTGAGATGGTGAAATCGCTGGACTTAAAGACCAAGGAACCTCAGGACCACAGGGCACTTACACCTGAAAACTGAGAACATGGATCACGAAGCAGAGAAATCACAAGTACTCAAGATCAGGAGACTGCAATGTGATATCGGGAGATCGCCTTCCATTTTCAGACCCTGTTCCTCACTTCTGTTTCCTCAGAAAAATCCCTAAGCAAGAGAATACCTTGGTGGAGAGAATCACTTTGGAGAGTCTGGGGTTTTCCACATCTAAATATAATCCACCACACACACATTCATCAGAAGTCCGCTTGCTCTTGTAAACATTGTCCTTCCCTGCCAAGATTCTCCCTTTCCCAGAAACGTCCTTTATCACTTACTCCCCCGAGAAGGTCTCATCTTTGGGGAATTTTAGTTCTTTTAGACATTTATGTGCATAGTTAATCCACAGCCTTTTTTAAAAGGATGATTGTTTTTGGCTTATCTAAACACTGCCTGTTGTTTCATAAGAAGCAAAGGTCTTTCATATTTTACCAGCAGTGGAAACCAATACTTCCAGTGGTGGATTAAAATTGAGTGTGACGAAGATGATGTATAACTGGAGTGTCCTTCAGTAAAAACACCCACTTCCCCAGAGGGAGAAAAATGACATATGGTCCTCTTTCAAGAAAAATAAAAAAGAATAAATGCTGCCTTGCATTCTAGTAATTGAAAGATAGCTTTGCCGCTGCTGCTACTGGAACTGGGAATTCCACAGCATCTGTCTAAAGCTGAGAACTTTATTGTTCTGTATTAAAATAGCTTTTACTATAAATAGACTTGGTTATAGGCAGTAACTGTTTGTAATCAGAGTTCGTAAAGATTTTTGGTCAGTGAACTGAAAATAACCACAGGCATACAATGAGGGTATATGCTCTAAAACTTTATGATCCGTCTTGGCCAAATATCTCCTTCCTCAAGTGGCATTAGCATCGTGGACTTTAATATACATGCAGCACCATTATCAGTCCATCAATATATTTTACAAATAGTTATAAGTACTTTACGGTTTAGAAATCTTCTTCCAAGGGAGTGTCATCTGGAAAAATTTAACACTGCTCGACAAAGTCCTCCCTCCCCCAAGCTGGACAGAGCTACGAAGACGGTTGTTGTTTTCCTTTCAGTGCATCAGAACAGTAGATTGGGCCGTAAAAAATAAGAAAAAAAACATTTTAAAGCATCTGACTCTGGAGGTCTATTTCTTGCCCTGGCACACCCAGGGCCAATCAATCTTCTAGTCTCCCCAGCAAAGAAAAAAATACTGTTTATGGCTCTCATCAACAAAGATGTCTTTCCTTGGCACCATGTGTACTATCTGAATTATTTTCATAATTATTCTTGTGAATTTGTATGAGGAAAGTTCTAGTATTGCTATAAATTTTGTAAATTGGTCTTCTAGGAATTGAGACAGACAGGAACTACCATTCCCCAGATCTCATCATTTTAAATGGAATTTCTTGGTCTATGATCAAAAGAGCGGGGAGGAATGAAAAAAAAGACATTATCTCAACTTCTGTTGTTTCTCAGACTGGAATCAGTCCCCTCACTGCCCATCGCCAACTTTCCCACCCCAACACAAGCACACACACATTTTTTTCCCAGCAGCCTTGGTGCTGGCCAGGCAACAGCGCCTCCAGCCTAGGAAGGAAGCCCTGACTTGGGGAGTCAGGCAGTTTCTATCAGGTTCCTTGGAGTGACTCTTCACTCCTCTTTAGAGCACTTAGTAACAGATGAGTGATATAGATACTAACAGGTCAACCTGGCAAGCTCAACCATTACATCCGAATAAGGCTGTTGCCCTGAAAGCTGACATCAAAGGAGCTGTGGATCCTGCTGTGCAAAGGTTATTTTTTGTTTTGTTTTGTTTTTTGACATTTAAGTTCTTTACTATGCTGGAAGGATTTTTAAATACTTTTTTAATTAAAGTTAATAAATCACAAAGAATGTTACCTTAAAAAACATTAAAAAAATAAGAGATTCCCATATACCCCACTCCCCACCCCCCACCCATCACTTTTGTAAATTGTGTTTTTTTGAAGATACATACACCACAAAAAAAATGTTACATTAAAAAATATAAGAGGTTCCTGTATACCCCCCACTCCCCCACTCCACTCCTCCCACACCAACAACCTCCTCCATCATTGTGGCACACTCATCTGTGCAAAGGGTTTTGAACCTTCTCGTTGGGAAGAGCTCTTCGAGCCGATCCTGCCACACTCTTCCAACAGCATCAAGGGCAGAGCACAATTTTCTAGGAGTAGTACCTTTGAGTTTTTAAAGCCTATGTAGCAGAAAACTGTCTTTTGTTTAGGAAGATGCCTTGGTAGAACACTTGCTGGTGGAAAGAAGGCATAGCCTGGTGATGATTATGTCCATGAGTCAGCTTGGCCAGGACATGGTGTCCAGTTGTCTGGTCAAGCACGTGCTGGCTTGGTTGTTACTATGAGGCTATTTTGTGGGTTTAAATCATCAGTGAGTCAATGGTATCTATGGCTGATGACATCCACAATCACCTGAAGAGATCGCCTCAGCAAGTAGAGACGTCTCAGCCAATCTGTTGAAGGCCTTAAAACGGATTCCAGTAGTTACAAGGAAGAATCCCACCTTTAGCAGCAGCTTCTCCTGGGGAGCTCATCCGAGCCTTCATCTGCGTGTCTGACAGGCAGCCTGCCTTCTGGAATTTGGACTTGCTCTTCCCTAGCAGTCACGTGGGGCAATTCTTATATGTATATATATATATCCCGTTGGTTCTTTTCCCCTAAAGAACCCTAATAGAGCCTGCAGCAGTGGAGTTTAAAAACAAAAAACAGAAAAAACAGCCCGTGATCTGCAGAAAGCAGTGTGATTCAGGGCATGCTGGCGTCTACAGCACAATCCCACCTCATCCTCAGCAACGCGCTTGAGCATTTTCTACTGGACTCAATGTCACTTTCTTAAAATGCTTGTTTCAGTCCGTGGAGGGCATCTCTCAACCTACTCACCCGCCACAACCTGCAACTTGAAAAGCACTAGTCTGGAAGGAGTCAGTAAAACAAAGAGAAGACTGGTCTTCTCCGATAAGAAGGAGGCGGGGGAGGCAGGAAGGAAAAGGGAGGTGGGGACCTGGAGCAGAGCCGGGGGCTGGCGGCTGGAGAACTGGCCGCGGAGAGGGGCTCTGTGACAGGAGCACTCGAGGCTTCTGCCGTGAGGGTCCGCAGCCTAGCTAGAATTGTCCAGCAGCCTGAACGCCCGCCCTCCTTGGCACAGAGCTGCTTTGGGACTGTGCAGCTTTCACCATTTCGTACGGGTCGCCCTTTGGAGACACAGAGGGCAGTGGAGGGGGCAGAAGAGAGAGCATGTCCCCTGGCAATGTCAGTCACAGACTGAGGTCATTCAACGAGGTAGAGCTTGGAGCCAGAGGACCCCATGTCCGATGGCCTCCTCCCTCCCCACCCACCCCCCAAAAAAACCACCTCAGAGATTACTCATGTTCACCGCGAGTCTTAGGGGATGTGAGGTGCGAGTGAGGCCATTTTATTTCAATCTTAAAGGCTCAGGTGGCACCGAACTGGGCATGCAGTGGGGCCGGCTGGCGCGGGGTGGCGCGGGGGTAACGCCGGCCTAGCACTCGTGTCTTCTCCTGTTTTCCCTGCCCCACCCTCGTTCTCAGCGCACCGGGCACCGTTGCCCCCTAAGGGCTGGACACCGGCCCGGGCTTCTTCTCCGAGGAAGATCTACAAAGGGATTGTCAAAGGGATACTGCCCTTTGTGAGACAGATAAAGTAAAATTTACTGTGCACATGAAGAGTTCATTGCCAAATTGTAAACAAAAGTGAGTTCTCTGTTGTTCGAATTTATGGTGCCTCACGATTCCTTCCTTGAAAATGAAAACTGTGCAGGTGACTCTCTTCCACCAGCACCACCAAGACCTGATGTAGATACTGCAAGGGAAAAGCTACAGAAGCTTGGAAGAGGAGAAGGATCTGTGATGAAGGAAGAATTCACAAAGATGAAGCAGGAACTGGAAGCTGAATATTTGGCAATATTCAAGAAGACAGTTGCAACGCAAGACGTGTTCCTGTGCCGTGTGGCAGCACATCCGATTTTGAGAAAAGGTTTAAATTTCCATGTCTTCTTGGAGTATAATCAAGATTTGAGTGTACAAGGAAAAAAGAAAAAAGAAAAACTTGAAGACGTCTTTAAAAACATGGTTAAATCAGCAGATGGAGTAATTGTTTCAGGAGTAAAGGGTGGAGATGATTTCTTTGCTCATGAACGAACATTTCTCTTACAATATCATAGCCAAGTTAAGGATGCATCTGCTAAACCTGATAGGATGACATGATCACATGAAAGTGCTGCAGATGATACAATAGAATGGGTTCTTCATTATACACTTTAGGAACTCAGGATTCTACAGATATATGCAAGTTTTTTCTCAAAGTTTCAGAACTATTTGATAAAACAAGAAAAATACAGGCACGTGTCTGCTGAGAGGACTTCAAACTTTCTGACCTTTTAAAATATCACTTAAGAGACCCTCAAGCTGCTAAGGATCTCCTCTATGGAAGATCTAGGTCACTAGTAGATCATGAAAATGCTAATAAGCACTGGATTAAGCAAAAGCAAAAAATAAAGACGTTTTGCAGGCTGAAATTTCCCGACAATTATGTTCTCAGAAATTGGAAAAAAAACATATCTGAATCCGCAAAACAAGAACTTACAGATTTCAAGACAAGAAGAGTTGCTGCATTCAGAAAAAAAATTAGTGGAACTGGCAGAATTAGAGCCGAAGCATGGCAAGGGTAAGCTTCAGTTACTGCAGAACTGCCTGGCAGCGCTAAGTGGAGGCACGGAAGCTGCACTCCTCCTCCCTGTTTGAAAGGCTGCCTGCCTTCAGATTTTATTTTTGTTTTCTTAATGATGTTAGGCAATTACTCCTCACTGAAAGCAAAAAAAGAGACAGTGGGCCAAGTGCATACGTGCTCCTTTTTTCTGATAGACAGCAGGGCGGTGCCGTCCACAGGTGCTCCCGTCTGCGTGGTGGAGCGTTGCCCCGCTGCGCCCACTGCTCCTCACCAGCGGCCGGTCATCGTGCACTCTTCCCACTCAAAAGCCCAACGTTCTGTCCTTTTCTTAAAAAGTAGCCTCTGTACTTAGGTTTATTTTATAAATACTATTCTTTATGGCTGCCATTATCATTTACCCTTAAGTAATTTCTGAAGTTTAACCCTTTCAATGTACATTGTTCAGGAGGGATGAAAATTGCCATTACCTTTTCCTTTTTCTTAATTTTGTTATTAAACAAACAAACATTGCATACCACCTTAGTTCATTCATGTATTCTGGTAAAGAATATTAAGCAGACATTTTTAATCAATGAGCATTTTTTAGAGGTTTTAGGACAGACTTTATGTAATCTTTATAAGTATGATTTCTGAGAAACAAATGTATTAATGTTTACCTTAAATTTGTAGACTAAACCAATTATTGCATAATAAAGTGATAACAGTGATAGTTAAAAGAAAAAAGGCTTGGGTGAGCCCAAATGGCACCTAGGTTGACACACAGAATCTGATCCAGAGCCATGATCAGGGTAAATCATCAAGCTGGAATATTTCTGTTAGAGGAAGATGATTCTCAGAGAGCCTGCTGAATCTTAGAGCTCTGCACAGCGAGTGCCAGGACTTGGGTCACTCTCTTCCTTGTACGACCTCCCTAATACTTCAGAACCTGATAAATGGTTTGCCTTTGGGAAGATAAACTCTGCAGAGCAAAGTCTTCCAGCTCAAAGAGACAAATCACCTTTGTCTCCATTGTTTTTAGCATATGTGCTTTCTTAGGACTCTGATGTCTGGCTTTGATATTTTGTTTCTAGATTAAAGGAGAACAAAATCTGTTGTATTCAATGTTCATTCTTGGCTTCTCCCTTGGCTGGTCTCACCAAGAGCCAAGTCATCGCATTCTCCATTCAATCCTGGCCAGAGTGTCCAGAGGTCAGGAGGTTTTGACCTGCCAGCTGGCACCATCTGAAACCTCTCTCACTGCCAGGGAGGCTGAGGTAAGCCCAGGTCACCTCCTTGCTCCTTGCACCATGGCCAAGTCCACCAGACAAGGGTTCTCCTGAATTCTTTAGGGGTCTGTCCCCAATCCCAGCCTCTTGGTGGCCCTGTGCCCCATCTTGCCACTGAATCTTCTCCTTGTACCCCCAGCTGTGGCTGGAATTTGGCATGGAATCAATTGCACAGGTGCCACCCCCACATGCATTCCCACCTGGCACGGACTGGCACTCTTCCCAACCAAGACCCTGGAGCAGCAGCTGTCACTTCCCACTCCAGTGCACAGGACCAGGTTAAATCTGGACATGACTAATTTAACTCCCTTTCCCCCACCATCCCCAGCACCCCCGGGCTGGCCCAGGTGGCCTGTTGCTTCACCTCCCCTTCCTCTGCTTCTCACAGCCCAGGCACGGGGGCCCCACGCAGGCTGTCCTGGCCCCGCACTAGCCCAGTGGCAACAGCCACCATTGAGCCATTGTAACCTGCATTTGGAAAAGAACATGAACAGGAAAACTTTTCAGTTCCTCTCCTGAGGTAGAGCATTCCCTTTAGGGTAGAAACATTATTCACATTCATATTTTTCTACAGGAGCAAGTGATTAACTAATAAATCTTCAACCAATCTGAAGACTGTTGATTTGGGAAATCCAACTCTCTGACTCTGGAAGCTTCTTCATGCCCACCCCTGGCTGCATCGTTCTGTGCTCCCCCTTTACCTGGGCTACTCTAAGACGGGGTATCCTATCCCTTAAAGGCATGGGCTCTGCTTTAAACACAGGCGATTTATTTTTGCACGGATGTGAAATAGCATAATGAACACACCTGCGATGTGGAGCCAGCCCTGCACACGGAAACAGACCGCAGCCTGAGATTTGGTTTGGACCTGCCTTCCAGGAGCCACACTCCTGCTCTGCTCCGGCCATGCGTCCACACCCTAAATATGTGGCTAAAATGCAAGTATATGCAAATTAATTTAGATGCCTCAAATACTCTCAGAGATGCTTGGCAAGGCCTTGGAATATTGCTACAATGATCATGGAATTAGCTTCTCAACCACGTTACCAACCCATAGACCCCCAGGCCAGAGGGCCCCACGTGGTGATGAGATGAATCTTTGTGTACCTCACACCTGACAAATAAACTGGTATCCAATACACCCCGTCTCCTCACAAAAGCTCCTCTGCAGGTACTTAAAGATGATTCTGTTGTTTGAAGGCAGGGCTGGGAATTCTAATTGTCTAATCAATAGGAAAAGGAATATGATTGGCATTTTTAAATTTCTTCACTAAATGGAGACGTGAAACTTCACCTGTGCGGGTAGAACGCGGGCTTCTCCCCCAAGTCCCTCCAAAGGTCCAGAGGCACGGGACTGCCGCTCTGCTGCCCTTATCTTCTAGGCCAGCGTAAGTCCTCAGCCCCGCGGCTGTCGCGGCCCTGCCCCGGGGTGTGCTGCCTCGACCCCCGCACCGCATTCGCCGGGACCGCGGCGGCGCTGAGTGGGCGCCGGGAAGCCACCGGCCGCAGTCGTGTTTTGCGCGTGTCGACCTTTCATCTATCCAAGGTGCTTTACTCTTCGGATCTGTGTTTCATCCGATGGAAATGTTTCGTCACGGGAAAACGAGTCTAAATGATTTTAGATCATTATTTCTGAGGTGCAGCAACCGACAACTGAGTTGTGGGAAAACGTCAGTTGGCGTCGGTGAATTCTGCACGTGCCATGGGTGTTGCTTCCCTGAAAACGCGGGCTCAGGGGAGCCGGGCCTGAGAGAAGGCAGAGCGGGAGGGGGGCTCTGCCCGCCCCGTGGAGGGGGACCCACTCCTTGCTGCTGCCACAGCCAGCAAAGGCCGGTGGTGAGACAGGGCAGAGGGCCCTTCCCCACCCAGGTGAAATACGGCGAGACCCAGCTGATCGCAGGGGGTCTCGAAGTTTCCAGGGTACCGCTGGCCACTCCCAAGCCCCACGAGGGGCGCTGGGCCCACGGGTAGAAATGGGGACTGAGCTAGACTTGGAAGGATGAGAGGAAGAGAGAAGGGGACGTTATTTTCGAGGCTGAACAAAGGAAAGGAGGTTTTCTAAAGTATCTTTTGAATAAATGCATGTTGTTGAGGTCGCATAGCTGGATTCATGAAATAAGATTCACCAAGTATGATGGGAAAGGTTAGAGTGCGTCCTGAGAGAAAGATGAGGGCTTATCAGACAGAAGCTTCTGGAAACTCACCTGGAATGCTTACGTTCCCATTTCTTTGTTTGTTTCCCAGTTGAAAGGCAAGCATTTTCATTGTAGGCGTAATCCTGCAGTAGATGTTCTACTCAAAGTCTCTAAACCACATGCGAGGGTCCACGTTGGCGGTTTCTCATCCATTCACTGACAGCATTCTCTGTTTAATCTTTGTATTTCTTTGTGCATTTGAAAGTTTTCCCCTAATTTAAAATTATGAAGAAGGGAAGACCCATTTATTAGGTTTCCCTCCCCCCTTCTCTATTCCTCCATCTATTCATTCAAGAGACATTTGTCTTACACTTGACAGGCGTGTGCTAAGAACAGTGAATGCACAGATAAGGAAGCTGACAGCTGCCGGCTGTTGGGGGTGGCAGGCAGGAGACTCAGGGAACAGATAAGCCCCTGTCAGGCAGGCAGCGCTCCTGAGGGCGCGGAGGGCAGGAGGCTGCGAGGGGACGTGTGCCAGGGTGTGAGCGGCTGCTCTGAAGGGGAGACGGTGAGGCCAGCATGGAAGAGGTCCAGGAGCCGGCTGTGTGCGCACAGAGGCGGTGTGCTTGGTCACGTGTGTGCATGCATGGGTACATGTGAGTTTGTGTGTATGCGTGTGCCACACATTTGTGTGTGTGCATGTGTGGATGTGTGTGGACGTGTGTGCATGTACTGCACATTTGCATGGGTTTGTGTGTGCATACGTGGATGTGTGTGTCACATGCATGGCATATTTGTGTGTTTGTGTGTGCATGTGTGCATGCATGTGCGTGCTGCACTTTTGCATGTATTTTGTGTGCATGTGTGGATGTGTGTGCATGTACTGCACATTTGCAAGTGTTTGTGTATGCATATATGTGTGTGCTGCACATTTGCATGTGTTGGTGTGTGCATGTGTGTGTGCGTGGGCATGTACTGCACATTTGCATGTGTGCACACGTGCACATGGCAGCAGGGACAGTGGGCGCCTGGAGGTGAGGCAGCGCCGCCTGGGGGCAGGGTGGGGGCCCGCAGGGGTGTCTGCCCCAGGAGTGGGCACCATGGCGGCTCCGCGCCTCCAGGCGCAGCCCAGGGGCTGCCCAGCCCAGAGTCAGGAGGGAGGAAAGGCACGCAGGCGGCAGCGCCCCGCCAGGAGGCACGCCCTGTTCACGGAGGCCAGGTGCCACAGGCACCCAGGGGACCCGAGGGGCAGCCGGGCAGGCCGCGGGCCTGAGGCTGGCCTGGAGCAGGGCCGCTTCGGGGGAGGAGGAAGCAAGGGCGTCTGCTCGGCGGCCGCTCCCCCGGGTGCCGGCGCCAGGCTGCGCTTCTATAGGCCAGAACTCGGGGCGCTGCTCTCCTCCACCATTTAACAACGGTGAACCCCTCCCAAGCACACATTCTGGTTTTGGACAGCGCTGTGAAGGGAAGTGGGGAGAGCTGGAACAGCAGCTCTCAAATGGCATGAAGCAGGAGGAAGCAGCCGGCCAGCTGTGCAGACCTGAAACCCGCGTCTTCCCCACTGCGCCTCCCTGAGGGCCAGCCGTCAAAGGCACGGCCGCTGGCCCCGGCGCCTCATGACCTGGCGGGACTTAGCCGGGGCCGAGGGCCGCCTCCAGGCCGAGCGCACCGCAGTGGAGGGCGCTGCCTCCCTCCCCCGTGGTGGCGCACGCCCGGCACCAGGGCAGGGCCTCACCAGGGCCAGCGCGGGACCCCCGGGCGGCCCTCAGCCCGCACCGAGCGCAGCCCCCACCCAGGCCTGCCGCGGCCCCCGGCACCCCGCTTTGGAGGTGCAGACGGGTTTGTTAGTAGAAGTGGAGTTTTCACGACGCTTCCAGACCACTTTTAGAGACGGGCGTCCCCGCGCTGATGGCCGCAAGCTGGAAAACTGAGTCTGCAGGTTTCTTCACCTCCCAGCCCCTCCTTTCCAGCCCAAACCGGAAAGTCTTGCTCAATTCACAGTCTGGTCGTTAAACTAGAAACGACGTAAAAGGACTAAGTGCACGTGCGAGATTTGTGATTTTCAGGCAGTAGAACGTAGGGCTCCCAAATGCCCTGCATTTAAATCATAATCTGCACCAAAGTACGTTCTGACACGAGCACAGAGACTGCTCTCGAGCTTGCAGTTCCGAAGGCGGAGACTCTGACCCAGCACGGTTTGGTTCGTCGGGGTTGGGAGAACAAATGCAACTCCCTTTTATGTGTGCTTTGCTCTCCTCTTACTCTCAGCTGCCACCACGTAGGGGTGGGCTTCAGATGGCCCTTGGCTGCACAACTCCGTCCTAAAGATCCCTTTTCTTTCAGGAACCTCCCTGGTCTGGGAGCAGAGTGTCAGAAACCCACTTCTGAAGAGCGTGGCTGGGCCACGGCCACCTCGCCGAGAAAGGGGATGTGCACCCCAGCACCGGCGGGAGAACCAGCTCGGTGTGACTTCCGGCTTAAATGACCTTGCAAGAGTCCCTCGGCACCCACTCTTGCAGGCACTGCTAAGATCTCATTAAAAGGTCCCATTCTTTCAGGACTAGTTTCTGTCTTTCTTATTTTTTTCCAGAAAGTACCAGGGATTGAACCCAGGACCTTGCACATGGGAAGCAGGCGCTCAACCACTGGGCTACATCCACTCCCCAGGACCAGTTTCTTTTTTCTGATTCTTCCACGCCACACCAGCTCAGAAGTGCTCCCTGTGGCTCCCCATCTGCGTGCCTGTTAGAAACTCCCAGGGAACTCCCCTGCTGGGCTGCGTAGAAAATCCCTGTCCATCTTCTCACAAGCCAGAAGATCCAGCTGCTTGGCCAGGCAGGGGGAATCACAGAGGCACTCCAATCCCTCCCAGGAGGAAGGTGTGATTGTTTGGGATGAAGCTTCCAGTGGAGGATCTCAGCAGGACCTGAGTCATGTTCACCCAGGGTTAGGAGTGATGAGCGAACTGATGGCAGGGTCTCCAGAAGACGGTTCACGAGATTGACCAAGGAGAATCCTAGGATAGGGGGCGGTCATGGTAGTGAGTGAGTGTTTGGCACCATAAGCGTTTTTGGGCAATGGGGCGTGGCCTGCATCACAAAGCAAGAAGTTTCCAGCAGAGTTGAGGTCCGTTGAGCAGGTGGCCTTCCAGCATCTCCCCCAAGGATTCAGGAAATGAGTGCATAAAAGTAAGGAACAGGACTAGAAACTAACGGGTCTGGGGAAGTGAGAGGCCAAAGCATGGCCAGCTAGCCCTTTGCAAGGAGGGCCCTGAAATCAACGCCGTGCCATGGGTCGGTATGAACAAGGGAAAGGATCGGCTCACAGTTTTGCGGCTAGGAGAAGCCCAGGCTCCAGGCTTCAGGGGCGGCGTTTTCTTCCCAAAACTGTGGTGTTCTGGGCTGGCTGCCGACGGTCCTCAGGCCTGAGCTTTCCCGTCACATGGAGATGCACATGGCGGCCTCTTCTCCTTTCTCTTGGGGCTACGTTGACGTCCAGCTCTCCTGCCCCCTCTGGCTTCCCCGATCTTCTTTCTGCTTGTAAAGGGCTCCAGGAACCTGGTGTTAGGCCCAGCTCAGTTGTGTTGGGGCCACAGCTCAATTTAACATCCTGAAGAGGTCCTAGGTACAACAGGTCCACACTCATGACAATGCGGACTGAGACCAAGAAGATGTCCACACTGGGGTGCACAATTCAGTCCACAAAAGTGACCAAGGAGACCTGAGCTCCGAGGGTGCGTGAAGCACTACCGAGGAGCTAACCTGCCCCGTCTGGAGGCACTTGCCAGGCAGGTGGCAGAGCAGGAGCCGGGAAACACACCCATTTGAGGTTCTTCTTGAAATCCTGGCTCTGTTCTCTGGAAAGCAAGGAAAGGGGATCCAGCTGCCAGCTTTCCTGGCACAGTGTCTGTCACATAAATTTGAATCGAATTGGGGTGTCCACGAGATCTCTGATTATCAGGGCAGTCCAACTAGTGAGCCCACACCATTATGACTTAAAACCCACACCTGTTTGCTAGTGCTCTCACCTTACAGGGGAAGGAGGACAGGCATATGGGGCTGCTCTGCCTGCAGGGTCCCGAGACCCAGCTCACAGGGGGCCAGAGGGAGAAGGGGGTGGACAGAAGGCAAACTTGTAGGGTGACGTCAAGCCAGGATAAAAAGCAAAGTGGCAACAATTTTTAAAGCATAAAGGCCATATGATATGCTTCACACTCCTCTAGCCAAAAAGAGCAGTGTGCATATCCAGCAGGAAGCGTCCCGGCCGTGGTTCTGGGAAGCTCACTCTTAGAGGAAGTTGCTCAAGATCAAACAAGGCATTAAAGGAACCACAAGAAGACTCAGAAACCCTTGACTTCCACCTGGTCCCTTGATCGTGCCAAAGCCCTAAGGTCGCGATTCTCATGTGACCCTGAAGCCAGAAAAGGGCTAAAAGCACGACAGGGGCATGGCCCGCTCGCCCTCCTGAGGGAAGGATTTCCCTTCCTAGCCCTAACGACTCTGACCCTTCCATGTGGCCCCTCATTATGGTTCTGTCACCATCTTTCAGAGGAGGCTAAGGGTAGCGCTGTTGACTCAAGGTCGTCTAACTAAAGTTTGTTTCTCACTGGGCCTCTGTGGGCCTCCACGGGTGAGGCCACGGTTCCCCTGGAGGAAATGCTGAACTCCATGTCACCGAGCTTGACAGCTGCTAAAGGGGGTGAGACCCAGGAAGGGCAGAGGAGAAAGGGTGGCACTCCAAGCGTGCTGGGCTGTCCTGGCTGTGTGAACAGTGTGGTGGAAAAGGGAACCGTTGAACAGGACCTCCTTGAAGCATCAGTCTACAGGGCTGAGGATGCCAGCATGATCAAGATGTTTTCCCCAAGCCATCGAGTGTCAGTGCATGGCAAGGAGCACAGAGAAAGAGTGTGCTGACAGACTAGGGTTCTGAACCTTGAAAAAACGAAAGGGAAGGAAGAGGCTCTTACTGCATCTTCTTCTCTGGACCAGCCTACATACTCCGGGTCACATTTTCCTCATGCCACTGGTGCTATTAAAACATAGACATGAAAAAACTCAATTGCAGATATCTCCTCCCCTATGCCGTCCATCTGCTGAGTTCTCCTCCCACACACTTAGAGAAGAAAACTGTAGCCTCTCTCAGGATGCGGTATTGCTCATTTTATAGAATGTGTGAAATGAGGAAATCTATGATGGGTCTCCATTCAGAAAGGCTTATGAGAAGTGTCAAAAAAAGACTTTCTGTACCATAGAGAAGGCTTTTCAGGTTGGACTCAAATTTCAAGCTCCTTAGCTCAACAAAAGGTAAAAACTTAAAAATATCACTCTCATCCCTGCCAAGTGGGTGGATCAAAGATGTCTTCAAGCAAGAGACCCAGATAAAGAGAGAACATCACTCCGAGGACAACTCCATTTCTGGGGTAAGAAACAACAGCAGTAGGCCTTTTTGCAGAATGGTAGACGGGGATAAAGCCACTCGGAAAGCGGTTGATGAAAGCTCTGCATTTATGGTGAACTTCAAGGTTTTTGCCTAAGTACAGAAAGGTTTCTGACTTTTTTAAAAAGCTTAAAATAGTTATTTCTCTCCATATATGAGTATCAGTCAGTTCCAAAGAGGAATGACTTAAGATGGTCCAGAGGATGCCCTCATAGAATCAGCAGGTCGTGAGTCCTTTAAGATGAGCAAGTGGTAATTCCCAACCCGGCTGGCTGAGGATATCATCAACTCCTGTGGAAGAAGAAATTAAAGTTTAGCCATCAGAGCACCATTACTCTATATTATGTGTGGTTCACTGCCTAACTGTGCTAAAGTCGACTGGATGGTGAATAGCCCGTTAGCTTGATTCTGTTTCAGATAATTTATTTGAAACCTCCATGGACAGGACACATGCTAGGCAGGCCCTGGAGTGGCAAAAAAACATGGTGCAGCCATTCTCAGAACCCTTTATCTGCACGAAATCCCTGGCGACTCCCCTCCTGATATCACTATGACGAACCAGGTAGAGCCAGGGGTCAGAGTGTGACCAGGGCGGCACCCCAGCTTCAGAGTTCTGCCACAGTGCGTTTTCTCCAATGCAGGTGCAGTATGTGGCAACACCATCCACTCTCTTCCTGAAAAGACAGTCCCATGAACTGCTTTGCCAATTGTTTTTAGAATCTATTTGGTAATCCAATACACTAAAATTAGAATTTTTTAAGTTCAAAGGAATTTTTTGAACCAGATATGTAAAGTATGTTTTGGACCCTCGAAAATTTTAAGGCGCATATTTTTAAATTGTGCTCATTAATTTATATTCTGTCAAAAAGTAGAGAGCCAGGGCTGTGCTGATGTTCCGTGATCAGACGACCCGGAAATCTGGGGATTTCTAGCACTTTGCTTTCTTCTTGGGGCAAATCTATGAGCTTTCATTAAAATTACAATCAGACTTCAATAGCTTGGCCATTTTCAGCTGTGAACACCAACCATATGCTTAAGCTGGAGCAAGTTCTGTTTCCCTGGGAGTGGGAGTGGAAAGAGGAAATGAACAATCAGATGGCTGGACCGCTGTTCAAAGAGACGACAGCACAGCAAGACAACCTTCATGCATTTCAGCTTCCAAGAGGTAAACAGAAAGAGTGAACACAACCGGAAGGCCTGGCGGTAGGCAAAGAACTTCAAGACACAAGGTCCCATTAAGAGCAAACACTTCTTCAGGAACAAAGGCATCCACTGAAAAAGGAAGTAAAATCATGGTGTTGGTGACCAGTAAACATCACCACAACAGTGGTGCTTCAAATAAAACAGTTGTTGGATGCAGGACAATGTCCCAATTCTCTGCATTATGACTAGAAAAACGAGAGGCTAAGCTCAGTCTACATGAACCAGAAGAATCCTTCCCGGGTCTCTGGTCCCCAAAGAAATATTGGGGTGACATTTTCTTCTGCTATCAATGGTGCCCAGGTGCTTCTCTAGGAATGGATCTGTGAAGAGAAGCTGAGAAAGGCTGCCTGGAAATGCAAAGTAACAGAGAGAAGCAAGCTTTAAAGAATCCACGTTGTGTGTCGCTCTGAAAGAGACTTTCTCCCTGGATTTTCTTCTCTGGGCATCAGAACCATGACTGTGAAAGACCAGTCGGGTTAGTGGCGGGTCCGCTTGGTGGAAACTTGGCTCTGGTGACCCTGCACCACCATCAAACACTCCCTGGTCCAGCTAGTTAGAACCATCCACATGCAATAGAGTGTGGACTGTACAGATCTTTATGGGGTCCTCGTTTACAGCTCCCCCAAACCAATCAACTTCTCACTTAGCTGAGTTGCAGTGCACCTACCGAGAAACAGGAAATTGATGTAAGCTGACCTCATGCCCTGGTCAGGATATGAGGGGTAGTCAAAGATGTATTTTGCCAAACCATTTGGTTGCCTTCTTTTCACAAGTTGTCTTGTTCTAGGTCAGCCCTTCCTTTGGCCTCAACACCAGCCTTTGCTTTGACCCTAAGTTTATTACCAAAACTATGTTTTGCCAAAATAAATGGCATGCAGCTCGGTTGGCAATTAAGAAATAAATGCCTGAATCAAGCAGGTCCTCCTGTCCTTCCACTCTCCACGGTATTTATTGGATGCTTGTCTGTTTCTCGTTTTCTTACTAAGCTGTGAAAGATTCTTCTGTGAGTTAGCGATTCTGTCTCACTAAAAATAAATAAATAAAATGGAAATTTATGTTCACAGAAAAAAAGTACATTAATATTTCCAGGGGCTTTATTCATAATCACCAAAAATTAGCAATATCCCAAATGTCCTTCACCGGGGAAGTAGGTAAACAGTGGAGCACCCATGTGATGGAAGGCTACAGAACAACAAAGAGAAGCCAACTACTGAAGCAAGCAGACTCAAAAGGCCACATGCTCTATGAGTCAATTTATATAACATTCTGGAAAAGGCAAAATCATAGGGGCAGAAAAAACCCATCAGTAGTCGTCGGTGCTGGGGAGGAGTTGGCTACAGAGGGACAAGAGAGAATTTGGGGAATGATGGAAGTGTTCTTTATTCGATAGTGGTGGCTGCACAACTGCCCATGCTTGTCAAAATACAAAGAACTGTGCAATAGAAAGGGTGGGTTTTATTGTAGACAAGTTATACCCTAATAAAAATGGGAAAAAAATAACTTCAAATGAGAAACACAACATAATAGTTAGCCCACAAGAGCAGAAGAGAAATAAGACTCATCCTGGATCTGAACTCACCTGTGGTTGATTCCATCCAAGTCTCCAGATTCAAGGGCCTTGCTAATGAGATTGAGAGGCTATAAGAAAAACCAAAGGAAGTTTTTAAAAATAACATGAACACGATGTCCACATCCCTCCACATTTGCTCCACATCGGTGGCTGCCATAGCTTGTCCCTGGAGGTCAGATTTGTGCGAGGGCGTGGGTGCCTACACTTCCAGAGGCTGTTAGAGGGGAAGGGTGGCACCACAGAAGAAAGGTGGCACTGGCAGGTGGGCTCTAGGCCGTCTTCGGCTCTGCTGCTGGAATGCAGGTGGGCAGTGAGCTGTGGTCTTGCCCGAGGATGGACAGAAGGCACCAGCAGGAGGGCACGGAGGGGCCAGCGGGGCTCAGCCCCTCTCTTTTCCACGCTGCAGGCTGGCCCCCCGCAAGCTCGGCCTGCCCTTTCCATAACTTTCCCCCTCCCCCCGACCCCCATCCTGGGTGACTGTAGCCTGGAGGAGACCCCGGCCTTCCCAGAGTTACCTGCTCAGGTGTGCCCTCCCAGAGGTACCTGCTCAGGTGTGCCCTCCCCATCACGGTTCCCACACCACAGCTTGAGGAAAGAAATCGCTTTGCATTCCTGTGTAAAGAACAAAGGCCGTCTTTTGATTTTTCAGGGGTATTGACAATTTAAAAAGCAATGCATTGCTGAGCCATACGGAAGCAGTTTACCTAGTTTTAACACAGTTTATTTTATAAGCAGAGAAACTTAAACCTAAGAAAGTGAAAGAAACAGGGTTTTTATGCTCAGTGGCCATAAATAAAGTTACCATTTGGGACTGAATAAACTTCTGTCAGCTCAGGTTGTACAGCTTTGTAGTTTTTCTCCCTTGTTCTCCATTCCTATGCTCTCTATACAAACGCTGTGGAAGGGTTTATATATTTAAAGTCTTAACATTTGCAAATGAATCCACAAGACACAAATCTAGCTCTTCTTTTCTTTCCAAATCAGCGAAAGTTCATAGTAATCCTATAAGACAACTTTTTCCAACTCCATTCAGTACCACCTGCACAATTTCTACCATCCCTGAGGCCACTCTACTGTCCTTAATATTTTTCTTTAGCTGAAATTTCATTAAAAGGAAACTTTATTACATAGACACTGAGGAAAAGATGGAAGAAGTTGCCTTGCCAATTTGCATACAGGGCAACACATTGCAGTGATGGAAGGCAAAACATCAAAAACAAACCTTTTGCATTTTTAAATTTTTTGATACCTCAATTTATTTTTACCTTAATTTTTCTAAATTAATATGTATTCTATATCTAACCTTTAAAGTCATCACTATATTCCATTTAACTATTAATGGAACCTGGCAATAAAGTGAGCTTCATTTTTGAAGAAGTTTTGGGTCACAGACAGGTTCAACAATGGCAGGGGAGGAATACTGGTGTGGGATGTTATTGACAGGGGACACATGGTTGGCAGGGAGTTCTCCAGGGCTTATACTCAAGGTACATAAAAATGTTTGGATATTTTCATAGTGGTTACAATTAAAAATAATAACTGAGGGAGTACTGAGTTTCTAGCCAGGAGAGCTCTATCACATTCCCTAAAGGAAGAGCAACAATCTCCCAAGTGCAATGGCAAAGACCAAAAAAGGAAGGAAGGTCCAACAATGAGCCCTTGATACTAATGGCTATGCTTGTAAGCCTGTGCACCTGAAATAAGAACAAGGCCTAGAGCTGCAGGGTGCCTAAGAGTTACCTCCTGAGAGCCTCTGTGTTGCTCAAATGTGGCCAGTCTCAAAGCCAAACTCAGCATGTAAAAGTGTTGCCTTCCCCCCAGCGTGGGACATGACTCCCAGGGATGAGCCTCCCTGGTGCTGTGCGATTACTACCAAGTACCAGCTGATGATGTAACTAGAAAATGACCTTGAATAAAAGGGTCAACTCAGACCCACAAAATATCTCAGTCTACATATAATACCAGGAGTTAAAAATGCTTTTTGACCTGAATCAAGGGGGAAATGGAAAGGACAAATGAGTTTATATGGCTATGAGTCTCCAAAAAGAGCCAGGAGGTTATCAGAGGGTTCACCCTTATGCACAACTCAGCAGAGTCCCAGAGACAGCTAAAGCAGATACAACCCCAGGTATTGGTTCTTCTGAAGGCTACAGAGACCCACAGGTTCTATGGTCATGGCAGATGGAGTTCAGTGCCATGTCACTTGGCCCTACTTTGGAGTTTGTGTTTCTGTGTGATGGAGCTGGACTCAGATGTCATCTTTGTCCACAAGCCTCTCCTGTTACTTTTATTGGATCTGTAGTTGCGCTGGGGTTTAGTGTATACCCAGGGGACCTGAATCTCTGGACTGACCATGTGATAGCCAGGCCCTGAGCCTCAACAGACTTGCAGCTCCTACACTCTGGTTTATTGGACTTAACCCACTCAGCTAACATGGAGGTGAAGAAAGTCAACCACCACACCAGGGAGCCAAGAGTGCCTACAACTGAAAGCAGGAGAATTGCATCCAGCATCCATGTGGAATCTAAGCCCCCTCTTGATATAGATGTGGAGTGGACACAACCATTCCAAGGTCCACAGGATGGAGGAATAGAGTATGGATTAAAGTGGGACTTACTGATACTCTATTCATGAACTATTGTGATTAGTAATCAAAGAAAATGTGGCATTGGTGTGGAGAAAGTGGCCATGGTGGCTGCTGGGGGTAGGGAGTGGGAGGAAGAGATGTGATGTGGGGGAATTTTCGGGACTTAGAGTTGTCCCAGGTAGTGCTGCAGGGACAGTTACCGAACATTATATGCCCTCCCATGGCCCACTGGGTGGACTGTGGGAGAGTGTGAGCTATGATGTGGACCATTGACCATGAGGTGCAGCGGTGCTCAGAGATGTATTCACCAAGTATAATGAATGTCTCATGATGATGGAAGAGGTTGTTGTTATGGGGGGAAGAGTAGGGGGAGGAGAGTGGGGGTATATGGGAACCTCATATTTTTTGAATGTAATATTAAAAAAATAAAGACAAAAATTTTTTAAAAATAAAAAATTTTTTTTAAAAAAGGAAACTTTATTGTTGTGGGAAACGACATACCTGTTCCTTATTGTAAATGTTACACCTCTTCTATTGTTGCAGCTGTTCCCTATTATCGTAGATGATGTTGCAGTTCTGATAGCAAACAGCTGCTTGGTAGTTTTCAATAAATACCAGGTGGAAACTAGGGTTGAGGCTCTCAGTTCCAGAAACTGGGAGTCCCCCAGTCCCACCTTTATCTCCTCTCTCGTCTCTCTCTCTGTCCTTTATTCCTGTAAGTTCTGCATTGCCTTCCCTTCAAGCCAACCTATCACTGAGCTGATCTCAGCACTTTATACTACTACTTAAAACAAACTAAATAATGGAGAGTAAACATATTACTCTTCAAATCTGAGAAAGTGCAAATCAGACCTTTAGACCGACATGTTCCTAACAGAATACCAGAGCCATTTCTAAGGAAGCCTTGCAAGCCAGGCCCAGCTGTGCAATGACCGAGCCTCCTTCCTTGTGAACGGTCAGAGCTTCCTTACCAATAGCGTTCCCAGCTGCCCCATCCCTCCCTCCTGTGAGCAAAGCTCACGGGGTCATCCCCTTTTTGACCTGACAGCAGCCAATCCCGAACCCCACGCAGCGCCCATCGCGCCCCCTGAGAACCGTTCACCAGCACAAGCCCGTAAATCTAATAAAAAATAGCTCCCGGGTTTTTTCAGAACCAAGGCAAAAGTTAAATCCGGCCAACTAGCACAGAATTATGCAACAGCCGCTTCAGAAAGTCCCTACCAAGATGCTGACCCTGAAAAGCCAATTAAGCCCCTCGTTAGGTCCACCCGGCCCAATTAGAAACAAAGCCCTGCTTACGCTTGGCCCATCCCTGCAGCCGGACAGGCCCCTGCTCCAGTGCCCAGTGCTGGCCACGTCCTGCTTTGTGCTTCTAGAACTGCCCACTACTCCCAGCTGCAAGCAGCTGCTGCGGGAACCGTGGGGTCCTCAAGAATGGGCTGGGACCTGCAGCTCCCCTCCCATCTGTCTTCCCACAAGCCTCCACGCTCCCAGAGGCGGATCCGGCCCCTGCTTGTGAGGGGCCCCCAGGCTGCTCCCAGCCCCCTCCCTTGCTAAGTTAAGTCATCGTAACTCAGCCACAGACATGTTCCTGGCCGTCTTCGGCAGCTGGGCTCCAAAAGCCCTAAGCTCAGCCTTTTCTGTCTTAGGTGCCACCATGCTTTGCTGACTTCTGCTCTCACCAGCCCTGTCGGAGAACGCCCAAGTACGCTCCCGCCCTTTGGCCGCATAGCACCATGGTCAAGAGCTCAGAGCCAGACCACGTAGGCACGTGGCCAGCGTCCAGGTGGAAGCACCCCTACTTGTTCCAAAGCCCAGCCGTCCAGTCTGTAAAATACGGCCTAATCGGTCATGGCGAAGAGGATTAAAGAAAGCAGTGCATAGGAAGGGCCCACCCCGCGCGGCCAGGGCACCAGCACCCTGTCCGATCATGTCGGCACCACTGAGGATAGATGAGGCTGTCTCTTGCAAGACTTACATTGTTGGGAGAATATCAGAGGTACTCATTTCTGGAACTTTCCAGGATGCATAAAATTCCAGAAGGATAGCGCTAGGCTGGCCCTTCCAGGGCCCAGGCCGACGTCCTCACCCAACAGAGGAAGCAGCCAAGGGCTGATGGGGGGAGGGTCCTGCCAGAGGCCACGGGGGGCCACGGGGTGGCTTCAAAGTATCCCTGTGCCTTCCTTGCCAACACACCCAAGGCCAAGGCTTGGATGAACCCTTAAATCAGACACAGCCTTGCACAGCCCTCTTTCCTGAAAACAGCACAGGGCAGTGCGTCGCTCTGTACCTGGTTCTAGTTTCCTACCAGCTCCCTTCAGCTATCCCTGTACAGCCCTGGTAGGAGAGCTCAGTCACGCTGCGCACGGAGACAGAAAATGTGACAATGTTTCTGCTTACCTCAGACATAATAAAATTGCTTTTAAAAGTGCATTATATTGTGATGCCACTTCTTTTTTCATTCCCCGACCTGGCCA
The DNA here is from genome assembly GCF_030445035.2 of Dasypus novemcinctus. Taxonomy (NCBI): domain Eukaryota; kingdom Metazoa; phylum Chordata; class Mammalia; order Cingulata; family Dasypodidae; genus Dasypus; species Dasypus novemcinctus. The sequence goes on along the minus strand of NC_080677.1, from coordinate 163,749,201 downwards.
CGTAACAATGAAATTAAGTTTTATGGCTAAGTGCTGGGACACAAAGTTTTTCAAGTTTTCTGAATTTAAACACAATCCAAAAGGAAATGCAGACATAAAAATCCTAAAAGAGAAAGAGTACATTTTAAAAATATAAATCATAACTGCCTCTTTAATTTTTATCAACTCTCTATACTGAAAATAATCTTTTTTTAAAGTGTACCGTAATTTTTCGTGTTTCCTTCTCTTCCCTGGCCTCAGGAAGTCAGAGTCAAACCCAGAGCTCATCTCAAGGCAAACCCTCAGCCACGACAAGCCCGTGGCCTCTGCTACAATGTCTTCTTGCCCTCTCTTCTAATGCCTTCTGCCCCCGGAAATTTCATCTTTCAACTCCATCATTTGTTCTCCTCTTTGGAGACCCTATTGAAGGACTGGCTGCTGGCACAGTTTGTACCCTCGAGGGGCTCACAATTAGGACTGGCACAGTTTGTACACTCGAGGGGGTGGTAAGACACACACAACCACATGTGGCCGCTGTGATGGCGTGAGAACATGCTGGAGAAAGAGCCACTGCCCACACTGAGGGTGTGGAGGCAGAGAAGGAAGAGAAAAAAGACATCTATTACATTTATCATAATAACTCAGCTCCTCTTGGAAAGCAGCCAAGGTGTAAACAAGCAAAATAATAAGCACGATGCTTTCCTTATCTCTTGGAGGCCTTGAACTCTTTCAAAATATCTAACCCCTGCCTAGTTTATTACTACAGCCTTGGATAAAATGTGCGTGTCAACAGAACACAGAGCCAAGGCTTGACTCGCCAGCCCTGGCTCGGCCAGAAGCCGTGCCACCGTGCTGGCCCTTCTGCTTGTGGCAGATGTCCGTCTGTAATGGGAAAATGGGGCTCGAGTCTCATTTCAATATGGTGGCTTATTCATTTAGCTTATGCATTGGTCTGTGCCCCCAAAACAGGGGTGGACGAGGACTCGCACTCAGCTTCCAGCTGACAGCAGCTGCTGGCTGCAGGCACAGGCTCTCAGGTGCTCAGACTGGGGCGGAGTCATTCCCTCCTCCAGGTCGGAATTCTAGTGGGTGACGGTCAGGTGCATGCACTGCACCTGGAAGCAGTTCCCACCGAGGCCGGGGGCAGCGGGACTCTGCCCGTCCCCTCTTCCAGTGGGCAATGTCTGGGGACACTTTTGATGATTCCAACTGGGTGGAGGGAGCAGGTGCCCCTGGCACCCGGTGAGTAGTGGCCAGGGAGGCTGCTCAGTGCCCGACAGTGCCCAGGGCACCCCACCGGAGAGGATGAGCTGGTCCCGCGGGCCCACGGTGCCCTAGGAGTCGCATCACCTGGGGTAACGGCGCCCGGCCATGGAGCGGGACCTGACGTAGTCACCCGTCGCCGCCATGCCATCAGCTCAGACGGCCTGGCTGCGGTGGCGTGACCAGTTGGGGCTTTCTCTCCCTGCTCTTGCTCCCACATCGTCTCTACCCCCCTCACAGACTCCCAGACAGCCGGGATGCCAGGACAAACAAGAATCGCCTTCCTGGCCCCACCAGGGACAGAGCTCCTCCCAGAAGGACCCATCTGCACTGGGCAAGCAGGAAGCATGGTGACGTGGTCCAAGTTATCAGGTCTTTAGAAGTGTCCCCTCATTACGTGGGTTTAATAAGCAGGAAACCGGCTGAATTAGTCTTGAGCTTCAGAGCTATAAATATTCTTGCCACCGGGATTTCCCACCGGCCCTGGGGTCGACGTGAGGCTGATTTACCCGGTCGTCTCCCTTCCTCCTGAATCGAAACCCTGTGAACCTCTGGCCCCAGCCCCCTCCCCAGTAAAGAAGAGCAGAGCTAGCCCTGCAGATGAGGTGTGAGTACAAAGCAAGCGTGGACGGAAACACTCCCTGTCTCATGTTCTACAAAGATAAGTCATCCATCAAGCGCTTCCGCTCCTTTGGGAAGGAGCAGGCCATCTGCTTTCCAGACTTAGGGCCCGAGAAGGTTTCCAAATATTCCTCCTCCGATGTTCTGCCCGCTGAGATTAGCCAGGGAGGGCGAGCTGTCTGGAGGCTTTTTCCACGGAGGAGCCCCTTCTCGTGGCCTCCCTTCTTGCTTGGAGCCAGCCTGCGGTGTCTGCTAGCCTGCAGGACAGTGGCGGGGCTGCTCAGGGTTCAGATTTTTCCTAGGGAAGAAAGAAGGGGCAGAAAGAAGGGGTAGCCATATGGGGTTTGGGTCCTAATCTTTAATCACTTTTTAGTTTTGATTTCTCATTGCTCATATGACTATGGCCCACACAACACATTGTTTTATGAATATGGAAATGAATAACAGAACAAAGAATCCATCATCCCACTCACAACTGCCAGTTGGTGCCCGAAGGAACTGGAAACCAACTGCTTACACAAAGAAAGAAAAGAAGTAACTTGCTAAACAGGCTTAAAAGTACATCCAAACCCCGTGTTTCAGAGCATCAAAAGGAAACCATAACAGCATTCTTCAGATGAGAACAACTTCCAAAAAGCTCACCACCTCATTCATTCATTCATTCATTCATTCATTCATTCATTCGAAACAAACAGAAAAATTCTACTATGCAGAAAAATGTTTTGTTACTCTCCAGAAAACACAAATATAAAGCAAACAGGCCTGTCCGGGAGGAGGAAGCAGTCTGGTTTGGAAACCCCACATATAAACCAGTGGTTTTGATGTAGGATGGGGAGAGGTGACAAGTGGTCACCCTTGGGAAGGAGAGGTGACAAGTGGTCACACTTCCAGCTCCTCCCAGGTGCTGTGACTCATCACACAGGACCCTGCACACCTTGGACCCTGGTCTCTCTCCTCTTGTTTCCTGAATTTTCCCGCCCACCCCGCTGGAGCCGCAGCACAGTGCCACCGCCACACTGCACGTCGCTTTTCCCTCTCCCCGGTACGTGCGTCCTGCCTCCCTTGCCTGTGAACTGCCATCCAGCTGCCCTCTTGCAGGAAACCTCCAGTCACTCTCTTCCTGTGTCTGCTTTAGCCCCAGCCTCCCATGGTCCTTGCACCCATCACATGGGACAGTAAGCGCGCGTTGATTTTCCTCCCCAACTGAGCCTTGGGTGCTGGACATCAATGCTGAGGAGCAAAGGCAGTTGGAGGAAGGGAGAGTAAGAGAGCCTTCGTAGGTCCCTCACTGTGCAACCAGAAGAAGCAGGGTTTGGACATTCGGAGTCAGAAAGTGTCCTCCGTCAGACGGAGGGAACGCAAGCAAGGGCTAAGTTAGCTGGAAGACGGGAACGTGTTGAGGAGGCTGCCTCCACCGAGATCGTCCAGACCCAGGGAGCTCTACCAGTTGTCCTCATAGTCTATCCCCTTTGTCCTCACAGCAGTACATGGTGAGCCAGGCGGTTTCTTCAGGAGAACACGTGAGAAAAGTAAACCAAGGCTGTATGCTGGAAAAGTGGTTCTGATTGGAGCATTCCCAACCCCTGGGGAACATTTGTAAACATCTGGTGGTGGACTGGTTGTCAGAGTCCCTGAGGAACTGTTGTGGATTGACTGGTGTGCCCTCAAAAGATGCATGGAAGTCCTAATCTCCAGTCTTTCCGAATGTGCCCTTGTTTGGAATGAGGGTCATGCCAGATGAGGCCAGGCAAGTTCACCTGAGTCATACTGGATGGGGGTGAGCACTTCATCCACCATGAATGGTGCCCGCCTAAGAAGAGGAGAGGAGCCAGACACACAGAGAAGACTGTGTGCCAATGGAGCCGGACATGGAGTTATGCCACAGCCTGTCCGACGCCAAGGATTGCGGCCACCACCAGAAGCCAGGAAAGAAGCATGGAGCAACCCATGCCCAGGTTCCAGAGGGAGCACGATCTGTCCATCCTTGATTTCTGACTTCTACAATGCAGAGCTGTGAGATGACAAATGTCCATTGTTTGAAGCCACCTAGTTTGTGGTTCTTTGTTTCAGAAGCCTCCAGAAACTAGGCAGGATCCACGCATGGCGACGCTCACGGCAGTCTTCTCCAGCAGAGGTGTCTTGTCTGAAATGCCATCATGGCCCAACCAAGCATCCCTGAAGGCCACTAAGTCGGGTGAAGGAGTTGGAGCATGATTCGTCAGCTGATGAGTGAGGGCTAGAAGCAGGCACATGCTATGAGGAGAATAGTCACCTCCTACCCATCTCCCATCGGGAGCAGCCTAGGGAGGAATGGCTGTGGACTTGAATTACCCACCCTCCCTCACCAAGCTTACCTGGAGATCAAAGCATCCCCCAGATGTGCCCTGTGAGCAAACCAAAGGTCCACAGGGAGAGTTGTTGGGTCTCCTCAGGCTCTTCAGAGAGACAAAAGGAAAAAAAATTTGTTTTACTCAGAATTGGAATTAAACTTGCAAAAACATTTTTATTGCTTTTGGAAAAGTCTCCACATGAGCAACTTTGCAAAAGATGCCTCATTGCAGACACTGGAAGCCAAGCCCAGTCCCAGAGGTATTACAGCAAGGATGGTTTGATTTCCCTGCAGCTCCCCAGCAGCCCTGCCAGCAGATGGCACCGTGAGCCCAGGCCTCAGCTCCCGGAAGGGCAGGGCTAAACGATTCTGTTCTAACTTGGGCTGTTTGGGCAGCAGGTACAGCCCTGAGAGCCTCAGGTATGGACACTTAACAGTGGCAACTTCAAAATAATGGCTGCTTCTTCTAACGAGTGACCAAAAATGGAGCTGAGTATTGGAATCGGGAGAATAATTTAGTAATTTGACAAATTTGGTAGACAAATTTATACATTAGAGTGGTCCCGACGGTACATTTTCAAAAGCACTGTGAGGTAACATAACCCTCACACAGCTGCATAATAAAGATATAAAATACCCCACCTGGGACAGTCAAATGGCAGGAACCACGTTCTAGAATTTCACACCACAGACTCAATTTTGCAGTTCACATTTGCCCAAGTGGAGAAAGTCTGTCTGTTTTCAACTATGGTCCTTGCCTCTACATGTTTGTTTTTCTGGGCTTGGAGGGGAACACTAAAATAAAGCTGGTTAATGTCCCCCTTATCCCCACCGGAATCCCAGTACCAGCAGCTGGCCCAGCCAGCGGCACGATGTGCTGATGACTGAGTTAGGGTGCACGGGGAAAGGGTTAGAGGTGAGAACTGCTGCAGTGAAGAAGTTGGGTATTTTGTGCCTCTTTTTAAAGGCCTCTCCCTATATTTGCAGGTGCTAATAATCCTGACATTGGGTGACTCACAGTGAAGTGCTCTCTGGAGTTCTTCTTTTGGAAATCCGAATCAACAAGCAGGAGAAGGGCGGGTGGAGACTAGCTTTAATTGGATTACTTAGTTACCTGGAAATTCGAATTGCTAGAAAAATACTGTTAATTTGAGTTTCAGATATACCATGAATAATGTTTGAGTAGGAAGTGTGTTTCAGGCAGTAGTTGTGCAGTATTGCGTGGAACATTCTTCAACTCAAACATTATTCTTTGGGTATCTGAAATTCAAATTTCCCTGAGCAACTGTGTCTTTCTTTGCTAAGCCTGGCCCTTCCCAATTAAGATGAAAATTCAAGGAGCAGAGAGAGCCTTTGCCTCCCACATCACGACGCGCTGAAAGAGAGCGGTGACTCCATTTTTCACAACAACAGCAGAGCGCTTTGAATTTCTATTTAGCTTTGAGGTAAATGTATTTATATTTGAACACAGGTATGCGCTGATGTTCTGGGAAGTCACATCACTAAAACCCATGAGGCACTGACAGATGGAAGGTTGCCAATTTTTCCTCCCGCCTCTGCTCCCACCCCCACCAGTTACCCGTGGACAAGACCAGAGCCCCTCACAAGCAAGCAGAGAAAGGAAAGGTGAGCAGAAAAGTTGACTCCTCGACTTGTCCTTCCAGAATTAACGAGTTACATTTTTAAGTCTTAAATGGGAATGTTTCCTTAACTAAAATCTCTGCTCAAAGTCTTATAGAAGTAGGTAGTATCCAGGGTCCATCAACCAGGACTCAGTGTGACAACTGTTGGTATGAATTTGGAAGAAAACAATAATAAACGACATGCTGCACTACATTGGAATTTCGCTGCTTTGTGAAAATGAAGCAGTCGCTGTGGCCTCCAGTGGTTTCCCAAGTACCGTGTGCTGCTCAAAAAGCACAGATAAATCCCTCCGCCACCACAGCCCGCTTTGAACTCCTCTCTGGTTATGTCTTATGACGCCCTATTAGGGTCTTGAGACACACAAGACAGCATGTGCGAAAATCAGCAAGTGAAAATCCTGAAGATGGACACAAATATCATGACAGACTGTCCTCGTGAAACAAAGGGACACTGTGCTGCCACCAATTCTGCCTCTTGAGGATGGCAGCCCATGGCCGCGGGTAAAGCCAGAAGATACAAACCCTCCAGATTCTTCCCGCGCTGCCTGGCTCACACGCCAGCCAATTACGCACAAGGAGATGGCAATAAACGGAGTTTCCTACCCTGGTTTCCCAGATGGTGTGCAGCAAGCCACCGCTGTGGCTCCCGAGGGACCACACAGCGGCTGGGAGGTCTTAAAGCAAAGGTAACTGAGGTACAAAACTGGAGTTAAAGAGTTTTGGTGGCATGGCAGAAGGTGCTGGGCGAGTCACCTGTTTAGAAAGGGCTGAGACCAGAAATGAGCCTCATAAGTTGGTACAAACGAGAGACTTTCTGCTGGGATAAAGGCTCAGGGCTCCAGGGAAGAAACCCCCACCTCAAGCCTTGGGTGTCACTACCTTGACAGAAAGGTGACTGTGCAAACGAAATTCATGGAAACAGACTGGACGGCAAAGAGAAATGCTCGTTACTACACACTTACCGCGGTTCAGTGCAGTTCAAGTCAACAAGCGTTCAGTAAGGTCCAGGTGGGTTTCTAGTTGCAGCAATTACTGAGGCTGTAGCACAAAATGCAGGATTTCCCCAGGCCTTTTTCATCCACTTATCTTCCAAAACTAAAAATGTTGTCCTCTTTGGACATTAGACCTAAATTTAAAATGGATTGAAAAGGAAGCCAGTCATAAAGGCTCACCCTAGGAGCTGGATTTAGAAGAGTTTGCACATTTGAGCTTTGCTCTGGAAAAAAAGGGACAAAAGAGTCCTTGGGATTAAACCTCAGGATTTGTCAGCAGGAGAACTCTGTCCATTTTCAATGTCCTCCTAGCGCGTAAGACAAAAATGGGAAGTCTAAGGTAGCAAGATTTGACACCACGACTCTTGTAATTTTTTAAAAACCCTTTAAAACCCACAAATATCTTAGAAATAACTGGCAAGCTCAAATACAGTGCACTGGGACTTTGGTAAGGCTCTGCTACCAGGACATGAAAGATGCAAACTCCTTTGTATTGAGCCAGTCGAGTACATGATCACAGGTAAGAGTTCAGCTGGGAGACCCGTTCATTCCTTATGTCCACTCACTCACACTTCACGGACATCTGTCCAGGCTGCCCAGCGTGGCGGTATTAGACTTACACTACCCCTCAAGAGCCTTTCTGCAAAAGGTCTGCTTAGACCTGTAGCTTCTGTAGCTGCATCTCCTTACCTAGAAGGTAGAAAAGAACTGCCACCTCATACAGGCAACCAGCATATTTCATGTAGAAAATGTATCAGAAAAGCTACCACCATCTGTTTTTCGCTTTCAACTCCTGCCGTCTACACTGAGAACTGCCTCACCAGCTTTCCTCCTGAACTATAGAATCGATCTTTTAAGCAAATACAAGTCTACATGTCATTTAACTTAAATTTAACAAACCATAGACTATTGGGCTTGCATGTGTAAGTTGTAAAATATTTGAAGGCCTTGGTGGAATTTGCTTCTATGCTCAAGGTTTTCATCAGTTAAGAATGTGCAAATAGGCGAGCATTGTACAGCTACCATTTCAGCTGCTTGTTTATCTGTTTTTTCCTGGCTGTCTGAAGCATTCTTCCCAGCACTCAATACTTTCCGTGACACCTACTCTTCCATTCACTTCCACATGGTTTTGTTTATTGGTTTCTTTCCCCTTGCAGGGGGGAGTGGCCGCTTCCTCTCTTTACTCTCTTTTCAGAATTGCTTTCAGGAATTATGTTGCACTTTCTCCAAGTTTACTGATTAGGGGGTGTGTATCCACAATCACCGATTGTGACGGGCACACGATTTGTACTGCGTAAATAGGACTTTGCCTCCATTACAGCCTCTTTCTTGCCTCTCCTTGTTGCTCCAATGTACAGCACATCTGCTGCAGAATGGAGGAGGATGACAAAAAAGTAGATGAATTCCATTCATCAATTGGGGGCCTTTAAATTGGAACCCTTAACTTGATTGATATTTCATTTCTATGTTTCAGGAATCAGTGCTTTCTAGATAATTCAGCAAAGAAACATTAGTTATCCTTGTCATTTAACTTAATTCTTACCTTGTGAACATTTCCTTCAAAAAGGCAAGTAGCAAAAAATAAATAAAAATAAAATTCTTACTTCTCAGCAGGGAGATGAGCAAAATCAAAATGTCCTCACCTGTTTTTCTTCTCAGTTCTTTTCTAGACACTTTCCACATTCTCATCATGCTGTGGATTTTTGTTTCCTGCAGGACAAAGGGGCATGAGGAAACGTGGGGAATTGTGGATATGCTCATTCTCTTGATAGTGGCCATGGTTTCGGGGGTGTAAACATGTGCCAAAACTTATCACATTGTGGCCTTCAAATCCGTGCAACTTATTGTCTGCCAGCTGCACCTCAGCAAAGCTGCCCAAGAATAAACATGCCCGAGGGTCTCCCTCTCTGCCAGCTTGAGTCTTGGCATGCACCTCATCGTATTTCTGGGTCCATCTCCACCACTGGGCTGTGAGCCAAGTAGGGAAGCAGCCAAGACGGTTTGGGGGTGCAGCAACCAGGACCCAGTATGACCCCAGATGGGGTTCAGTAACTATGGGCTGAATCATGGTGGGATGTCCAGCAGTGAGAGCCAACATTTCCAGTGTCCAGTATCTGCCAGACACTCTTCTAAGCACTCGTCATGGGTCAACTCTTTTGTGGCCATGGTCAGTCTTTAAGTCTAGTCCTGTTATGACCCACTGCACAGATGAAGAAATCAGCCTCTGGCTCCAAAGTCTGAGCTCTCTTTACTACAAGCCCTAAACAACCTTTTTCACTGTGTTCAAAACAAATGCAGCTCCTCCAGGATCTACAGCTAGGACCTTCGAGCCTGAAGTGTGGGTTGACAGAGAAACTCAGGAGAAGATGTGAGCCAAAAGTCCAGATGGAGAGCACTGGACTTGGGGTTAGAAAAGCCAGCATTAAGCCCCAACCCTGCCATCCAGAATTACTGCAAAGATCCAATGAGGAAATGAGTACAACCTCTACGCAAATGGAATGGCATGGAAATTGTACTCTAGGACTAATCCATTTGGACCGTAAGAGGTCGATGATGGAAGGAAGCTCATTTGGTGCCGCTGGTTGAATGGCTGATCATCTCCTCTCTGTTGCAAGGACAGACCAAGATTTCATACCGCAGCCAACACGAGAGACAGGAGTCTCTTGTGGCACCTCGCAGAGGCATTGCTGCCACATGGCCCAGGTAGCTCTTCTTTGAGGACGTTCTTGGTTTATTCCTTTGTGGTCATGAGGTTCACGAAATGGGTCGCTTGCTTTCGTTGACCCTTTTGGTCTCCACTGTCCTGCTTGCTACTTTGTGTTAAATGTTCAGTTATAAAGGCATTGAGCATGGTCCACAAGCACCCAGCACGACATCAGTCATCAACTCAAAGCTGGACGAGTGGGACTGGAAGACAGCCACACTACAGAATCGCCATGGAAGGATGCCAGCTGGCATCACCACAGTTGCTGATGTTTCCTGTTCTCCAAGTGGAGTTCTAAGGAGCCATGCTGGGCCATCGGTTCTATGGGAAACCCTCACCAAAACACAGGTAAGGTTAAGCCTCTACAGGGAAGCAGATTTGGCTCACCTGATACAGTGTCTGCCTACCATATGGGAGGTCCAGTGTTCAAACCCAGGGCCTCCTGACCCATGTGATGGGCTGGCCCTCGCACAGTGCAGATTGCGCAAGGAGTGCTGTGCCATGCAGGGGTGTCCCCCATGTAGGGGAGCCCCACATGCAAGGAGTGTGCCCCACAAGGAGAGCCACCCCGTGTGAAAAAAACACAGCCTGCCCAGGAGTGGCACCATACAGACGGAGAGCTGACGCAGCAAGATGACTCAACAAAAAAGACACAGATTCCCAGCGCTGCTGACAAGAATACAAGCAGACACAGAAGAACACACAGTGAATGGACACAAAGAGCAGACAATTTATTTTATTTTAAAATAAATTTTAAAAATAAATCTTTAAAAAAAAAAAAAGGCTCTACTATAGGATTTCTTAGAACATAAACTAGCCAGGGAAAGACGGAGCATGGAGCACATCCTAAAACATTTTCTATCTTATCACATTGTGATAAGGTGCTGAGGTGCAGCTGGGGACAATAATCATGAGACTAACGTTTCATGATTAGAAATGTTCAAGTATTTTGAAACTCAATTGATTAATGCTGAGAGACAATGAAGGACACAATCGATCAGTGAAAAGAATACAGTGTTTTGAATCAGAAGGGTTTAAATGATGACTCGAAAGTTCATCATTAAGTGACATGGGATACCACTGGACACCCACTAGGATGGCTATTATATTAAAAAATGGAAAATAAATGTTGGCCAAGATGTGGAGAAATAGGAACCCTCATGCATTGCTAGTGGGAATGTAAAATGATGCAGTGGCTCCAGAAAACATTTCAGCAGTTCCTCAGTAAGTTAAACCTAGAATTATCATCTGACCCAGTCATTCCACTTCCATGTATATGCCCAAAAGAATTGAAATCAGGCACTTACCATATAAACGTACACCCAAGTTCATAGCAGCATTGTTCACCATAACCAAAAGGTGGGAACAACACAGATGCCCATCCACAGAGGAATGGAAAAGCAAGATGCGGTGTATCCATATTACAGAATAGTATTCAGCCAGGAAAAGAAATGAAATTATGACACATGCTACATGAATGAACCTTGAAAACATTATGTTGAGTGAAATACGGCCAGACACAAAAGGACAAAAAGGGTAGTGTTTTAGACAATATTATTCTCTGCTTCCCAGTTCACCACAAAGCACCCTTCTCTTTAACTTCCATCACTGCAGAAATCAACAGCTTCTCCAAGGAGTTTTCCACTCCTTTATAATTCATACTAAAGTGTTAGTGATAAATGCCAGCATATTTGATGTTCAAATGGTTTAAGGCAGAATATGTAGAAAGAGATTATTTAAATAGTTTGGTCGGGCAAATTATTTAAAGCACTGTCACTAATGATTTCAAAAAGTTTCTCGCATAAGATTAAAGTTGTTTTTTAACATTAATCCTCAATATGTCAAATCAATACTCACATGCAAGAGAGCTTGTACATTTAAACTCTTCCCCCTCCAAATCTTCAAAATAGATAATACTTTAAGAGAAATGGAGAAACTGAAATAATTTACAATTGAAACTCTTGATCAGCTAAGCACTAACATGCCTGAAGGACTGGAAAATATTGTTTATTCCAGGGCCAGTAAACCACCGGGAGTGAATTCAAACCACAAACAATTCTTAATCATGTTGAGTAACCACAGAGAAAAAAGATATCTATCAGAGAAATCAGAAGAGCTAACAAAATGGCCATTGAGCATCAGCCTCTACTATGGACTATCACTTTTTATTCATGCTCTTAATGCAACAAATTTAATCACCATAGATGATGAAAAACACACTGTGGTCAAGGATGCCATGCCCTTGCATTGTTCTCCAGTTGTTTCACCAGTGCTAATGAATAAACCCTCCTCAAATGGAGAACTCACTGAGGATATGGATTATTTATTTACTTATTTAATGTAACAGGCATGGACTAGGTAATGATAAAGCACTTTGTAAATCAGTTGATGGATTGATCAATTTTGCCCCCTGGGTAGAATGAATATAATTTATCATCCAAACCAGGAAAACTTTGAGTGAAAGAAAACACTAAAATAATATCTTAGAATATTTTTGTTTATTAACAAATATTCATATTGGACCTATAAAAATAGTCTACTCAAAACTCTTTTGAGGGAAACAGATGTGGCTCAGGCAACTGAGCTCCCACCTGCCACATGGGAGGTCCAGGTTCAGTTCCTGGTGCCCCCTGGAGAAGAAACACAATGAGAGACACAACAAAGCAGGGAGTGGAGGTGGCTCAGGTGGATTAGGCACCTTCCTCCCACAGGGAAGGTCCCAGGGTTCTTTCCTTGTGCCTCCTTGAAAGAGAAGACCAGCACCCAACAAATGGACACAGCAAATGCAAACAACAAGGGGGCAGGGAGAAATAAATAAATAATAAATAAATAAATAAATAAATGCTATTTTGAAAATAAAATTATTCTTAAAAGTACAAATAACTTACACCTATGTCCATTACAAAAAACTTTAAATCTTGATACCACTTATCTTCAAGTATTAATAAGTATATCCACCTATTTTAACCAGTTTCCTCAACATGTCTATGTTAAATACTGCTCACTGGCAATTTTCTGAAGAATGCATTTTTATGGTCTTTTATTTTTATTTGTTTATAAGATTTCCTACAATCTTCTTCAAAGTTACTTCATGGTTAAGAAGTTGGAGATGGTTTATACTCCAAATAACTCTATTTTGTATGTGCTAAAGTACTTGACAAACACAGAACAAACTCTACTAGATAAAAAAAATTCTCATTCTTATTTTATTCCTATAGAAATATGTGAATGTTTAAGCTTGAACATTTTCATAAATACTGATTGTGTGTAGTGAGTTAAGCACCCCAATTTAGACATGTTCTTTATGATAATATGCATTCCTGTGTGTATGAACCCATTATAAGTAGGATCTCTTGAAGATGTTTTTAGTTAAGCTGCGTCCCAACTAAAGGAGGGTGGGTCTTAAACCCGATTATGGAAGTACTTTAGAAGCAGAAGAAATTCAGACATAGTCAGAAAAACCCACAAAGAGGAGCTAGAAGCCAGAAGTCAATGAAACGGGAAGAGAAATGAGAGCCCATCACCACGTGACACGAGGCAGCGAAAGAAGCCAAGGCACCCGAGGTCGCTGGCAGCCGAAGCCCAAGAACAGTAAGGGTTTGGGGAGAAAGCACCGTCTTGCTGCACCTCAGTTTTGGACTTTTCCTAGCCTCAAAACTATGAATGAATAAATGTCCATTGTTTTAGCCAACCCATCAAGTCGGGTTTGTGATAGCAGCTCAGGAAATCTAAAACATTGACTTTCTGCCTCTTTTTAAGCACTTTTCTTCAACAAATAGTTAAGATAAAACTTTACAAATAAATTAAATTGGGTATATTTCCTGATTCTTTTGAGTATTTTTTTTTTGTCATTGTTAATACAAGTTTTTCTTTGGCTGTATACACAATTTAAGCTATTAAAATTTGTACAATATTTACAAATTAAATAATCATCTGAAACTGTCTCCAGCAACCCTTGTAACACAAAGCCAAGGGGGAACAAAGACGGGCAGGTGTGCCTTGGCTCCTGTGGTCCGTACCTGGCCAAACGCCTTTTCTAAACTGGAAAGGCCAGGAGTCTGGCACACCTGCTGCTCTATCTTGGGTCAAGCATTCAAATTCAAAAGACAAAATTTAAGCCAAAAGGCACCAGGAAGGAAGGAACTCCAATTCTTCTAAACTCAGGAAAAGTTCTACAAGTTGAGAAGTGGCCTTCCTCACACTCAGGTTTGCAGTGGTTAAGGAGCAGATGCACTGGGCCTCGGCCTGGAATGAGGCTGGGCAGTGGCTGCTGTGTGAGATGGGGCAGTCTCACATGAGAGGAGCCACAGGGGGAGAGGGACCTAGGGGAGGGGCGGGGCAGGGTCCCTCAGTGCCGCCTGCCTGCCCCCCCTCCTCCTGGCACTCCTTTTCCTGTCTTTTGAGTATTTTCCAAAATTTAGATGCTGCATAATTTTAGGCCTTCTAAATTTCATTTCATTCTTACATACAAAATATAGCTACAACATTAAAAATGAAGCTCCATCAAAAGTCTTGCCACAAATCAAGATATTTCAGGTTCTTCTGAGGGCTACAGATCCCCCAGGTTCTATGGTCATGGCAGATGGAGTTCAGTGCCATGTTAGTTGGCCCTTCTTTGAAGTTTGTGTTTCTGTGTGATGGAGCTGGACTCAGATGTGATCTTTGTTCACAAGCCTCTCCTGTTACTTTTACCAGAACTGTAGTTCTGGGGTTTAATATATACCCAGGGGACCTGAATCTCTGGACTGACCATGTGACAGCCAGGCCCTGAGTCTCAACAGACTTCAGCTCCTACACTCTGGTTTATTGGGTTTACCACACTCAGCTAACATGGAGGTGAAGAAGGTCAACCACCACACCATGGAGCCAAGAGTACCTACAACTGAAAGCAGGAGGATTGCATCCAGCATCCATGTGGAATCTAAGCCCCCTCTTGATATAGATGTGGAGTGGACACAACCATTCCAAGGTCCACAGGATGGAGGAATAGAATATGGATTAGAGTGGACTTACTGATATTCTATTCATGAACTATTGTGATTAGTAATCGAAGAAAATGTAGCACTGATGTGGAGAAAGTGGCCATGGTGGCTGCTGAAGGTGGGGAATGAGAGGAAGAGATGAAATATGGAGGCATTTTCAGGACTTTGAGTTGTCCTCGGTGATGCTGCAGGGACAGTTACCGGACATTGTATGTCCTCCCCTGGCCCACTGGGTGGACTGTGGAAGAGTGTGGGCTATGGTGTGGACCATTGACCATGAGGTGCAGCAGTGCTCAGAGATGTATTCACCAAGTGCAATGAATGTCTCATGATGATGGAGGCGATTGTTGCTATGAGGGGAGGAGTGGGGTGAGGGGGGTGGGGGGTATATGGGGACCTCATATTTTTTAATGTAATATTAAAAAAAATAAAGACAAAAAAAGACATTTCAAAGAACAATTACAGAATTCTATATTTCTCTTTGCATGCTCTCTTTTCAATTATGAGAATCAGCTAAAATACCCATGACTCAAAACTTTTTGATCCTCCATTCATTGAGTACTTTGATTAAAAACTTACAACTAAGTATAAGTGCATAAACATTTAGGATTATAATGTTTTCCTGATAAACTGACCTTTTATCACTGTGAAACATCTCAATCTCTGATATCCTTATGTTGAAATCCGATAATTAATTCAATCATACCAACTTAATTAGGCTTATTCTTAATATGTTTTTCTATTCTTTTACTTTCAAATTATCTGTATTTATAGTTGTAAATTTCTCATAGAAACATACATTTGGGTGTTACAGTTTTACCCATTCTGACAATGTCTGCCTATTAATTGGAGTGTTTAGTCCATTTACAGTTATATAATTATTCATATGATTGGATTTAAGTCTACTATATTGCTGTTAGTTTTCTATTTGTCCCATCTTTTTTGTTGCTCTTGTTTCTATTTGTCCTTTCCTGACTTATTTTAAATTATATTTAGTAGTCCATTTTAATCTATTGATGTCTTAGCTATACCTCTTCATATCACTTGTATGTTTCTGCTTGGGTCTAGGATATACATGCTTAATTTACCAGAGTCTGCTTTGACTTAATATTGTACCACTCTATGTAAAATGTAAGAATCTTAAAACAGTATAATTCTGTTTTCCCCTTCATCCTGTACTAGTGTTATCATATATTGTCAATGGTATGCTGAAGCTGGTTTATACCAGCTTCCAGGAACTTTATGACCTGCTTGACATAACATTGGGAGCTTGAAATCAGTCAAGGTGGGAATATTTACATCATGTAAATTAGAAAGTGCTATAAATTAGCACATGCTTCCCCACTCCCCAACAAGAGTCAGGTATTAATATTTAACAGCACACCGCTACATATTTTACTTTTACTTTTGTTACAAATCTCACAACACAATGCTATTTATTTGTCCACACATAGCTGGTTTTGTTTTTGTTTTTTTAAGAAATTAAGAAATACAAAAAGAGTTCTTATCTATTCACCCAATCCATATTTTCCTTTAAGTCTTTGAACGTATTTGTAAGAGCAGTTTTAAAGTCTTTATATGCTAATTACAACATCTACATCATCTGTTTTATTGACTTTTTTTTCCTTGATCATGAGTCAAATTTCCCTCCTGTATTAGTCAGGGTTCTCTAGGGAAACAGAATCAACAGGAGATATCTGTCAATAGTATGCGATTCTATGAGTCTCTCACGTGACTGTGGGGATGCACAAGTCCAGGTTCCACAGGCAGGCTGCAACTAGGGGCTCCAGTGAAAGTCCAGTGGAGGTTCTTGACAAGTTCTGGGAGATGCCGGCTGTCCAAAGACGAGCTGGAAAATTCTCTCTCAATGCTGGAATCACTTCCCCTTTTAAGGCACTCAACTGACTGGGTTAAGCGTCACTCACTGCTGAGGGTAATCTCCCTGACTGATATAATTACAACCAGCTATGTATGATTTACCACTGCAGTAAAGTCAATGGTGACTGAAGTCCATAAGTGCCCTTGTATCACAGTTAGCCCAGTGCTTGCTTGGCCAAACAACTGGGCACAATCACCTGGCCGAGGTGACACAATAGCCTAACCACCACACCTCCCTTTTTGACTGCTGGAGCTTGTGGATGGTGTACTGTAGAGAATCTGGATTATGTTGTCTTGTTTTAAATGACATTGAATTTTATTGGTCAGACAGTTAAACTGCCGGCTAAACATTCCAGTCTTTGTTGTTTGACCTGACTCTTTGTTGGGGTGTATCTATTTCATCATGTCCTTAGACCTAGGGTACAGTTCTTACTCAAGAATGTGCCCTTTACTCCTGAGGCACGAGCAAAATAATTTATGAGGCATTTGATCTAAATGAAAATTTATGCTTCACAGAGTGATAGACACACGTTCTAAAGAGCCTGCGACAACTTGCCATATATGGGCAAACCTTTTCAAAATAACTACTAAGCTTGAAATCGATACTGGTGCTTCTTCATCTGATTGTGCCTTCTGGTTTTCATGTGCCTCCAATATCACTTAGTTCACATGGTCAAATCATAAATGTAGGTTACCCACTGAGCGTCAACTTCATTGAGAAAATGAAAATTCAATACTTATTACGTTCTCATTAAACATTCCCTTCTATTTCTTTAGCTTATTACTGTGGGTATGTTTATTACAAAATTTCTTCTACACTACCAAAGGATAAGAGAAATAAATAGTTGCAGATTTATACTGTAGAATAAATGACAGTTCCTGCAGCAAAACTATTCAGATCCCTCCCTAAATCCCCCATGGCAGAGCTGCTCAGCCTCTGTACAACACTGTCTTAGCTTGCCAGAGCTGCTATGACACAGTATGGCTTAAACAACATGCACTTACTGTCTCCCAGTTTGGAGACTAGAAGATTAAAATTGAGTTATTGGCAGGGCTATGCATTCCCCTGGAGTCGATAGCATTCTGCCACCATCAGGCTTCCATTGCATGGCCATCCCCCTCTCTCTCCCTCTCCCTCTCTCTCTCCCTCTCCCTTTCCTTCTCCCTCTCCCGCTCCCTCTCCCTCCCTCCTTCCTTCTGGTTTCCTCTTACTTCTGACTTGTGGCCTCTCTGATTAAAAATTTCCTCTCTTTATAATGTTTCCAGTCATACAAATGGAGGCCCACCCTGATTCAGTCTGGTTCCATCTAAACGGGACCTTCAAAGATCCCATTCACAAATGAGTCCACATTTTAACTAACAACATCTTCAAAGGGCCTCCTTCCAAAGGGGTTCATACCAATAGGAACCCACATTAAGACTCGAACACATCATTTTGGGTACATGCCTCAATCCCCAACAACGACCTTTCATTTCCCATTTCCCACTGACTCCACGCATTGGCAGGCTTGGGATTTTATGCTTCTTGGAGGCCATACTGGGTACACCAAGCAGCTGTGGGGGAGCAGCATCAAATCCTTTTCCTACCAGTACCTGAAACGGGAAGGGGTTCACTGCCCCCGTCTGTGTGAGAGCTCTTGGTTTACCATGGGGTGTTTGGTAGACTTTCCTTGAAAGGGAGATGTCTAGAAAGACCCCAAAAGAGAGAGCTGGGCTATTGCTGTTGGTCTTTCTGATTTCATGATATATTAAGGTAACCAAAGTGAGAGCTCTTCACCCCTGCATTTAACATAATTTTGGATGAGACCATGGTAAGGACTGAAAGAATCAAGTGAAGGTTTATGCAACCTTACAGTCTTAGGGTAATGCAAATATGAATAACAGGATAATTAAATATAACTAAAAATATTATTAATGTGATTTTTAACAACCAAAAAAAACTTTGTTTTAAAGAATTAGGTCAAACACTCACCTGGATGAGTGTCCCTGGGGTCAGCCTACCTCCACGTAAGCTATTTAAAGAGCAGTGAAGTGGTTAAAAAACCAGAGATTATGTGAGTGAGAAATGATCATCTCACGGCAGCTTAAAGCCGGACTGACTGCGTCTCGGCCCTCCACAGCGCACCTTTGCTGGGGCTGACTTACTTCCTACCTCTTTCCAACAATGATTTTTGCTCCTTAACTGCCAAAAGGGATGAAGGAGATAATATTTAAGACCCCGTCGAGCTCCCACATGCTGTGGTCTCTTTCCTGCCTTTTTAGCCTAAAAGTAGAAATATCCCCCTGCTTTTCAACAGAGGAAATTCAAAGCTAATTTCATTTTTGCGTCATTGTTCCATTTAGATGTTAATAGCGCATCCCACACAACTCATACGACATGCTGAAATATTACATAATGCAAATGCCGTGTAAAAATTTTCCTAAGTGACTTAGGTTTGATTTTCAACTATGGATTTTAAAGATAATTCCTCTCTTACCACTCCTAAAGCCATTGCCAATGAAAGCACTCATTTCTTAACAAGCACAGGCCCCCCTCTTCACTGGCTCCCTTGGCTCTCCACTGAGTCAGCGTTCACAGCTCTGCTATTAATTGGTGTTGATTTCATTAAGTGTGCACTGATTGCAGGCAGCAGGTCCACACTGACAGACTCACCAAGAAATGACGCCCGAACTGGGAGAACCAGCCGTTTCCTGAGCGTGGACTTCCAGGAGGGCGCGCCCACGCCCGGCCCACGCCCAGGGCCGGCCACACGGGCCCTGTGGGGGTCCTGAGCCCTGAGCGCTGGCCTGGCTCGCATCCCAGCAGCAGGGCTCACGCCCTGGGAGTGGGTGTGGGGGTGATGTCCTTGAGAAGGGGGTGCATCCGTTCTACCCTGTGAGTTCCTAGGACTCTAACTACCACCCGGAGCGCAAATCCAGGAGTCCCCGCTGCTGCTTCCAGCTTTGGTCTGCCTCCGGCCGCGTCTGCCCCACCCCAGCCCGAGCTGCCACAGGCCTTTAGGTGCTCCTCACCCACGAAGGCGTGTAAGCCATGGGTCAGATGAAAATCATCGCTCTCCCTTTGTCAGGTCAAATGCACCCTGGGAATGGGCACCGCCTCCACCTTCAAGGCCAGGAAGCTCTAGCACCCGTGCTAGTCCTGGGAATGAGACAAGAACACCGGGGGCTGTGGATCTGTCACTCAGCGCTCTCCAGAGAAACAGGCCCAAATGTAGGTGTGTGTGTATCTAAAGAGGCCCATTTTAAAGCGTTGGCTCGTGGGATGATCGAGCCCGGCAAGTCTAAAATCTGCTGGCAGGTCAGCAGGCTGGAAACTCAGACAGGAATTTATTATCCTACAGTCTTGAAGCAGAATAATTTTTTCTTCTGGAAACCTCAGTCCTTGCTCATTGGGCCTTCCACCAACTGGCAGGAGGGGAAACTCCTTTCTTCAAACCAGTGGAAGGAGATGCTAACCCAGCTACACGCACCTGCCAGCCACACCTGCGCCCTGTCAGACTGAAAACTGGCACCACTGCCTGGCCCTGCTGGCACATGAAAGTAACCTTGGGAAGTGGGTCTCCCAAGCTGGGGTCTCCCTAACTGGGGAGCTGAGCCATTGGGAGCCGTGAGCGATTTGAGCGGTCTGGGTCAGCAAAATTTTAATGAAACAATTGAAAATACAGAAAAAAATGTGCCTGTGTTAAGTGTGAGAATTGTTTCCTGAAACATCTTGAGTCATGTGTCCGACTCAAGGGCTGAGACACGAAATGGGCACGTCTGAGTCTAAAGCCTGAAAGCCAGTACCTTGAGCACTCAGAGTAGTTGCTCAGGAGACAGCGATCGTATTTGAAGGCCTGGGTGGAGAGAAGAAAGAAGAGCTGGGTTGGAGATGGTAGGAGAGCTAAGGGCAGAAAAGTTAAGTTGCAAAGAACACATTGTGGTTCAGCCAACAGAAGAAAGATTTCTTTCCCGTGAAGAAACGTGCCCCTCAGGAGGAAGGGGCCTCCGATTTAAGAAGTGGCCATCGGCGTGGGCCGAGGGGCAGCACGTCCTGCGTTTGCGGACAGCGCGGGTGATTCCCCTCCACTTCTTTGGATGTCTTTAGGCCTTGGCAACTATTTTTCTACAATGATTACAAGCCTCCAAGTAGCTGATTTCTGCTATTAAACTCTATGTTTTTAAGGTATCATGCGTGTTTAACAAACTAATTTTTGTAGCTTGGACTTTTTTCTGTAATTTCAAATAATATCCTTGTTTTAAAATAGCATTTTCAGGGTTTGGGACTGAGAAAGTTCAAAATGGTTTTAAAAAACATTGCTTTAGAAGAGCAGTGCAGGTTATGCTCTATTTTACTTGCCTTTCTTTCATGCTCCAAAAAAATGAATGATGTATTACAAAATGGGTAAAAACAAGTAAAATAATACCAGTTGCTGTGAGAACACTTTGCTATCAGTAGTTGTAAAAATAGCCTTATTTTCTACTGAAGGTACAGCACATTTTAAAATGATAATTCTTTCAAAGTACTCAGTATTAGGATGCTTGTGTTACTCAATTAGGAAGGCATAAAAATTCAGGACAGGATGTTATGTTGGACAAAGATGCCATAAAGTAAAATAAGACGGGTATTTGTGTGGGTTTTCATTCCTCATCTCCAAATTCAACATGCTGAATTTAGAGATTCTCAGATACAGGCCTGGAACTAGTATCTGGTTATAAAGTTTTAAGCATTTCAGACAGAGAAAAGCTCAGAAATAGGATAAAACTCCACCCTGGGTTTTTAAAAGATCGTTTTGGTAAAGAAAGGCTACCGATCACATTCATGTGAACTCTACCGTGTGTTTCCACAATGGAAGAGGAGCACAGCGGGGTGGCGTGGCTGGCCAGAAGAGAATGCATAGTTGGAACACAGATCTTTAGATTCTCTCTCCTCTAGTCTATTTTCCTTTCCATTTATTGGAGCCAATGGTCTCTAAGAGGAACAAACAAGCTGTCTTAGTTTGCCAGGGCTGCTGTGATGAGCATGGCATGGTTGGTGGAAGCGGCAGCACTGTGTTGTCTCGTAGGTTTGGAGGTTGGAGGTCCATTGTCAAGGTATGGGCAGCACCAACCTTTCTCTAAGTCTCTGCAGTGTCCTGGAGGCAGCAGGCTGGCATGTGCCTCTGCCACCTGGCCTTCTGTCTCCCTCCATCTCCTGCTCCTTCTCTTTCCCATCCAAATTCCCTTTGCTTACAAGGGCTCCAGTCGTACAGGACTAAGGCCCACCATGATTCTTATCGGGGTCTTTGAAGATGAGCTCACATCTCAGGACTGAAGGCTGGGACTTGAAGTATCTTGAGACGGATGAGATTCCATCCCCAACACAATCCATAATCCAAGGAAAACCCTCCACTCCAGTGATCTTCAGATCCCCTCCAGGTACAAATGAAGCAGATGGAAACAAGAAGCAAAGGACTGAGGCAGGCAATTTGCCCCAACACAACGAGCCACTGAAGTCATTTGTATGGTCACAAGCTCCGAACTTGAAAGTCAAAACTCATCTTATACAGAATCAATTCAAAATTCAGGGGCAGAAAGGGAGCTGTGCTGATTGACTCGATTTCATTAACCACACAAGCAGACATTCTTCTAGAAGCTTACCTACAGGGCTTTGGGCGAGCCAGTAAATTCCATCACAGGCAGAGACAATCGTACATGTTCTTGACATAAAGGCCAGATTCCTCACCCAGTTTTCCTCCAGCAAGAAAACTTCCATTATAGTTTAAAAGAAATTAAGTGGTGAAATGAGTCACGTATTTGGGACCTAGAAGATTTCCACTTTCCTCCCGCTTCATCAGTGACATAGATTCCTGTGCTTCTTCACATAGAGGAAATTGACAGTCACCCAGTGTCCTAGGGGGCTAGAATTTAGGAACCCCAGTATGGGCTGTCGGCTCTATTCCCCTGGGAATATGGTGACACCCACTTGCCTTTGGTTCAAGGGTTTTCCCAGCCTCCTGTCATGTCATCTCATTATACCAACAATTTCCTAAAATATCCTCTACAACCCCGACCCTTTCAACTGGCAGGAAAATCATGGAGTGCATTTCGTGGGATTTTCTGTCCCTATGTGCCACCTTTCTCTCCCCCATTAAATCTCTACTCCTTTAAAGGCATCTTCCTTTCCTCTGCTGTCGGTGTCTGTATAATCACCACTCCTTTGATAGCACTTCTCATTTGCAGCTTCTTTTTCATGCTCCCTCAACTTTCTGGTATCTTTTCATAAAAATTCCTTTTTATTTCCTTTAATCCTGCAGGCAGCTTTTCAGATCAGGGGTCCTTTCCCCCCGCCCACCCCCATTTGCTTTCCAACTAATGAAGCCTGGCCTGCGCTCCCTCCCTGAGCTCTGAGGCCTTGCCAGGATTTGCAGAGCTTCAGATGAAGCGCTGAGGCCCTGCGCTTGCTTCATCCTCCCGCTCGGAGGCAGGAGACCTGCTGGGTTAATTACAGGGTCTCCTAGCATGCTCGGAGTTTCCCCCAACTCAGGAACGTGTGAATTCTAGCTCTTCTTCCTGGGGCACCGAGCTGACTCAGCTTCTAAGTTCATCCCCAAAAGAGCTTCTCCTGGGTATGCCAGCATCTTCTGCTGCCTTTTCTAAAGCATGTCTGCGCAGCATTCGTGGACCCTTCTCTGCTTCTCGTGGTCTTCGTCAGGCTTTCTGATTTCATACCTTGAATCCACTCTTCTTGTCCCAGGCCCATACGCTGCCACCTGCAACTGGCACGGTCCAGCCCCACAGTTACGTCCTCCCGAGTCAGCTGGCAGGGAATGGAGTGAAGGCCACATGCGGTTCCGCTGTGCCTGGACCTGCTGCTGAAAGAGCCAGCGGCACCAGAGGCCCTGCCCGGCCAGCGTCGCGAGGGCCGTACCTGGGTGGGATCGCAGGCGTCAGGCAGTGCGTGCCGGGCCAGGGCAGGTGCCAGGTCAGACGTCGTGGATGGTACCCGACTCTCCGTCTAACTATCTATTGGACCGGGGGTGAAGGACTGAACCTTCCAGAGCCTCGGCTGCCTGGGCTGCTGTGAGGCTGGGAAAGGCGCTCTGCTCAGGGCCACCCACAGCGGGTATTGGCCGCCACCATCGTTAGGATCCCAGCAAAACCGTGATGGTGTCCTAGCTCAGCGACTTCAGGACAGGGTGGTTTAGAGCAGAGCTGGGTCTCCAGCAGCTTCCCTGGGTATTCACAGATGACGAACTTCCTGCAAAATGGGCCCCTTAGAAGAAGGGACAACCATTCAAGACCAACAAAGCAAATCCTTGTTGCCCAGACAGGAAGTTTCTCCAGGATGGAGGTCTTGTTTCTTTTCCTCCTTTTCCATCCACCCAGTGGGTCGTTCTTGCGGGCAGGGCCACCCCACACCCTTTGGGAAGTCAAGAGAAGCCGCAAGCTGACTCACCACGCCCCACAGAGCGGTGAAGGAGACGAGCAGAAGTGAGCGGGAAAGTGGGAGGGCCCAGGTGTGCACCTGAGCAGAGAGGACGCACAGCCAAGGCGCAAACCACAGCGAGCTGTGGGTAGATGCTGAGACATATGCGGTCGTGGAACATGCCCACAGAAGGCGTGTGCAAGTCTTAAACACATCCCCAGGGGTGTGGCCCCATCCGTAAATGGGACCTTGAAGGTGTTGTTACTAGCCAAGGTGTGGACTCACTTGGGACCAGGATCTTAGAAGATCCTATTCAGATGAGACCAGGTTGGGGGGTGGGGGGGGGTGAAGTCCTTGTAAGCAAAGGGAAGTGGATGCAGAGGTATGAGCCCGAAGTCAGAGGAGCCTGGAAGAGAGATGGCCGCGTGGTGGAGCAGAGACGTGACCGAGGACCCGCAAGCACGGGGAGCCCGCTCCAGAGCCCTGCAGGCTCCAGGGCAGCCCGGCCGGTCATCGGCTTGACCTTGAACTTCCAGCCTCCAAATCCCCGAGACGTTAAATCCCCGTGGTTAAGCCAGCCAGTGTGAGGGATTCGCCCTAGCAGCCCTGGCAGGTTCAGGCAGCATCTCAGGGTGCTAATTTTCAGATTACAAAAAGTGGCTGTCCTTGCCAGCAATCCCAGCAGGGCTTACGGCAGTTGGCATCTTACTTTGTATTTAATTAACAAGTAAAACAAAACAGAGAGAATTTTTAAAATACACTGACTCATAAGAGAGCAGGTGTATTAGGTTGTCACAGGCTGCCAATGCCCTATACTGGAAATGCGTTGGCTTTTATCATGGGGATTTATTAGGGGGAAAAGCTTACAGTTCCAAGGCCATGAAATTGTCCAAGTCCAGACCTCATCAGAGACACCCTCTCACCGAAGGTCGGCCGCTGGCGAGCCCGGGCTCCTGCCGGGTGCCAAGGCAAGATGGCAGGTCAGCCGGTCCCTCTACTTCCTCCTGGAGCCCAGCTGTGGGCAGCCAGGCATCCCTTCCTGGACGTCGTGCCCTTGAGCTTCTCGGGGCTTCTCAGACTCTCTCTGCAGCTGGAGGTGAACTTGGAGTCCTCACTCTCATGTGGCCGGGGCAAGTGGCAGAGCCCCTGCATCTCTTCTCTTCCTCGCTGGGCCTTTCTGCTTTTCAGTTCTCAGTTTCTCTAAGACCCCGTCAGAGGGCAGAGACCCCATCTAGGTGACGCCTCCCTGGCTGTCGCAGTCTAACCAAAAGCCCTAAAGCAAGCTCATCAAGCAATGAGACTCACAAAAGTCAAACCGTCACAGCAGGGTGGGGAGCTAGAGAGAAGGGAAGTGAGGGCCATTTCCCTGCGGAGCCCTGGCAGTTACAGTAATTCATGCACATTTAAGATCCTGCGATATTCTGACTTTATGCTCCCTTGAAACAATCTTATCAGCCTTTCTTCAGTGTTGCTTCCCTCCACAGAGGAACTTTCTTTCCCTAGATTCTTGTCATTGCTCAGTGTCAACCGTGGATGAGACTCTGGCAATCCAGAGCAGGAACCTGCTGGGAGGCTGGGAGAAGGCAACTTTTTCTTTTCAGTAAGTACTTCTCCTTTGTCACTTCATGATGGTGCTGAAACCCTATGGCTTGAAAAGAAAAACCTCTCAAAAATCTTCAAATGACAAGAAGCCTAGAAGTTATTAGCATGCACCAACCTGATTCAATATTCTGTTATTATAGTACAAAGACAGAGAAAATCAGTATTGGGTAGAAATTTCATTATCCCACCGGATATTAAAATGCTGATATCAAAGTTGTCGGCATTGTGATACCAAATACAACCCTGGATGTGATTGCTTCTTGAAACACACCTTTAAAGATCATTCATAATATGGCAGTATTTCCACCACCCCAGCTACTCCTATTAGTAGTCAACTACATTAATCAACCACATACAATGAAAAACTCAGAGACAGAAAACACAAAAGGTAAAGGAGCCCAGAAGCACCTTTAGCAGGATGGTTTCTACCAAGAGGAAAATCACTCTACTTTTCTTTGAATTCTGGATTCTCTGCAATAATCGTAATCAAAACGAGGGCAATTTCAATACAGAGAATACAGTTGAAACTAACTATAATCCTCAATTTAACTTCCACATTCTAGGTTTAAAAACAAAACAAACCAAAGGGATTGTTGGCACTTTTAGAAAAAGCTCTTTATGAAAAATTCAAAACCAACAGTTGGAACTTCCTTCGAAGAATGTGGAGCGCATGTCCCATGCTGCAATGGGGAAGGCGGGCATTATTGAAATTTGCAGATTGAGATTCACATTCTTCCGTAATTCTCTAAAACTCCCCAAGGCCAGGGAGCTGAACCTGTGTAAGCAACTCTCAAGCAAACTGTAGAGAAAGACCTGAACACACAAAGTTCTGTTTATGCCAAAGGGCCAGGTGTGCCTCTGGCTGTGCACACCTAGAATCGCTTCTACCTTGCTTGCTGCGGATACACTGGCTGCCAAATGGTACTTCAGCAAACCCCAGGATATGGATGTGTGAAATTTGGATGGCTTATTTTGGCCAGGTCAACCAACAAGCAATCACCCCAGCTCTGGTCCCACTTAGCAACCTCACACCAAGAACGTGCGTTTTTAAGTCATGAGATCAATGGCAGTTGATGCGCCTAAGCCCCAGGAGGTCTGTGTTTGAGCGTCACATGCACATTCATAAAACGAGAAGCCCAAGACAGGTGTCAGGTGAGAAGTCACAAAATTTGGACTGAAGCCTCAAAGCTGAGAATAGGAGGAGTTGGGTGTTAACAGGCTAAGGAGAGGGAATGGGACCATGGACTCAGAACTTCCTAAGAGGTGATTTTAAAAGCACAGACAGGGGAGCGGGTGTACCTCAGTGGCTGAGTACCTGCTTCCCACATACAAGATACTGGATTCAATTCCTGGTACCTCCTAAAAAGAATAAAAATAAAAATACCAAGTGACCCCATGCTCCCCCATGGGAAGCAGGGTGCTCTCCAGGAGGGAGACCGCTCCTGGTTGCCAGGTGGTCCCCGTCTCCAAGCAGCGCAGCCGAATGTGGAGCAGATGGGGGAGGACCCTCCCTGCGTCCCCTCGAGTTTAGGGCCATGGAGGCTGATGCCCAACACTTTCTTGGAGAAAGTCTGCAGATTAGGAGCTTGCTGGAGCTCCCCTGGCAGCAGAATGAGGAGCGGGGCCGTAGAGGAAGCAAAACGCGTCTCCACTCCTGGATTCGCCCACGGGAAAGAACGGCCCCCCCGGAGCCGGCCAGGCTTAGACACTGCCCCAGGTGGCCTGGGAGGTGGGCAGTGCCCACGGAAAGGGGTGCTCCTCAGGAGGGGTCAGGTGGGCCCCCAGCATGGAAGGCCAGATCAGCCACTGGCGACCTGTTGCTGCTGACAATGTCACTGGAGCGCGTCCAGGCAACATCTCGCTGTGTCTGGGGTCTGAGGCACGGTGGCTGCACTGGGGGTACAGGCAGGGCTGTGGTCTCACCTGAGGGCTCACCTGAGGAGGGACCCTACGAGCCCGTGGGCAGCGGGCACTTCTTGCAGGTTGCTCGCAGCTCCAGGCGAGCTCCTCTCTTGCTGAGGCTGCCTCAGCGCTCAGCCCAGCGCCCCCCACGGCCTCACATCCCACAGCCCGCGGCGCCAGAGGCTCGTCCAGGAAACAGGTCCCTATGGGAGAGGAGCCAGCCGCGCTCGCCGTGACGCGAGCCAGGGCCAGCTGGGGACAGCGGCGGCCACCGAGGCCTTGGCCACCCTCATCTCCACACACCACCCCGGAGGGCCAGGCGTGAGGGAGGGGGGCCAGGCTCCGAGATGGGGGAGCCCCCATCACCACCGTCCTCTGCTACTGCAGGCGTCTGAGCGGGGTGGGCAGGGAGCGGGACGGGAACTACCTACAGGGAGAGGAAAGCTTTTCCGTCCGGGCTGGCCGGTCTTCCTGGGATCCAGGATAAGGCTCTCCATGAACGCATGGAAGTGCTGATGGAGCCATGGGATCATCGAAGACGTCATCCTGGGGGCCTCATTAAGAAAATGCAATTATTCTATAGCTTTATAGAGAAACTAAGTCCAGTTTGTTCAATAAGTTGTTTCCCAAGAGCTCATTTAGGAAGCTACTACTGAAGTGCGCCGTGCTCGTGTAAGAGGAAGGGCGAGGAGGAGGAGAAAGGGGGGAGAGGGAGGGACTAGGAAAGAAGGTGGGGAGGGGAGGGGACAGAGAGAAGAGAAGGTGGGGAGGGGTGGGGAGGGGAGGCGGGAAGAGAGGGTGGGAGGGGAAGGAAGGGGAGGGGAGGGGAGGGAACTTAGACAAGAAAAGAGAACAAGGCATTGTGGGGCAAACCCAGGCTTGAGCCTGCTGTTGACAGCACTTACCTCTAGACCCTTGGCCCTGTTTCACTCAGGAGATCCTCCCTCTTACGAGACATCTACCTCAGATAGCCCAGGTGCAGGCCTAAGGGAAAGAGCAGGGGGCAGGTTGCGATCACCTGAGAGAGCTCATAGCCCTCTAGAAAGTGAATGGAATTACTTTTAAAGCACTGACTCTTCCCCGCTTCCTGTTTGGGGGGCGTTGGTCCCTAGCTTTAAATGTCATTCAAAAAGCCATCAGGTCATGTACCTTGGCAGCAATCTTTGCCTTAAAAATACACTGCCATTCCATTCCATTTTCCATTAAGAAATTTATTTTAAATTGTGCGTACATAATTTAAGGTCACTAAACAAAGGGGGAAATCAAAGACTACCAGAAGCCTTAAAACTCCCCATGCACAGGTCCCCACCCCGAGGCCTCGTTCCTGTCTCCTTCACGACACTAACACACACACACACACACACACACACGAACGTGCACTTACGAAGGAGCCGTATCTTAGACAGGAAACTGCAAAATATTTTGGGGTAAACAACAAATACTACATATCGAAATTTGTGGAATTCAGCTAAATTGGCACAGAGTACTAAATTTATTGCATTAAAAGTATCTATCAAAAAGGAAGAGAGCCTTGACTTGAAGAAGCTAGTAAAATAACAAAAATATACCTAAAGAAAGTAAGAGGAAATAAATGCCAAATACAAGAGCAGATTTTAGTGAAATGAAAAACAAAAGTAGAGTGTTGACATCAATTCAAATTAATTAGCTGAAAAACACTAATTAAATTGTTTCTTGTAAGGCTGATGAAAAAAGAGTTCAGAAATAAACAATATGAGCATCAAATACAGATAAAATGGACCTTTAAAATATCAAAATAGGATACCATGGAAACTTTCATTCCAAAACTTCAATGGGAATAAAATGTTTCTAGAATCCTATAAATTTCCCAATTTCCGTGAAGAGATAAAAAAACTCAATAATCCAATAACTGTCAGACTCAATTGTTAAAAAACCACATCTGGGGAAAAAAATCATTAACCATTTTTACAGGTGAACTCCACCATTTGTCCAAGGAGCAGATAGTTCCTATCTTACATAAACTATGCCAGAAACGTTTTGCAAGTCTTATTGTTATGCATCTTTACTCCCCAACATCGCAACCAAGAGGCAAAGACACTCCTGGCACGCAGTTCCCTCCCCACACCAGCACTCTGGCTCCAGTGAGGTCAAGAGCCCACCCGCCAGGTGGCACTCAGGTGATGGCATCTTGGTTCTGGCTCCCGGGTAGCTGTGCTTCACGCACATTCCCTGAAAGCCATGCCTTACTTACCCCGAGGTCCTAGGCTGGGTCCTCAGAAACCATCTTAGATCAGTGACCCTGGCTAAGGGCATTCTAAAACCAAGGATGCCCCTCCTAGAAAAAGCACACGACGAGAATATGAGACTGGGTCTGGCCACCTGGCCTCTGTCCCTGGGAGAAAGGATGACAGGGCAGCTGCTTTAACTCTTCGTCGCCAGGTGCCATAGTCACTTCTGAGGCTGGCACAGTCTCGAGGCTCAAAACAGATAAAGCATATACGAGTAAAATAAGAGTTGAAATCAAACCCACTTATAAATATAAATACAAAAATACAAAATCATATGCTAGAAAGTTAAACCAACAATCATTTTTCAAAAAAAAAGTAGTAACACCAGTTTGGATTTATCTCAAGAATGCAGGATAATTTAAGGTTAAGAAATCCCATTTAAAAATTGAAAGGAAAGAATTATTATCTCAATAGATTTAGGAAAAGCATTCAATAAAATCCAACACATGTTAAGCAAGGATCCAATAGAAATTAGTGACAAAATATATTTTTAAAATCCCTATACCTTATTTCTAACATATGTTATATTTTATATTTAATCAATATTTCATTTTTTAAACTCTTAAAATCTATGAGAAAGGACCAACAACCCCAACTGATCCATTTGCGAAAGACATGAGCAATTTATAGACAAAGACATGGATGGTGAAAAATAAAATAAAAGATGCTCAATCTCACTAGTAACAAGGCAACTGCAAATTAAAACAATGAAATACTTTTTCCAACAAAATACTATTTCACCCACATCAGATCGTCAAATATAAAAACATCTCATGAGCCACGTGGTGGGCTGGGCTGTTGTAGCAGTTTGATACTATTTATGAATTCCAAAAAGAGATACTGATTATGTTTGTACACTGGTCTGCTCCTCTGGGGGTGATACCCTTTGACTGATTTAAATTCAAAAGCTTTACGTTCACCTGATTCGACCACGTCATTAGAGCATAAGGGCTGAGTGCCCGCCCCTTGGTGGGCTGATAAAACAGAGTCTCACACAGGAGTAGATACTCAGAGAAGATACACAGAGGAGGAGACAGCTCCATAGACATGCAGAGGCCCCGGGAAGAGAGAGGAGCCACTCGCCTGATGGTTTCCAGCTGCCCTTGTGAAGAGAACAGAGCAGCTGAGCCTGGAAAGAAAGACAAGCCCTGTGCCAGCCTACAGCTGAGATCGGAAGAAGCTGGACCCACACAGCCATAGGAGGGAAGAGGAGGGCTGAGCCCTCACAGACGTCACCCGCCATCTTGCTTCAACACGTGGCAACAGAGTTTGTTGAGGAAGTAACTTTGAGTTGGACTCTTTAGGGCCTGGTAACTGTAAGCTTTTACCCCCCAAAAAACACCCTTGATAAAAGCCAACAGATCTCTGTATTTTGCACCAGAACCCCTTTGGCTGACTACCACAGCCGTATTTAAAAGAGTTGAGGATGTAGATACTTTCAAAGTAGCAATTCCCCTTTTGGGTGCTATGCCAAGCAAATGCTCTTATATCTGTACAAGGAGACCTGTACAGGAATATCGATTGCAGCACAGGTGGTAATACTGAAAAACTAGTAAGAGTAAGAGAATAATTTTTGGTATGTCCAAAATGAATGAATTGCATCTACTTGTGTGAAAATAGACAAAGGAAGAAATCAAATTTCAGGAGTATCCAGTAAGCAGTATGTTACTATTTTAGAAAATGTATAAACACACAAAACAATATTTTTATTGTTTCTGGACACATGCACACTTACTAATGGCACACAAAGATGCATGGCAATTAACGGCACTCATCCAGGGATGGAGAAGAATGAGATCGAAAGAGGCTTCAACCATATTTCCAATGTTTATACCAAAATATATATATATATATATATATATATATATATCTTAAGCAAATACAGCAAAAAAGACATATTTGGTAAAGCCGGTTTGTGGTTGTGCTGGTGCTCATTTTATTACCCGTTGTTCTTCCTGTTGGCCTGGTGCTAGGGACTTCCAGGTGCCTCTGCCGGGGAGTTTGTCCCAGCTCACGGGCAGGTCCTCGAGGCGGCGTGGCATGGGGAGGGACCTGGGGTCTGCTGCGCCCCCACATGGCCTCCGTCTCTCTCAGCCTGAATTGGCCAGTGGCGCACACTGGGCCCTCCTGGCTGGCATCCTGCGCTGCGGGGTCCCGACTCTTCCTGCCCCTCAACATTGCTCCATGTGCTTCCCTTCTGGAAACTGCTTTAACCTCATCCTCGGGCATGCCCTCTGGTTGTTCACTTTGTCCATGTGGGTTTACCCCTTCATGCTCCCTTTCCTCTGTTTTCATGGGGTCCTAGGAGATAAAAATGGTCATCTGTAGGACGATCCGCCCCCTCATCCTGGACAATGATGGGTCCGGATGGAGGGACGAGTGGGCGTGGGTGGCAGAAGAGTCCATTTACACGTCCTGGGTGCCTGGGAGTGTTTCCCGTTTCAGCAGGCTATGATCCAGTAACACGAAACAGGACAGAGTTAAGGAGAGCTCTCATTAGGACACGCATGTCAGAACTTCCCTTGAACAACACCCACCCTTGGCCCCCAAGCGCTGGCTGGGACCTGGCCTTCCTTGGGCAAACACCCCGCACGGCGGGGAGTGAGTCCACGCCAGTTCCCATTAGGTGGCCAATCGCTGCCAGCCAGAGCCACGGGCCAGGAGGCCCAAGGACGTGCCTTCTACACTCCGATTTTTTTAAATACCAAAGGAATGTTTTAGTAGCCAAAGTGACACCAACCGAGAATTTCTATTTATAGAAATCATTCAAGTAAATTAAAAAAGAATTCCGTAGGGCTTATCAAAATAAACTCATTTACCCTGGAGTTTCAAATGGAGCATGTAAATGTGTCTGCCGGGCTGGAAACATTTAAGAACAAATGTCACAGGATAAAAGGCTCCTCGGTGGTCAGATGGTCCTGGGCAGTCGTTTAGGCGTGGTAAGTATCTAGGAGTAATTTTCAGTTCTGTGGAACATTTCCACTAGTATATAAAGTTAAGATGTGTGGAATAATACTGGGGGCCAAGAGGAGAGGCGGACAAGGGAGCTGCGGCTCTGCTGGTGCCCTGGCAGGGACATCGCCATCCCCGGGCAGCAAAGGCACAGCTGTGCCGGGGACCTGCGCCGGGGAAAGCTTTTCAGAGAAAACCGAATTCCAGTGATTTCCTGTAGTCTGGACGCCCTGGGAGATTCCAGAAGGAGCCTCCTCCAAACACGTTACGGAAGACTCCCCAGACATTGAATAAACTCAAAGTAAGGTGATGCTACTGGGACAACTGGAAAAAACTGGACTAGGGAATATGCTCTAGATCACTGTTAAATTTCCTGAACTTGATAACTGGACTTAACGAGGTTACGTAAGTGAACATCCTCATCCTTAGGAAATACGCAGGGACGTGTTAAGAATTAAGTGGTCAAGGAGCATGATGCATGCCACCTATTCTCAAAAGCTTAGAAAATACATACGATAACCATAGACAGATGATCAATGAGGTGGGTGGATGGATAGGACGCACATGACAAAATATTAAAAGTTGGTAAATCTGGGTGTCTGGGAAGGGGGGATATTGAAGTTCTGTGTATTGGTTTTTATTATTTTTGCAACTATCCTGTAAGTTTGAAATTATCTCAAAATAAAACAAAATTTTAAAAGGCAGGGTCATGACATGAATGAATACCCACCTTAAAAAGATAATCTACTACTTGAACTGCTTTCTTCTCAGCCCTGTAAGGTAGGGAAGAAAACTTGCAGGGTCTCATTCTTTCATTCACTCACCACGAGTTACGGGGTTTTCTCTTGCCTCTGCTTGATAGCAATTTTGTCACATATTTTCTAATTATAAAAATAAAGTATGCTTAATGCAGAAAACTTGGGAATGATGAGAAACTAAATTATCAAAATCACCTGTGGCTCTTTAAATATAACCAGCCTTTCCTTAGACTAGTCTTGAAAACGTGCTTAAAAAGAGAAAAAGGAAAAGGAAAAAAGCCATTTTTGATGCCTTTTCCAGCACTCCCCTCACTCAGCTTCCTAGCCCTCAGATCCCAGACCCCAAATCCTGAATTCAAATGTCTGCTTTTTGCCCCTCATTTTTGGCCACTCTCAGACTTTTCTTCTCTGGGTTCCTGTTCAATTCTTCCCTCGTCCCCATCTATTGATTCTGGACTGGGCCTGTATCTTCTGTCTTAGCTGCTGGATCCCCTGATCCTCGTTCTCCAGAGCCAAAAATGTGGACTCAGCACATGAAAGGTGAATGGAAATTTGTCTCTGCTCTCCCGCAGCTTAACATTTAACAGAGGCAGCAGAATTGCCACGGACTGCTCTGAGAGCAGAGAGCCAACCCCCCTCGGCCCCTGGTGAACCTCAGGGTGCCTCCTCACCCTGGCGGCCTGCTGACTGCTGGGCAAAAAGCTGGTTCATCCAGTGCCAGCTGCCAAGCAGCGATCTGAGGCAGATTGGGGCGTGTTTTTTTTTTGCCAGATTTGGCATCCAAAATATGGAATGGTTGGTTTCCTATGATGTCCTCCCTGCCCTGCTCTGCCTTACACACAATAAGCTGTTATCAAAGAGAACACCCACGCATGTGCAGGCACGTCTGCCCGTGAGGGTGCATGTCTCAGTGTGCATGCATGTGTGTGTGTGTGTGCAAGAGCATATGTGTCTGAGTTGTCAATGCATGAAGCAGGGTGTGCCAAACCTTTCCAAGGCAGCTGTGCAATCATCTGAAAAAAAGCAAACGAAGGTATTTACATTTCAGTTTAAATAATGCAGACACTCTCATCAGAAAATGACAAACGGTTTATGAGCATTGTCTCTGACAAACCTGGCAATAATCACCGCTGTGTGAGAATAAAAACAAATGCTGCACACAGGTCACTAGGCTTTCTCAGCGTTAGTCAAAGAGCAAGATGAGATCATCTCCATGCCACTATTTCCGGCCCTCCCAGCAGTAACTGGGTAACTGCACATGGAGAATGGCACATCCCGTCATTCATCATAATAGCAAAGGATGTCAGGCTGACATCTTCTCCTTCACTGGTATCCCCTCCTCCACATGCCATGTTCCTCCCTGCCCTTCTCCACAACCAGGAGAACTGAGAGGATGGGGAGGATGACACCTCAGCATTTTAAGAACCTGGCATCTATCCTGAATGGTTCTTCAGTATTGGAACCGGCCAGAAGATAGACCCTAAATCACTGGTTCAAAACTAGGCTGTAGATCAGAAACACTTGAGAGCTTTAAAAATGTTGAGGCCAAGTATCTACCCCAGACTGTAGCCCAATTAAATCAGAATCTCTGGAGTAGGACACAGATGTGGTAATTTTTAAGAATACCCAGGCAATTGCAAAGTGAGCCAAAGGTTGAGAACCCCTGCCTAAGGGAATACCCCAAATGGAGTTAGTTTTTTCTCTATGGACCCAGCGAGCCTTCAGTTCAGACCTGAACCATGAGAGAAGCAGATGCTGTGGGGGCTTTGTCCATCTGGTGCAGGTGGCAGCAGAAGCATCCAGCTGGCAGAAGACAGTGTGGTTGGTGGTGGAGCTCCCGTCAGTGCACGTTGCTGGCATCAGCAGCAATTGCAGTGGAGTGCGTTCTAAGCATTTACGTCTTGGTGGTGGCTGCTGCAGAGTTGGTGGATTTCTCAAGCATTACCCTTGGAAGTTTAGCCCCAAATATGCTTCTCCAGCACTCTAGTGATTAATGGGGCTAATCAACATCTTCAAGTAAGTCTTCTCCTGTTTGTAAGAAAGTGCCCTCACCAATCCAACTCTGTGGGTCCCCAGCTGGGATAAATGCTCCTCCTCTGAGTTCTTATAGCTCTTCCTACTCATTTCTCTAAAGTAAAATTAATTGATTACATGAACAAGATCTACCTATAAAATTTGTTTCTCCCACTCAAACATAAGCTGTTCCAGTGCAGGGACCATGTCTTTCTCATTTTGGGTGCCCCCCCCCCACCCCCCGCCGCCTCACTACCCAGCAGGCCCTGGTAGACATAATAACCACTCATTGAGTGTCTTCTGAATAGAAATGAATATTCCTTTTATTCCCTTTTTTATTTTTTTGGTCCTACGATCTCTTTACCATTATTATTTTTTAAATGTTACATTCAAAAAATATAAGCGGTTCCCGTATACCCCCCACCCGCCCTCACCCCAGTCCTCCTACATTAACAATCTCTTTCATCATTGTGGCACATTCATTGCATTTGGTGAATACGTTTTGGAGCACTGCTGCACCACATGGATAATAGCTCACATTATAGTTTACACTCTCCCCCAGTCCATTCAGTGGGTTATGGCAGGATATAGAATGTCCAGCATCTGTCCCTGCAATATCATTTAGGACAACTCCAAGCCCCAAAAATGCCCCCACATCACATCTCTTCTTCCCTCTCCCTGCCCTCAGCAACTACCATGGCCACTTTCTCCACATCAATGCTACAATTTCTTCCATTACTCATCACAATAGTTCCATAGTAGAATATCAGTAAGTCCACTCTAGTCCATATTTTATTCCTCCATCCTGTGGACCCTGGGATGGTGATGTCCACTCCACCTCTGTATCGAGAGGGGGCTTAGATTCCACATGGATGCTGGATGCAATCCTCCTGCTTTCAGTTGTAGGTACTCTTGGCTCCCTGGTGTGGTGGTTGACCATCTTCACCTCCCTGTTAGCTGACCTGGGTAAGTCCAAAAAACCACAGGGTAGGAGTTGCAACTCTGCTGATGCTCAGGGACCAACTGGCACATGGTCAGTCCAGAGATTCAAGTCTCCTGAGTATACACCAACCCTAGTGCCAACCACAGGTTCAGTAGAAGTGACAGAAGAGGCATGTGTAGAAAGGTCACATCTGAGTCCAATTCCATCACACTCAGGAACACAAATTTCAAAGTAGGACCAACTGACATGGCACTGAATTCCAGAGCCATCTGCCATCACCATAGAACCTGTGGTTCTCCAAAGCCCTCAGGAGAACCAGTACATGGGGTTGTATGTACTTTGGCTGTCTCTGGGATCCTGCTGAGGCACGTGTAAGCATGACCCCTATGATGACCTCCTGACTCCTTTTTGAAGACTCTGAGCCATATAAACTCAATTTGTCTTTGCCCTTTCCCCCTTTTATTCAAGGTCAAAAAGCAGATTTTAAGACATGATCATACATGTAGGCTGAGATATTCTGCTGGTCTGAGTTGGCCCTTTTATTCAAGGTCTTTTTCTAGTTACATCACCAACTGGTGCTTGGTAGTAATCCCTCAGCACCAGGGAGGCTCATCCCCAGGAGTCATGTTCCATGCTGGGGGAAGCTAATGCATTTACATGTTGAGTTTGGCTTAGGGAGTGGCCACATTTGAGCAACATGGCGACTCTCAGGAGGTAACTCTTAGGCACCCTGCAGCTCTCATTTTGTCATAGTGTGTTATATCATTGGGTGGAGACCTATACAATAAGTGGGAAGGTGTACCCACATCCTGGGGAGGACTGATGTTCTCAAACAGAGGGAAATGTGTCTTTTGAGAGAATTGGTGGCTCCCAATGAGTTAGGGCAGTCTAGTATGTCAAGCCCTCAGCATTTTTGCAAGTATCTGTGAATCTGGTCCTTCAAGTAATGAAGATTGATTGTCATTATGGGCCCTGTGGGGAGAGGGAAAGAGGTATAGAATAGATGGAATCAGGGTAACTGGGGAGTAATGGAAGTGTTCCACAAGATCATGCAATGATGGATATAGGACATGTTAAATTACACCAAAAATGTATAAAAGTCTATAGGCTAAAATGTAAACCATAATATAAAACATAAGATAACTAAAAATTTAGAAAATTGTACAGTCTAAAATATAAACCATAATGTAAACCAAAATGGAACCATGTTTGAAAGCTATGTTTCAATATCTGTACATCAGCTGCAGCAAATATAACATGACCATGTAAAAAACTCATTGCTGGGGAAGGGGAAAAAGGGTTTGATGTTGGATATATGGGAGTCCCCTATATTGTATATGCAAATTACTATGATCTAAAACTTTTGTGAAGACAAAATTAAAAATTAGAAGGAAAAAAAAAGAAAGGATATAGACACTGAGGAAGAAATGAAAGAAATTGCCTTGCCACTGTACATACAGGGCAACACCTATTACGGTGATGAAAGGCAAAACATCAAAATCAAAGCTTTAAATATTTTTCATTTTTTAACACACCAATTTATTTTTACTTTATTTTAGTTTTTCTAAATTAGTATGTATTCTAGTTCTAATTTTTAAACCCATCACTATTTTATTTTCCTATTGATTGAATTTGGCAATATATTAGGCTTCAATTTTTAAGAAGTTTTGGACCACAGAGAGGTTCAACTATGGAAGGGGAAGAACACTGGTGTAGGGTGTTATTGATGGGGGACTCA
This sequence comes from Dasypus novemcinctus, assembly GCF_030445035.2. NCBI lineage: Eukaryota > Metazoa > Chordata > Mammalia > Cingulata > Dasypodidae > Dasypus > Dasypus novemcinctus. Next base: position 163,711,248 of record NC_080677.1, on the reverse strand, counting down.
TGGTTGGGAGGGAGTTCACCAGGGCATGTATATAGGGTACATAAAAATGTTTGGATATATGTTGGGTATTTTCATAGTAGTTAGAGTAAAATGACAACTGAGAGAGTGTTGAGTTCTTAGCCAGGGGAGCTCTATCACATTCCCCAATGGAACAGCAACAATGCCCCAAGTGCAACAGCAACAACCAACAAAGAAGGATGGTCCAACCATGAGCCTTTGATACTGATGACTATGCTTATGAGTCTATGTGCCTGAAATATGAATATTCCTTTTAAAGCCCTTATCTTACCCATCCCATATATGGTCTCTTCTGATACACTGTAATCTTGATGATTAAGAATTGGACTCACAGGGGATCTCTTTTCACAAGACTTGCATGCTACTTTATTGGAATTGTAGTTGGTGCTGGGTTTAAGATATATGTAGGGGATTTGAATCTCTGGACTGATAATATGACACCCAGGCCCAGAGCCTCAACAGACTTCAGCTCCTACACTTTGATTTATTGGACTTACTCCACTCAGCTAACATGGAGTTGAAGAAGGTCAACCACCACAACATGGAGCCTAGAGTGTCTACAACTGGAAGCGGGAGGAGTGCATCCAGTACCCATGTGGAATCTAAGCCCTCACTTGACATAGATGTGCAATGGACACAACCAATCCAATGTCCACAGAGAAAATGTGGAATGGGTGTGGGAACGGTAGCCATGGTGGCTGCTGGGTGTGGGGAACGGGAGGAAGAGATGAGATGTGGAGGCGTTTTCGGGACGTGGAGTTGTCCTGGATAGTGCTTCACGGACAATTACGGGACATTATAGATCCCCTCAGGGCCCACTGGATGGAACGTGAGAGAGTCTGGGCTATGATGTGGACCATTGACTATGGGGTGCAGTGATGCTCAGAGATGAACTTACCAGGTGCAATGGATGTGTCATGATGATGGGAGAGAGTGTTGCTGTGGGGGGAGTGGGGGGCGGGGGCGGTGGGGTTGAATGGGACCTCATATTTTTCATAATGTAATTTAAAAAAATAAATAATAAAAAAAAAGAATGTTTTTTAAAATAACTGAACAGAGAGAGGTGATATAAAATCACCAACATTTTACCAAGCCTTTAATTACTTCTCTAAGGCAAGGGAAGCAATGTAGCTCTCAAAATGTATGTATTTTTATCAATATTAACACTATCAAGTGATCTGTGAACGAAAATTAGAAATGGAGAGCAGAGACCACTTAGAAAACAAGAATGTCAAAAAAAGAAGTATGGCAGCCATGAAATACAATACTACAGAAAAATACTTCTGACCTTTCAAAATAAAAGCACATAAGATGCCTGCACTGAAAAAAAAAAAAAAAAAAAAGAAAATGTCTACTTCATCATTTTTACCCCCACCACAACTACAATAATTGTAAAGAATTAAACACAATCCATAGTGAGAATAAAAATCAAACAATTGAAATGGATTCAGAACTGATTGCTATTGTCAGGCAAGGACATTAAAACAGTATAACTCTATTCTACATGTTAAAAAGTTAAGTAGAGGTATATAAGACAAAAAATAAAATTGGACTTATAGAGATGCAAACTATAATTTCTGATATAAAAAATACACTGGATGGGAATAATGGCAGATAAGACATTCAAGAAGAAAAGATCAGTAAACTTGAATACATAGCAATAGAAAGTACCTAAAATGAAGCAAAGAGAGAAAAGAACGTATAAATATGAACAGAACCTCAGTGAGTTACGGGAAAACTGCAAGTAGCCAATTGAAGTCTTCCAGAAGAAAACAAAATGGAGGGCACAGAAAAAACATCATAAGAAACACTTGATTAAATTTTTTCCAAATTTGATGAAATCTAGAAAACCAATGATCCAAGAAGCTCTGCAAAATCCAAACTCAAGAAATATGAAGAAAATTACACCCAAGCACATCATAATCAAATAACTCAAATCTAGTGACAAAGAGAACATCTTAAAAGCAGCCAGAGAAAATAAACATATTTAAGAGGAATGAAGTTACAGATTACAGCAGATTTATTGTCAGAAACAATGCACCATGAGAAGACAGTGGAGTAACAGCTTTTACATGATAAAAGGAAAAACTGTACTGAAAAATTACCTTTCAGAAAGGAAGGTGAGATAGGCTTTTTCAACCATGTTAAGAGTTGAAAAAATTCATCACCAGGAGACCTACACCACAAAAAAAATGTTAAAAGAAATGCTCCAGGCAGAAGGAAAATGGTACTAGATCTACACAAAGGAATGAAGAACACCTGAAGTACTTGGGTGAATATATAATTTTTTTCTCATTATCTGACACACAAATAGCGAATTAGCATATGAAATGATGCTCAACACCACTAGTCACTAGGAAAATGAAAATTAAAACCATAATGAGATATTACTTCACATTCAGTAGGATGGTTATCAAAAAGGCAGAATATGGCAAGTGTTGGAAAGCATGTGGAGAAATTAGAGCCCTCGTACATGGCTGCTGCAATCAGCTCACAATAGGTTGGCTCAAAGGGAAGGCAATGCAGAACTTACAGAAATAAAGGATAGAGAGGGATAGATATACAAGAAAGGAGATAAAGATGGGACCAGGGGACTCACAGCTTCTGGAACTGAGCCTTGACCAAGATTCCACTTCGTATTTATTGGAAACTACCAAGCATCTGTTTCCTATTAGAACTGCAACATCATCTATAATAGGGAACAACTGCAACACCTAACAACTACAACATCTACAATAGAACAGGTGTAACATTTACAATAAGGAACAGGTAAGCCAGTTTCCCACAACATATGGCTGATGGCAATATAAAATGTACAGTCTCTCTGGAAAACAATTCAGAAGATTCTTAAAATATTAAACATAGAGTTACTATATGACACAGCAGTTCCACCCCTAGGTATATATCGAAGAGGACTGACAATGAAAGTTCACATAAAAATTTGTACAAGAATGTTCATAGCAGGATTATTCATAATTGCTGAAAATGGAAACAACCCAAATGTCCATCAATGGATGAATGGATAAACAAAATTTGATATATACATACTATGGAATATATCAGTCATAAAAAAACAGATGAAGTGTTGAGACATGCTACAACTGGATGAAACTTGAAAACATTATGCTACATGAAAGAAGCCAGACTACAAAAGGCTTCTGTTATATGAAATATCCATTATAGGCAAATCCATGGAGTCAGAAAACAGGTTGGTGTTTCCTGGGGCCTAGGAGATAAGGGACTGGAGAATGATCACTGACAGGTCAGAGAGTCTTTTGAGATGATGAGATAGTGGTGAATGTTATACAACTTTGTGACTATACCAAAAAAAACACTGAATTGTGTATCGTAAGTGTGTGAATATTTTAGTATGTGAATTATTTCTCAAATAAAAATGGAAAAGAATGGAAAATATAACATCATCAAAATAAAAGCTGATTGGCTATATTAATATCAAACAAAGTAGATTTCAAAGCAGAGAATGACACCAATAACCCTCAAAACTCAAAAATCAGAAAATAAATAACCTATTTTAAAACAGGCAAAATATTTGAATTGATACTTCACCCAAAGAAATACACAGGTAGAGAATAAGTACATGAACGGATGCTCAACAGCCTTGATCATTGCAGAATTGAAGGTTATAACCACGATGGACTAGCACTGCAGCTCTATTAGAGTGGCGTAAACCTGCCAGTCAGTAAGACAGCCCATACCAAGTGTTGGCCCAGAAGTGGAGGAAGTAGAATTCTTACAGAGTGCTGATGGGAATGGAATGTGGTACAACCACCTTGACAGTTCCTCAAAAAGTTAAATACGCACCTACCATGTGATGCAGACTTTCCACTCCTAGCAATTTATCCAAGAGAAATGAAAATCTATGTCCACACAGAGATCTGTGCATGGACATTCAGAATAGCTTTTTTTGTCATAGCCAAAACGTAGAAACTACCCTCAAGGTATACCACAGGTGAATGGACAGATAAACACATACCAAGTGATACCAATTACTAGAAAATGCAGTTAGGTCTAGAGCAGGCAGCATCTCAGCAGTTGCCTGGGATGGGTGTGGTGGGGTCAGTGAGAAGTGGGCTGGGAGGGAGCAGAAAGGGGCAGGAGGAAATTGTGAGGGTGATGAATATGTTCATTATCTTGACTGAGGTGATGGTTTCATGGGTGCACATATTTCTTAAAAGAAAACAAATATGTGCAACTTGTTGAGTGTCAGTTTTATTTCAGTATAGCTGTTAAAAATATTTAGGCTCCGTATTAGTCAGTCAAAGGGGTGCTGATGCAAAATACCAGAAATTGGTTGGTTTTTATAAAGGGTATTTATTTGGGGTAGGAGCTTACAGATACCAGGCCATAAGCATAAGTTACCTCCCTCACCAAAGTCTATTTTCACATGTTGGAGCAAGATGGCTGCTGACGTCTGTGAGAGTTCAGGCTTCCTGGGTTCCTCTGGGCTCAGCTTCTCTGTTTTCTCCACAAGGTCAGCTGTAGACTATCAGGTGAATGGCTCTGTCTCTCTCTCTGGGGTTTCTGCTGTGTCTAAGGAGCCATCTCTATTCCTCTGTGTTCTTCTCCTGGCTCAGGTCCTCTCTTCTCTGGGCTTGCTTTTCTTTCCTCTATGTGCTTACTTCCTGGGACTCCAGCTTAAGACTTCAACATCAAACTCCAACATGAAAACTCCAACCTCAAAAACCTCCAGTATCAAAAAGCTTCAACTTTGTCCTTTGCCATGCCTTTTATCTGTGAGTCCCCACCCCTTGGTGGGTGAAGACTCAATGCCCTTATGACATGGTCCAATCAAAGCCCTAACTATATAACTCAAGCATGCCCAGGTACAGACCAGATTACAAACATAATCCAATACCTATTTTTGGAATTTATAACCATATCAAAGTGCTACAGGTCCTGAGGAGTTTTTGTCTATTAATCTCGGTTCTATAATGTTTGTTTTCTTCCCGTGGATTAATTCTCAGAACCTATCTCCCCTCATTGTCCCTCTCTCCAAAAGACTTTTTTCCTATTTTCCCTAATCCCTAGAGTGCATCTCCAATAGCTTCCTTGTTTTCTTTTCAAAGCAGCGTAGATGTCTGCAAAGTATATGAAATTTCTCATGCAATCCCCAGGAGAGAGGTCAGGGAGAGGTGTCCTTTCAATGTAAGATGTGGGGTTCTTACGAACTTGCACACCCTGTAAAACATGGAGAAGCAGCTAGACCAAAGGAAAGGTGGAGCAGAGATACCTCCCTCCTCATGAAGTACAAACCTGGCAGACTGCATCTCCCAAAGATGCCCCAGTAAGTGGCACACAGTGCTTGTCTTTGGTGTGATTTTCAACCCTCTTCTCACTGAGAGGCAGGTCTACACTCTCTCCCATTGAATCCAGGCAGGCTTGTGATGAGGGCTGAAGTGACACAATGTGAGATCTGAGGCTAAGTCTGAAAAGACGATGCGGCTTCTGCTTGGTTCTCACTGCTAGGCTGTGAGGAAGTGCAAGCAGCCACGTGGGAAATTCGTGTATGTGGCCCTGGCCAGCAGCCCCAGCTGAGGTCCAGGGTGACAGCCCAAATCAACTGCAAGTCAGGAGCGCAAATGAGCCTTCACTGGCTCTTTCCAAATCCCAAATGCTGAGAACCCATGAGCATAACACAACGGTTGTCGTATGTCTCCAAATTTTGGGGTGGTCTGTTACACAGCAAAATTAACTGGATCAGGAGGACAAAAAATCATTTTCTTCATTGATTTCTATCCATAGGAACCTGTCATTGTTCCAAATGGCACTTCAGAATTCTAAAAGATGCCTCAAAATATCTTATTTTAAAATACTGTCATTGAGAGAAAAACAACATATCCTATAGCACGTTTCTGAAGCAACAATATACATTAACAAGAGTGTGTCATGAGCTCAATATATTGAAGCAATGAAGAAACCAAACTGGATGCTCCCAATTAAAAATTCAAAACTACTCTCTCTTTTAGTGCAGAATTCCTAAAATGAATTAATTTGTGAAGCCAATGTTGGTTGACCCATAAGTACATTTTCATCAGTGCCATTATATTATTAATTACCAAATAATTGGAAATTTTGGGAAAGCAGGCAAAAAATAAAACAATAAACATCTTTAGCCTCTGTGAAGTACAACATTTTAAAGTAAATTTAACTTTATTTGCCTTAAAATGTTTTCTCTTTTGTATTTCATTTCAACTTCACAATAATAATACTTGACCTGAATAAGACAGCCTGGTTAAAAGAACATTGGTTTGCCTACTCAGTAAGAAAATCAAGCTCAGGTCAATAAAAGGTGGTCAGTGTCTCCTAGGAAGACAGCTGCAGGTTTTCTCTTTTTCCTCTGGCTGTGCTCACTTCCCCAGAGATATTTCCACACAGCCCATTTTCTCATAGGGATCAAAGTTGCCAGAATGGATGGAAAGGTGCAGCCACTGGGTAAGCCCACATTCAAACCTACCCAGGACAAATGACTCTGCCTTTTCAGATAAACTGGCTCGCTCGCTCAGATAAGCCTTCTCATTGTGTCCCTGCATTGATGGTGCTGACTGGCTACCTTGCTAGCACACAAATCCATTCTCTCTACACCGACCATGCCAGAAGATGAAATGGTTTCACTTAGCCCCACCAAGCTAACAGAAAGAAGGGCATCACAATTCTTGAAACGGTCTACCTCAAGAGTCAGCAATGAATTTTTCAATATAATTTTCCCTGGCTGAAAACAACCACAAAGCTAGAGGAGTACCTGAGAAATGGTTTGGTCAATTTAATAGCCAGGATCTCCATGACCCAAGTCATCGCCTCTTCTTTCTCATTTTCATTCTGAAGCTATGATTCTAAGGTATGTAGCTGCACCACTTGGGTTAAATAATTAAGTTCTAGCTTAAGATTCTTACCTTTAACAAACATTACAATTATCAAGTTACATTTTTAAATTGAGAATCTGAGTCATAAGATTTTAATTTCTGGCTCAAGTCATAGAATGCCTGAGCTGAACAAATGTTCTTTTAGCCTTACCAGCTCCCAAAGAAGCTGCTCATGCTTGGTAAAGCACAGGAAGCCACAGTGGAGGGCGAATTAAAATCCCAGAGCTGGATTTAGCTTCACTGCTGTGTCAACCAACCCCCACAGCTTTTCGGTAGAGTGGTTCTTCATTGATTTGGTTACATTTCTTGGTCCTCATGATCTGGTTTAAGAGAAGAGAAAATAAACTAATATTTACCAAATGAATAACATTTATCGAGCACCTATCGCATTGCTGGAGAAGAAAAAGACTTTTTCAAGTTTTCACAATTCAGCGAGACAGAGAAAAACTATATGCTTTCCCAAGGTTCTCCAGGTCACACACGACATACGTTGTAGAACCAGACTCTGAACCTATGTCGCTCTGGTTGCAAAGTCCATTTTCCACCTGGTGATGCTAAATGGCATTGGTGAAATATTGGAGCAAATGCCAGCATCAATGTGGTTTCCGTCTTACAAAATATCTCACCAAGATTGTTGCTAGAGCCCTAAATTCCATGGTTTATATAATTGACCCCCATAGTTGCTGTAGGAGGACACAGTAAGCAGGCAGTTACCCCCATTTCCATTCCATCCTTGTGTGCGTCAGTCTATCAGACCTTTTCCCACGTGCCTGTCAGTAAACGTATATTGGAAAAATATTTGCATATTGGAAATTATTCCAGTGTATATTGGAAAATAAAGGTCTGTTGGAAAAGCTCTGATGAAGGTTCTAGCTTTGCGGGCACACAGGTGTTCCTGGGCAGGAAGGAGTGGTCGGAGTGAGGGATGGCAACAGGAATACAAATCATTGCTCTGCGATCGCTCGCAAGAGAAGAACGTGGAAAGCAGTCTAGGGGCACAGAGAAGAGGCAAGGAAGGTTCCCACTAAATGAGGAAGGGGCCTGTTGGAGGCCTAGAGTGACATCTCTGAAGTGCTCAGATGGGGTCAGGTTCCTCTTGAAGACAAGAAATAGTGAAAACGGAATGTGTCAGTTGGGATCCCAGTAGGGAAAAAAAGGCATCTCAGATTGCATATTTCAAGGACAGTGTATTCAAGGGACTACATACTAATAGAAACGGAGGGCAGGTGGTATAGGGCCCCCAGGGGCAGCACCCCAGGGTAGGGACAGCAGGGCCTCACCCCTGGATGGGAAGGGTAAAAGGAAGGAGGGGTTCTCAAACAGCAGACAGAGGGGGCCACCGCCGGGAGCTCTTCCTCCACCAGCACCCGGGGGGCGTAGGGGGCAGAAAACCCCTGCCCCCCTCCTCCTGTCCTCCCCGCCGGCGTGTCCACCGGCCAGACCCAACCAGAGGCCGAGGCGAAGAGCCAGCCGACGCCCTTAGAAGGAGCCGGCCTCCCAGGCCAGAGCGGAGGTGGGGTAAGACGCTGGACTGGCAAGTGGGCAGTGCCCAGGCAGGTTGCTGAGAGGTTCGCTGCAAATGCCCAGCGTGGGAAGGGCGTAAAACGAAACGAAAAGCGGGGCCTGAAGCCAAGATGGACAGCGCCTTAGAGCCGAGTGCTGGCCTCAGAAGCATCAGCAGCGCCGTGGCTTTTTTATTGTGTGACGGCGAAGCTTGTGGAGAAGCCTTCACATTTTCACAGAAACAATGAAGGGGAACCAATGGTCCACTTCTATTTGGAGGGAGAACAATGGAAGAATGAACAATTCCTCAGAAAGTGATGTTTCTGCCATTGACTCGTGTAGCAAATCTGCTGACCAGGCCGCCGGGGCGGAGTGAACGGTGCCATCGCCGCATCCTTAAAGCCAAAAGTACACGTTCCCCAGAAATCAAAATCAGTGATTGAGTGAAAACATCAAGCAGAGAGTGCGTCCGCGTCAGATGATGTCAGATTCAAAGGTTTTATTGATGCACGGAATTAACTAGAATCAACCTGTTTCATACATAGTCTGAGATTCTTAAATAATGTTTTACTTCTTGAATGGTTTGTGCTTTATTCCTCTTTTCTGTTTCAGAACTTCTAGTATTCTAGGTTTTCAAACTTTGAGAAGTTTAATTCCAAGACAAAAAGAGGCAGAGCACATCCCGTTGAGGCCCTGTTTTGAAAAACAAGCCTCCTAAGGGATGAGCGGTACTACCTGGGAGCTCAGCGGCTTAAGAACCTGGGCTCACCACATTTCAGAAGATGGAGTCGGAGACTCACTTTCTTTTGCAGTGATCTGGTTAATCATGGCATGAAGTTAGCCCCCAGTGACGTCCAGGAAGCTATCTGTGTAGCCCCCCACCAGCTCACGTGTTTGAGGAACTCCCCCCCACACACACCCCGTCACCATCACATGAGAGTCTTGGACGAGCTCAGCACAAATGCTGCGAGGGCACCTGGCGCTGGGGGCTCCACCGTCTAACACCCAGCCATGTCTGGGATGTCTGGGAGAAGCTGAGCTCCATAGCCCAAAGCAGGAACAGGTCCTGTTCTCTTCCTCACTCTGGTGACCTCCCTTCCCCACCCCAATACAGGCAGGTTCCATAGTGTTTCTAGGCACATTTGGGTATTACTCAATAGCCCCTCGTCAGATACGGGCATTTTCAATGTGCTGTGGCTTTCCCCACAGCTCAGGGCTCATCCACATTCAAACGCCTAGGAGGGAGACGCTTTCATTCTCCTTCCTCCATGTCCTCCACTCAGGTGCTGCTTGTGGCTCCCCTAGGGTCAAAAAAGGCCAGGGGCCCAAAGGTCCTAGTGGTGCCAAGGTAGCAAGTGTTGGGACTCCTGTGAGGAAACGCTGGAATTGCAGCCCTTCTACCCCTCCCTTGGGCTGGAGGTGGCTGTGGGCTGTGCATCTGTTCCAGCCTATCATCAAGCCCTGCCAGCTGCCAATGCTTCCCTCCAGAATGGGCTCTTTTCAGCTGAAAATCCAGGACCAGGAAAGTCCCATTTCACCTTCTCTGGTACTGTCATTTAGACTACCTGTG